>NW_022685813.1:607951-678459 GCF_011630105.1 Anneissia japonica
ATAATGAAAATGTTAGTGATTTTCAAAAGTTTATGGGGAAGTCCCAATTGTATATAAGTCAAATAAGCATTGTAAATTTCTAAAGAATCTGCACAATCTTTGTACTAACTTTTTCTGAATGGTTGAAGGACAAAGAATAAATAGACGTAATAGTCTATTTGACAGAATGCATACTTGGCACACTTAACGAATATAAAAATTGTATTTTCGCAAGCCTCACTATCATTGTAAGGCCTCACTATCATTGTAAGTGATATTCATGTAGACTTATATATATGAATCGTTTGAACATAACAAGGATGCATATTTTTATACCTCCTAGAACAAACTATCATAGAATGTATTAGCGATAATTCCCCCAACAACTGATACGGTACTTGTTCCTATGTTCATTTAGAATCACTGAGCCATAAATAATGACTTCAATATATAACTACAATATCATGACATTTTGACATGTTCAGACGTATTAGAATGTTTTATAGGATTATATACGTAAACTCTAAACGTACACATGTATTCATAAAACATTACAGTAAGACAGTTTAGAGTTTATATCTTCGTGTGTAACATTTATATAGGCCTAAATGTATCTCTTCAGAGATCCAGTCACTTACCTAGTACGTAAATACATATAATGTCTATACTTGCGTAGATTCCACAACCGCATAATAATGATAGTATATGCATGAGCGAAATGCTAGCAACAACAACAAAATACAAAAAAAAAAACTAATAATACAAAAATATAGAACACGTTGTTTTAAAGATATTTCAATTCATGGCTGCCTGAAGAACATGTAATGGAACTTCCCGCAGTCCCACCCTTTCGATATAGTAAGTTGTTAAGGTCCCACGGAAGATACCGTTGTATACCCAGGGAACAGTTAAATTACTGGTAAACCGTGCGTTTCTAGTACACACGTCTGTTTGTGGGACAAGCGCGTATTTTTAGCAATGTTTTCATTTATTCAATATCAGGGTAAAAGCAATACGAGACAAAAAATACAAATTGAGATGTGCATTACCCGAGGATTGCCAAAAGTGGAAGCACTATCAAGTGAAATGTTCTGATTGGTCAGTTCGATTGACACTCTAGAAAGGTCCATAGACTGAATTGTAATTTTAATCAAATCATCTGTAATTTCCAAATGTGTGTGTTTATATTTTAATTAAATAAATCGTTTTATGGAACAAACAAACCATGAAGACCTATGTAATAATTAATTGGGGACAATTTGTTTTAGTTAGGTCTAGAAAATTTTGTCATTGGATGATTAAAATTGTACGGTAGTCATTAGGGAGTTTTCGTAACCTTACGAAGCCGATAACGAATACGTCATTATCATCGTCATTCGTGCCTAAAACATTCTTGACAATATGTTGTACGATCTGAATTTGATGCTTGATTCATGCAACAGGCTTGAATCGACTACGCTTGACAACCTACTGTAGGGGAAGGGTTGTCTACAATTTGATGACGTAACCGTATTTGTTTAAGCTTGCGAAAACTCCCTATTGCGTAATATAATATACTGAATTTATATTTTGGTAAAAGTAGAGGTAAGTATGAATAAACATGGCCCAATATGCGTAAAACGATTAGGCGTGGGGTATAAGATGGTCACTCGATTTTACCCAAAATGCAATAGGAATTAAGGTGGTCACTGTGTCTCAATTTATGCAGTTCAGTTAAGTGTGGCTTAGCAAGCCACTTTGAGAGGCATTTGAAGTACTGTAAAGCCCTACCTCAAAAAGGACTTACTTTATTGGATATCAGATCAATCAGCTATAACGGTCGGAATGACACGGTACAGTATTTCCCTTGTCATATTTTTCGATCCTTTCCTAAAACAATAAAACATGCTTATGCATGGGTGTACAGCCATTTTAAATTGTGGGAAATTTCCATATTTTTAGAACTCAGAGTCTAAAATTGTTTCGTACAAAACACAGCAATATACCAGTAATTTACTGGCATTAGATCCTTTGTTATTAAAATAGAGCACCTATTAAATCACCTACACCGTCATATTTCTTCAGCAAATATCTCGTAAAATTGTCGGAGTACGTTTTGATTAAATGCCAAATTATTTCAATAAACAACTCATATCTCAACATTATCACAAGAGTAAACTAAACACGTAAGTTTTTCCTTTCTAATTCATTTAATTATTTAATTGATTATAGTCACGTCCTAAACATAACAAAACAAATAAGGTATTATGATTAATATTTTCCTGATTTCCTTATAGTAGTATAATTATTAGTTTAGCTTATCTGTATCAAGCCAGGCTCGTGCAGGCTCAGCATTTTTGTACCTTGTCTGTGGACGTGGTCTGAGCTTCAAGCATCGATTGCATTATTAAAAGCCATATTTCAATACTTTCCCTGTTTCAAAATGTAAGACTATGAAGCTGAAATCTCTAAAACAGCCTGAACGTTGTGGATAATGTGGTATTATGATTACGTTTCATGGCCGGAATGAAATCTGCTGAAAATTCAACACTAGGTCTGAATCTGTATATCGACATAATCTATGCCACCAGATTTCCTCGTAGGCCTGTGCTCCGTAATTACAGGAGTGCCTCACAACAAAGTTCATATAGAATTAAAATTAAAATTACATTATATAAAATATAGGCATATGAATACAAAATTATGAAAAAGGAACTTATTAAGTGTATTATCGTTCCTTGTTTGAACTCTAAACCTTGCATGTTATCTGGCCTACAGTTCTTTTTTAAAGATAGTAAAGAGTGAGCATATTTATAACAATTAAGCTCATGTGAACTTTACAAAATGAATGTTAACATTACAAATAGACCAATAAACCATACTGTGAAGATGATTGTAACTGTTCACCTGGTTTGTAGAATGATAGATTGTTCAACTGTCAATGTAATTTTCCATTCAAGTTTTAATTTCTCGGTTTGGAAAAAAGAAATACTCAATCTTATATTATATTCTTATTTCAATCAAGATATTATGTTATGAAAACCTCCAAACAAATTATATAATATTTTCAATTACAGTTTCCCATGTCAGGGCAAACAGATGTTACGAGGGTAATGTTATGGTGTCCGCCACGTTCCCTATCAACAGCGTTCGAGCGGTGTATAAGCGGCGGAACAAAACACAAAGTAAAAGTTTACCACGAACTATTCACTACGTCTTACCATATTGGACCAGAAAAACAAATCAGTTACCCAATACCACTGCCTTTTGGTGGAGTTTTGGAAGAAACGTATTCGTATCAGTGGGTGAAAGACTGTTTAGAGGGCCCCAGTGACGCGGACTTTGTGTTTGCTAAGGATTTGGCTTATGCTGTTGAAGGACGTTATGAATATCTGCCAGAGGACTTTATACACACGTTTCTCATTCGCCACCCAGCGAAGGTGTTTTTATCTTATGAAACACTTATGGCAAAATTTCCAGCATCTCTTATAGGAATGTCATTCACAGACATCCTTCCAAAGGGATATGTGTTTAAGGAATTGTATGAGTTATTTCATTACATCCAAACGACCCTTGGCCAGAAGGCCATAGTGATCGACGCTGATGACCTTTTACAGAAACCCGTCCAGACTTTGGAAAAGTACTGTAGTGAGATAGGAATGAAATATAGTGACGGTATGCTAAACTGGGGAAAATTCCAGCCCGATGATTGGACATTTTCTGAAAACATGATGTGGATTAACAGGATTATTGGCCAGTATGATAAGGCATTTTCAACAAAAAAATTACTAGGTTCCACCGATAAACCAATTGACGTCTCAAGTGTTTCAGAAACTGTTATGCAGGCTGTAAAATACTGCATTCCGTATTACGAAAAAATGTACACACATTCATTGAAGCCCTACATGAAAAGTTAACGAGGGCGTGTGACAAGGGATGGGAGCTTTCACCTCACTTCTTACTTTTAGCATGCAAATTGCAAATCAAGTTTTATCTAATAGGAGTGCTTTCAATAGGAAAAAAGACTAGTAAATTAGAAAGAATTACAGAAAAATGATTTGATGTAACTTGTTAATATTCCACTTCCGTGAGACATGACATAGGTAGGCAAGGAAATACAGAAAATGAACAGGTAGGCAAGGAAATACGAAAAAGGAACAGAGCAAAAAAAAAAACAAAAAAAACAAAAAACAAAAACAAAAAAAAAAACAAGAGAAAGAAAAAAAAAAGGAAACTATTAAACTATTATAAAGAGGTCAACATTTTGGGTCTGTAACTCTAATATTGTGTTAACAAACAGTGGCGGCGCTAGAATTTCCCCGAAGTGGGGGGGGGGAGGGGCGGAGGGGGGGGGGGGGGTGAAGGGGCTGATTACCTTGACGAGAGCAAAGTGGACGTGTTGTGGTTTTTCTCCCCGACGGGAAGTGGCAGGGGGAGGATGCAGAGCCACTCCCAGGGGCGGATCCAGAATTTTTCAAACAGGGGTAACAACAATTTTAGAGTAGGTAACTGAGTAGCACATAACAATTTACATTGAAATTTTTTTAATTTTGTGGCAAAACGGGGGGGGGGGGGGGGCACGTGCTCCCCGTACCTGTCGTTTTCACCGGACATTCAATGTTTTGATGAAAATTAACACTGCATTCAAATAATAGCAATGACCAACCTGGACGTATTTTGACTATTTACATCATCTGTATTTAACAGACACGCTTTTTTTTTTAAATTCACGTTGGTGATGCCGGCACCAATCATACTGATGAAGCAACGCCCCGGGGGCTCAGAAGATAGATAAAGGGTTGCTTATTGGTAAATCATGTAAGCATGGGCGACACATAGCGTCAAGAAGAAAGCATTTATTCGTGAGAAAAAAAAACATATTAGGTAGTTTTTGAGGTATTTTGTGATATTTCGACACATATTTTTGATATAGGCCTACTTTTGATCACATCGAGGTAACTTTATAACTGTCCAGTTGTTGCATAAACGGCGTTACATACAACTTTTCATCCTCTTGATCTTTTGTAACTGGCAATATTGAAAAACTTCATCAGATTATGGTAACCAATATCGGTTAAATGATGGTTGTTTAAATACTTTGATATCCAGTTTAGGTAAATACAATTGTGAAAGTTTCACATTTCTTCAGTCTTCAGAAAATACTCTCCTAAAAAGCTTTCAGTATTATACACTATATCCAAAAAGAGAGAAGTCCTCTTAAATGTTCTACCAATGCAATTGTTGAACAAACGCCTTTTGGCAACTACATACAACGTTTATAGCATGGGCGCGGATCATTGGGTGGGGGATGAACTTAAAGCCGGTTTTCCACTAGGCGAATTTATTGAACCGACGCTTTCGATTCGCGCAAATAAATTCGCCTAGTGGAAACCCGGCTTAACTGCATAGAATGACCCAGGCTAACTAAAGAGCCATGTACTGCCAAAATAAATCTATTTATAGCAAGATACTGGTATCGCTGCACACAAATGTAAAAAAATAACCTATACACGACTTCATTGCGCATGCCTTTCTTATAAATTGAGAAGTATGAGAAAAAAAAAGCGTGTATATATAAGATTAGTTTTTCTGCACATGAAGCAGGTAAAGTAAAGTTAATACATCAAAGACAATTAAGTTTTATTTTCTATGGTGCTGAGATAGGTGTGGACTCACAGCTTTAAGCAGGTAAAGTAAAGTTAATACCGAAGACAATTTTTAAAGCTTTATTTTCAATGGTACATCACAGACTACTTAGATCTTTAAGATTGCAGAAAATCGCTGATAAAAGATCATGAGGAATTTTTTGGCGCTTCATCATTTTCACTATAGTGGCGATGTGATGATGAATTTCTCTATATAAGAGTGTCATTTCAGGGCATCTAGAGGCACAATTTACCCAAATTTTCGCGCCTCAGCCCCCATGGTGGGGCTGAGATAGGTGAGGTAAAGTAAATACATAAAAGACAGTGTTTTCAAGTTTTATTTTCTATGATACATCACACAGATTATTTAGATCTCTATGACCACCGCAAATTCTAGATAAAAGGTCATGAGAAATTTGTTGGCGCTTGACTTTGACTATGGTGATGTGGTGATGAATTTCACTATATAAAATTGTCACTTCCGGCCACATAGAGGTACTATTTTATCT
Organism: Anneissia japonica; assembly: GCF_011630105.1. Taxonomy (NCBI): domain Eukaryota; kingdom Metazoa; phylum Echinodermata; class Crinoidea; order Comatulida; family Comatulidae; genus Anneissia; species Anneissia japonica. Next base: position 614,064 of record NW_022685813.1, read on the forward strand.
AATTTTCGCACCTCAGCCCCAACCATGGTCTGGCTAAGGTTTATCGGGACTCACGGCTTAAAGTAAATTAAATATATCAATGACAATGTTTCAAAATTAATTTACTATGGTACATCACACAAATTAATTAGATCTCTATGGTTGCCGAAAATCGCTGATATAAAAGATCAAGAGAAATTTGTTGGCGCTTCATTTTGACTACAATTGTGATGTGATGATGATGAATTTTACTATAAGAGTGTCATTTCCGGTCATCTAGAGAGTACTATTTCCTAAAATTTTCGCACCTCAGCACCAACAATGGTGGGGCTGACGGGTGGGTGTGGTCTCACGGAATGCCACCCCCACCTTCCAAGAACAGATCTGCGCATTTGGTTTATAGACTCCACTATTACAGTATTGTTAAATATTTAAATTCTAGTTTTTAAAGATGTTATTATTGCAATAATAATTGAACCTTAGTTAATAATTATCTCTGTTATCATCAACTTCATCATCACTGCTGTCATTATCACGAGTCAACGAATGCCACTCTCTATAACAGAATGTTCATACAACAGGAATCTAAGGTTCTACAGCATAAGTTATTTATTAATTCAACATTTATTCGAATTTCAATTTTATAATAGGGGTCAGTGCTAAATAAATTAGACATACAAATGCTGCCTGTCTTTTTATTGATCGTATCGTTCACACTAGCACGGCTACGCCACTTTTTCACTTATAAATGCAACCCTATTTCAGCCAGGTTGACGATAAGTTGCGCCCTCTATCACAAGAAATAAAAGAAAACCTGTTTGACAGGCCTACACATAATGATAAACACAACTTAAGTACCTTAATATCTAAAAACAATCAGTATAAAATATTGGTAAAATTAAAGACAGATATACTGTGTAATGTCTATATACAATAAGTGTTCTGACTACAGTAAATTACTATAGTGTGTGTGTGTGTGTATATATATATANGTGTATATATATATATGTATATATATATATATAAATATATATATATATATATATATATATATACACATATATATATATCTCATTAAGATCTTCAATTTAAGTGGCGTCCATACCGCTAACAATCTATTTACTATTTACAAGAATTTTCTCCTTGGCTCTCATTAATTACCAGTATAATGTTGCTCACTTTTGTAGAAACTCGGGAGATCAACCTGCCTGTTAAGTCAACCACCATGTGGTGACGTAACAGTTGTTCCAGTGGATTCCTGATTTGTATCCTTTTTGAGAAAATAAATGATCATACCCGTAGAAACTATCACAATGAAAACACAGCCCAAAGTAATATATGTTGGAAGTAGAAATTTTCTTGAAGAGGTTTTTGTTTCGACCATATTTTCTCAATAAATTTTGAGGAAAATCTATTACCACATCTACATAATTTATTATATTTTATATATACAATTTGCTTATGCAGGAACTCTGATTTTCCTGTATATATACTGTCTCTTATACACATCTAGATGTGTATAAGAGACAACTAACTCTATATGCACGATGATTATGCTGGAATTTTAAAGAGTCGATTGTACATAAGAATGGAATACCTGTACTTGTGCAGGTTTGTTAATTGTAATAAATGTGATTTTAAATGCTAGTAATTCTATAGGATGCCCTCTACAGTTTACTTTCTTCTATGCTTTCTTCCTATGTACAAATTATAATCATTCTCTTCTTTATAAGTGTAAATATAATAATGATGTAAGAAAATTAATAACAATAATAACATGTATTATTATGCAATACTTCATAATAAAATCATTACATCTTTCAATAATGACATAATAAACAAATCTATTAACTTGTTATTTCATCCTTTTACGCAATTCTTCAGCTAATCTAATGTTTTGGTGAGCTATGAGGGCTTGACACATTTTATCCAGCTGGTTTACTGCACGTGGCTGTTGTTCCCTCCACTGCATCAACATTTCCATGATAGCATCTTCGACCTTTCTAAAATTACAATGAATTTTCTCTAGTTCATTCCAACCGATCCCTAGGTTCAAACCAAGCATCCTCCAATTACTGCCTAGTTCTTTGCAGATGTGCATCAATGCCTCATCAGGTAGGTACCCTAGTTGTGAGAAACATTCATTTTATTTTGCAATAATTTTTTATTTTATTTATTTCATATTATTTGAGGCTTACCATCATGAAAATTTGAAGGTGTAATTATTGATTACTGTACTCAATGGAGTATTCAAGGCTGGGGCCCCAGCCTGCCCAACCCCCTATTTTTCCAAAATTATAAAAAAAATGGGGAAAAAGGAAATTATATTCATTATATTATAAGTCTGAGTGTGCCATTTCCGGCCATCTAGAGGTGTTATAATGCTAAATTTTCTTACCTCAGCCCCAAAAATGGTGGGGAAAAGGTGGTGTTCCTCCTCCACCTTTAAAATCCCTCCCTGGCCCCTCTATTCGAATTCCCTGATCTGCCACTGCAATTGTTTAATTTTACCTGCCACAATTTTTTTTTTTTTCTATTAGTTTAGAACAGCTGCTGAGACCAAATTTTCTCCTCTTAAATAGTAATACAAATCCGATTATCAGTCATATTTATTTCTAACCTAGGCCTTTAGGAGAAGGGGTTAAAAAAAAACACTTCTTACAATGAATTTTCTGAGAACTAGGGAATTCCCCTATCACATTAAAGGGACCGGCAATTAATCTTGCACTGGGGCCTTTTTGCACCTAGCTACGCCGCTGGATAAGAAGGAGGGTCAGATATCACAAATCAGCGTCAGGCAGGTATGGTTCATTAGAAGTGAATCAGTGTTTGCAGGTATTAATATATTGACCATATATTTGCCCAAAGCATACTGTTGTTTGCACTTAAGCCCTGTCCAGATTATCAAAAAACTGTTGTATGCCCATATATAGTCATGATGTGCATATATATGATAATGATGTGATGTCATCATGACCATATTTAGGAGTGTCAAGTGTATTGTAAAATAAAATTTAATAGTCTGGGCAGGGCTTTAGATATAAATATGCAGTTGGTTTTTAGAGAAACAATGATTAATACTTACTACAAAAATGGCAGTGTTTATAATAATAATACAGTAGAACTCCCTCCCTTTGGGACATCTTTATTAAGGGGATATCTAACATACACTTGAGGGACCTCAATCATAGGCTGAAGCCAGAGTAGCATGATTAATCATACTGTTAATTCACAGGTGGGCACAGTGCAGCCTGCGTGGAACATGCTGCCATACAGAAATGTGTTTGTGGTCCGTGGAATTATATATTAAAAATCCTGAGTGCAGCCCCAACTCCTTGTAGATACAGCTTGGCGCCGATCATCTAAATCAGTGGTTCCCAAAAATTATTGGGGGGGTCCACCAAGTCAAAAGGGTAGGCAGCGTGTCCACAAAAAATTTGGGGGCTACAGACATAAAAAATGTCTACCATCTACCTCCAAAAGTGACTATCTGATCCCCCTTTATTTCAAATTAAAGGATCCACCACTGTTTAATATTATACTTTTATGGCGAGTATATTCTATCTATAATCTTATTGGCGGAATATCAACCATAAGTCACCCTACATTTTACAACATAAAAAATAAATGGGGATAAAAAAAAAATTACTTTTACATTTCGAGTTCGACAGTGCCATAGACATAAATTACTATGAAAATTGAGCATAAAGTAGTATAAAAGCAGTGATAGCACATTTTTATAAGCACTGGAAAAATAATTTTCTTTTTCCAATAAACGTCTTAAGTTTGCATGCGGCCTCCAATGTTAATAAAGAATTCAATTTGGCCCTTTGCTTCCCATTTCTATACCCACCTTTGATTCCGACACAAAGAAGTGTTTAATAGAAACACTTACCAGGTTGCCTTGGGACATCTTGTCTAAAACAGTAAGCATCTAAATAAGAAATCAAATAAAGATAAAATGTAAACTGAATTTCAAAAAAATAACTCGTGCAATACATTTTTGCTAAATTTCTACTCTAAAAGGAAGGAATATTTTTTTAAATAAATGTTATTTGTGTTTTGTTTGACATACAAAAAAAATTAATTGTTCATTTCCAAATTTATGTATATACTGTAGTAGTACAATACTTTCATATAATTGTTTGAAGAAATTTACTTCCTTGTTTCTTGTTTTTCTGTTAACACCACACCGTTAGCTTTTTTTATAACATACTTTTTGGTGCTGTTATTTTTCTCTAAATGAAGAGAATACAAGTACTGCGTTCACCTTTTTCTATCCATTGAACTCTCAAACGTATGTATGCACCGCTTTCTTCATTATCATAAATTCTAAATTTTCTAGAGTTTTTGTTTTTTCCTTCAATTTCAGTCTTGATTACCAAAATTAGGAACCTGGTTGACTAGCGCTTCATTTAACTGTTGTATTTGTATATCTTGTAAGAATTTCATCTGGTTATCTCATATCAATAGTTGATTTAATTTCTTTTTTGTTTAACCAAAATCTAAATGTAGGCCTACTCACTTAAGATGTTTCGTCTGTCTACAGCGGACATCATCAGTTAACCGACGTGACGTTATCGTTATTACATCATCGCAGATGCAGTGCGATGACGTGCGCCCTTCGCCTTGTTCTTATGGTTGGATTGCCCTCCTGCCTACTAGGTGTTGCTTTAACAGTTCATCATGTATGTTACCAAGTTCATAAGTTCCCTCATCCCTGTTCATTGTGTTCGTTTTCTTTCTTATCCATAGTGATTCTTTTATTTTTTGCTCCTGCTACGATGGTTCTTCCTCCAAAATATTAACTTTCCAGTTAGGTATGTGGTTGTGCTGTGTCTTATGATCTGTGATGGCTGACTAATGTATCATTGTTGCAGTTGATGTTCTAGAAGCCCTAGTGCATATCTCCCTTGTATTAGCCGCGACATCTTTTTGTGTTCTTGAAGTCTTGTGTTTGTCTTCTTGTTTCCTGGTATGAAGTATGTATTTATTTTATGATCCTTCAGAGTTCTTTTTATTTTTTCTGACATTCCTTTAATGTATTTGAAGCTTACGTTTCCTCTCTTTTTTTTTCTTGTGCTTGTTGTTTTTCACTTAATTATTTTCTTTTTCTTTGGTTTTCCTATATACACAGTCAATGGCCCATTGTGGATAGTTGCATGTTTTAAATATTTCTTTTATTATATTCCTTTCTATGTTACGTTCCTTTTCTGCGGAGAAATGCTTTTTGCTGTCTACTCTAGTGTTTGCATCATACTCAGTTTATGTCCAATGGATAGTTAAAATGTATTGGTTAGTGTGCATCTTTTTAAAATATACAGTAGTTGGTAATGCTTCATCTGCTTCTAGGTGAAATAATGTGTCCAAAAAAGGAATCGTGTCATTTTCCATGCATTTGGTGTCTAAGTGTTGATTAAGTCTTTCACCTGTTCCCTTTGGTATAATTGCTAATATATCATCAACGTATTGTTTCCAAAGTGTTGCATGTCAGATGGGGCTAGTTTGATGGCTTGTTGTTCCATCCATTCCATGTATAGATTTGCTAATATTGGGCTTACCAGACTCCCCATAGCCATCTATTGTTTTTGTTGGTATATTATATGTATGCAGTGGTTAAAACGAAAGTGAGAAAATCCATAACCACCAGGAATGTTGGTGTGTTCTTATAGCTCTATTATTTCTTATTCGCTCCCGACAACCTCTAAACAGTATTCACATGCGTTTTTGTGAATAGAGAATGACATCAAAAGAAACTATGGTCTCAGATTATTTGACTTTCGCTCCTTTCAATTTTTGCGTAAAATGAGTTTTATGTAAGAGTACTACATCAGATTTTTTATCTCTACACCATTTTTTAATCTGCATGTGTTTGGCTTTTTCACTTAATAATAAATAAATAATTCTGGATTTATACAGAACCTCATGTTGTCACAACCTCGAGGCGCTTAACAACAACATAGACAAATAAACAAATGTATAAATGTACAGTTAGTTGTTTATCCTATATTTTAGGTTTTAGTTTATTCTAATAGTTTAACAATTAATTCGATGATGATTAATAATTATTACAATACAGTAGTTTGGTAATTGAATGATTTAATCAACTCGGCCCACACAGTGATTCTTAGAGATTCTTCCACAGCGTGTTACTTCCTTATCATTTCATAGCCTGTTACTCTCCTTTCCCTTTCCAATTTGTTTCTATTTCGTTCCCTTAACTTTATAGTTTATCTTTTCTTTCCTGTTCCGTTCTTAAAATTGCTTTATCGTTTCTTTCATTGTCATTTCTTAAGTTTCTTGTCTTTCTTTCTTTTTCCTTTCTAATGTTTTCATCTTTTCAATCCTTGTCCTTTATGTTTCCTTATCTTATCTTTCCTGTTCCTTTCTTGGTTTCTTATCCTTTCTTTCATTTCCTTTATTATAATTCATTATCTGTCTTTCAATTTGCATTCCTATATTCCTTATCATTCCTTTCCTTCTCCTTTCTTATGTTTCTGTCAATATTTCCTTATATTTTCTTTTCCTTTCTGATGTTTAATTATCTTTCTTTTCTTTTTCCATCCTTAGTTTCCTTATCTTTTCTTTCCTTTTCCTTTCTTATATTTCCTTATCTTTCTTTCCTTTTACATTCTTACAAATCCAAATCATTTCTTTCCTTTCCTTTCTTATGTTCCTTATCAGCGAGTAAAACATAACATATCGATATTAATAGTAGCAGCATTTGTAAATATCAATGGTATTGATGCCCTGATTTTGATAGCACATATCAAACATGCATATGACATACCTGATTTTAACATATTTATACATACACAGGCACACATACATACATACACATACATACATTTACACATACACATGTTGAATTATCACTATCTCTAGTTTGTGCAATGCAGGCTTATTTCTTTCTATTATTTTTCTTACTTTTTTCTGGATTTTCTTCTTCGTTTAGTGCCTGGTGGTGTGGGTGATATGTCATCCACTTGCCATTTTCCGTCATCCTTTGGTACATTTGAGCTCTGTTTTGTAGATGATTTTCCCATGAAGTCTGTTATTTTGCCTTGCTTATATTTTCTTCTTCGCTTAGTGCCTGGCGGTGTGGGTGGTATGTTATCCGCTTGCCATTTTCTGTCATCCTTTGGTACATTCGAGCAGCTTTCTCTTTTTTTCCCTTTTGTCTGTTTGGTAGATGATTTTCCCATGAAGTCCATTATTTTGCCTTGCTTATATTTTCTTCTTCGCTTAGTGCCTGGCGGTGTGGGTGATATGTTATCCGTTTGCCTTTTTCCGTCGCCCTTTGGTTCATTCGAGCAGCTTTCTCTTTTTTTCCCTTTTATCTGTTTTGTAGATGATTTTCCCATGAAGTCCGTTATATTGCCTTTCTTCGTTTGATTCTCCTCTTTTGATTCACCTTTCTCATTATCATCGTCATCACTGTCCGTGATTGCATCTGAGCTGAAATCTCCGTCATTAGACATGCGGTTATCATCTTCGTTTGTATCTTTTTTGTCAATGATGACACGTTCTGCACTACTCTCACCATTTCTATGCCCCTCTGATCCACATGCATCGCATACGTCCTTGTTTGGACATGCAGTAGCATTCTTCAAACACTTGGAACATTTGATCCTCTCATGTGATTGACCTTTATGAAATAACCTGGCTTTAAAGTCATTTATGTTCAAGACTCTTGGTAAAGGAGTTTTAAGGGTTTCAACGTAAAAAAACCGGTCACCGTTTAGACAGCTTGTGAGTTGCCCATCAACTGTCAATTTTTTACGCTGTATGGCACCCTTTATTTTGCAGTTAAATCGCATCAGAGATTTTCGTATTTCGTCATCAGCCACGGAAAGAGGTAAGTCTTTGACGATGACCTGGGTAGAGTCAGTATCATTAGGTAAATATGGATTCTTATCGTATATCCTAATGCTCTTACCGCTCATATTCACTCCTGCTGTTATAAGCTTCACTCTATCTTGCTGAGAGTTAATGTACAGCCTCCATAATTTATTGATTCTTTGTATTCCGGTAATGTATTCCCGACTTTCTACAGACTTCACCAGCACTTTATATATATCTTGATCTCCAACGAATTGATCACAGATGGTATTCACTTCGTCTACTTTCATGAATATTGGTTTCACTTTTACTGAAACGTCTCGAGTTGTTGCGGCTTGGGTCATCTGATCCATTGGCACGTCTTTCGAATGTGTAGAATTTTCTGTCATTTTTCTTCCACAGATCGAACCTTCAGCTAAATCACAATAATTTCAATTATTTTCCTTACCTGCTTTTTCACTTGTGTTATTAGATCCTTTTGATAATACATTCTGAAGCAAATATTGAGATCAATTCAATATTTTAAGCAATTTTTGTAGAGCTGATATACACGAACGTCTCCATAGAGTCGTGTTATACACCGCTCTCTCTATCCTTTTATTTTAAGTCATACAATGTTGCACTGAATTTAATGAAAACAGCTGTTGTGTAGTTGATACTTACGAAGAGGTTGAAAAATTATGGGGAAACAAGGCTAAATTGGATTTCGTCTGGGTTTAATCGAATCTATGACATAATCATTTTTAATTGTTAAAAGAAATCTACTGAAATCTTGGAAAAATTTGTGTTAAAGGAAACTGGCTGAGCGAATACACTTCAATAATTGAATCTATTCCAAAGGATTGGTTAAACATAATTAAGAATCATAACAAGAATATGCATGTAAATATTGGTGAGGAGTGTAATATAATTAATGACATAGTTCGAATGAAAACAAAACATATTTATTCAACTTTTGTTAATGCAAAATTTATTCCATCTCAAGCTACATGCAAACAGGATAATGTGTTCAACACAGAAGAAATACATTGGAGGTACATTTGGATAACAAAAGTGAAAAATGAAAAAAAAAAAAAAAACAGAAAATATGCACAATTTATAAATTGTTTAAATAAAATTGTTCCTACTGTACGAACTTACAGTTTACAGTATTAGTTCAAAACTTTAAAAAAAAGTAGTAAATGTGCCATTCGTGGTGTAAATGAAGATGAGAAACACATGTTCTTCGAATGTATACGTAATACAATATAATGGAAAAATATAGATAACATTTTCAAAAAAATTAGACAACAGCAGCAAACATTCTTTTAAAGAAACATTATGGAGAAATATAGGTTGCAAATGTGAATTCCAGAACCAGCTATACTCACACAATTTTTTTACACTCTCCCTTTTTTTGATAATAGGAACAATATCCAAGGGGGAGGAATAGAGGGAAGGTCCAATGTCATGGAAAATCATACAAAATCTCTCACTTACCTTGTCCGGCATTTTCTTGTGCCTGTCCATAACTGCCTGGTCCAGGATAACTATTTCCTTGCCCATGTCCATAACCTCCTGGTACATAAACAAATTGTCCATGATTACCATGCCCAGGAACACCTGACGATACACTGAAACTATGGATATTGGTTCCAGGACCAATGTTGATATTTGTGCCAACATTGCTGGAAGTGACTTGAAAAAAAAAAGAATATTAGTTGATTTTATTATCATTTTATTCATAAATATCACCATATTATATATTATGATTGCATTGTTTTGGTCCCCTGTACATTTCTGTTGTGTGTGTGTGTTTGTCTGTTTCTTTGTGTCTACTTTCGGAAATTTTGTTGTTGTGTCAAGTGATGCCCTATTCCTTTTAATAAATTTATTTATTTATTTATTTATTGTTTATTTAAATGTTTCTTGCCTTTTCATGATCTTTTGGGCTTTTTTAATTTCAAGATTTCAATTTTATTGTCTGTTTGTTTGTTTGTTTGATTTGATTTTGAAGAAATAAATGTTTATTTGTGTTAAGTCTGAGTCATAATGATACTTGTGGAAGGAAGAAAATCAGGGATTCAGATGACAGATGAGTTTTAAAAAAAAAGCAGAATAAGGAGGGGGAGGAGAATGTTGAAGGAATCACAATATGCTTATTTTACTGGGCCTCTGGTATCGCGTGTTAATTTCCAATCGTTCATTATCTTGTAAGGTGAAAATGTCAGGATTATTGCAGTAGGCCTTCATACCACTCAAAGCAAACGATAATTATTAAAAAAACCAAGCACATGCACAGAGTACAAATTTATGATGGTTTCACCCGACCCAATTTTGGTTAATTAGAACTTAAAATTATTGAACTCTGCTGATGCTGCCATGTTTGCATAGAGAAATATTTAGCTACAACTGACACAAGATGACATGTTTAGCTATCTGGAAACAAAAATACTTTGTGAGGTAATTTTCAATTTGACAAAACAATTAACTTGTTTTACTTTCTATATATTTTTCATTTGATTTGCCTCTTGGTGTTTCTAATTTTGTAGTTTCAGGGTAATTGAATTATTAGCTATTTGCCATAAGGCTATGTAGAAATCTGGCTTCTCCAAGTTTGATGTGAATTAATACATAAATAAAATAATTAAATATATGAATGAATAAACAAACAAAAAATTAACGAATATATACTGTAAAAAAACTTTATTTAAAGGGTTACAACATTGCAAGACAAACCAATTTGTGTGTAGTAAAATAGTGGTCTATTAAATTAGTGGAAGAACTTAACATTGCCAGTAGAATACAAGCAACAAACCAAAGGACTTACACATAGTTCCATGGGAGTGTGCCTGGGGGTTTGCCTGGGGGCGTGATTGTGACTGGAATTTCGCTGACTGAGGTGGACCGGAACCTTGTTGGCCTTGAAGTAAAAATTAAAAACATTTAGTGTTAGTAGTTACTAGTATTACTGCAGTGAGCAGGCATAATTAATATAGTAGAGGTAGTAGTAGTGGTAGCGTGAGCAGAGGGTCCGGGGGTAGGCTATGCATCATTCATAGACCCAAAATATAGCTCATTTCCTCAATTTCAACAGCACCCACTGTCTTGCAATATCTGTTGCATACTGTATCGACAAGACAAATTTAATTTGTCTTTTGGTGCTTTTGCTATCGGCTTCATAAAAAGTAATGATAATTGTTATTTCCAGCTTCCATGTTTGTTTATCATCTGCTCGCTGATCCGTGGCACGGTCAAAGGGCCATCTCTCGTCATACAGATCACAGTCCCCTTTACTATCTGTGCATATCATAAATTACACAGCATCGTTATAAGTGTGGTCTAGGGATTATGTTGCGATAGGGAAAAAAATTACTATCATTACTGGGAATTTATGAACTATCTTAAATTTAGAATTTTAAACTACTGTATCATATAACCTAGAGCATAGGAGGGATGGTTGAAGTTATTATCCATTTAACCAATTACATGCCTGGAATCTACGTATGCAGTATATTTTTTTTTAATGTAATTTCAATATAAAATTTCTTTATTAGCACAAATATAAACTGTACCTGAATTTGGGGAAGCTCCAGTGTTTTGCGGTTGCCATGTAGGTCTTCCAGAAGAATGATCACCTATGAAAAATAGAGATCAGTTTAATAAGTTCAGCAGATATAGATATCGATGTAGATAGTCTCATAATGCAAACATTTCTGCTAGCAAACATGAACTGTACCTGTCGTAGGGGATGCTCCAGTAGTTGGAGGTTCACTTGTACGTATCCCAGAGTGATCACCTATAAAATAGATTGATAGAGTAAAGGCAAGACCTTTTTTATACTGTGTTTTGCAAACTTTTTTTTTAAAGATTATCAGAGAAGGGTGCAAAAAAATAAAAAAATTTTTTTTTCTGACTTAGCAAAGTATTGGTTATAGATTGAACTATACTGTTATACCATAAAACCTTGAATTGAAGCCCAGTGGGCATAATCTCTGTCTCTTATACACATCTAAATCAGGGATTCAGATGACAGATGAGTTTTAAAAAAAAAGCAGAATAAGGAGGGGGAGGAGAATGTTGAAGGAATCACAATATGCTTATTTTACTGGGTCTCTGGTATCGTGTGTTAATTTCCAATCGTTCATTATCTTGTAAGGTGAAAATGTCAGGATTATTGCAGTAGGCCTTCATACCACTCAAAGCAAACGATAATTATTAAAAAAAACCAAGCACATGCACAGAGTACAAATTTATGATGGTTTCACCCCACCCAATTTTGGTTAATTAGAACTTAAAATTATTGAACACTGCTGATGCTGCCATGTTTGCATAGAGAAATATTTAGCTACAACTGACACAAGATGACATGTTTAGCTATCTGGAAACAAAAATACTTTGTGAGGTAATTTTCAATTTGACAAAACAATTAACTTGTTTTACTTTCTATATATTTTTCATTTGATTTGCCTCTTGGTGTTTCTAATTTTGTAGTTTCAGGGTAATTGAATTATTAGCCATTTGCCATAAGGCTATGTAGAAATCTGGCTTCTCCAAGTTTGATGTGAATTAATACATAAATAAAATAATTAAATATATGAATGAACAAACAAACAAAAAAATTAACAAATAAATACTGTAAAAAAACTTTATTTAAAGGGTTACAACATTCCAAGACAAACCAATTTGTGTGTAGTAAAATAGTGCTCTATTAAATTAGTGGAAGAACTTAACATTGCCAGTAGAATATAAGCAACAAACCAAAGGACTTACACATAGTTCCATGGGAGTGTGCCTGGGGGTGTGCCTGGGGGCGTGCCTGGGGGCGTGCCTGGGGGCGTGCCTGGAATTTCGCTGACTGAGATGGACCGAAACCTTGTTGGCCTTGAAGTAAAAATTAAAAACATTTAGTGTTAGTAGTTACTAGTATTACTGCAGTGAGCAGGCATAATTAATATAGTAGAGGTAGTAGTAGTGGTGGCGTGAGCAGAGGGTCTGGGAGGGGGGGGGGATGAAATTCCCCCATCGGACAGGCCTGGAACTCCATCTTCCTAAGCCACGAGAAGGTCATTAGAACAAAAACCCAAATATCCGAATAATGATATTTTTATTGCCAATCCCTAATATTACAGTATGCTCTAAAAGCCAGTGGCGTAGAAAAGTATTTTTCATTGGGGGGAGAATGATTGGCGTGTTAGCCAGTGTCGTAACAGGCGCGGGGGTGGGGGCAGGGGGGAAACTGCCCCTCCCCTGACAGTTTTTACCGGGCTGACCAAGCCGTTGTACCGGGCTGGGTAATAAGAGAAAAGAAAGAGGGGAGAGGGAGGGAAAGAGAAAGAAGAGGAAAAGAAAAGGAAAGGAAAAGAAAAAGAGAAGAGAAAAATAAAGACGAGAATAAAAAGGAAGATGTCATAATGACCAGACTCACAACACCTTGCCCTTCTCCACTTCAAAAACTGTCATAACTCCTTTGATCTATGCTGCCCGATGGCGTAACCACTGGGGGACAAGGGGAAAATATCTACCTTTGGAAAATCTTCCCCACCCCTTTATAAATGCCCTTTTCAACTTCTTGAAAATGCCTAAAAACCTCAAATTTCTTGTTAACATGGGCCAATTTCCGTTAAAAATTGCACATTTTAGGGAGTTTTGATCAATTCCAACGAAATTAGAATTAAAAACACTGGGGGACAAGGGGAAAATATCCATCTTTGGAAAATCTTTCCCCATTCTCAAATTCTTTGCGCGCATTTCTTGTTACGGTAGGCCAATTTCCTCTATAAATTGCACATTTTAGGGCGTTTTCATCAATTCCGACGAAATTAGAATTAAATACACAAAAATGTTTTGCGCGCTTCGCACGCACTTTTTAGGGCTTTATAAGGTTTATCCTTTTAAGTTATTTAAACAAATAATAGTCCCAAACTCAAGAAAGACAAATTTAAGTTAGATCGTTTGAACCTAAAAGAAGGGCTTCAATGTGTATTGATGGTGAAAGAATATGTTTTTAATAAATAAAACCATGATGAAAATGCTTATATTTAGTTCCAAACACACGTGTGTGGCCTATATTATAAATAAGACAAGCCCTATGACATATTGTTTTCTATATGGGGAGTGGGGTGGGGTATGGTAAATTACTAACCGGGAAAATAAATACCCACTCTGATCCAAGACCCCTGTTACGCGCCTGGTGTTAGCGCCACTGTGTGCCCTTGTGCGGACAGGGGATGTGCCCCACTCTGAAGCTGGAAACCTTGTTTTTGCAAAATAAATTGATGCAATTTGCTATTATAGGCCTAATCAATAAATTCTTCATCAACAGATATAACCTTCATTCTTGGAATTGACATAACATTACTGATGTCGTACACACCCTTCAGTGTGAAATGTGGCTCTCTTTGCAAGCACATCTAATATCTAAGGAAAGAAGAGCTTAGATTGGTACCAGATAAAATAATTTTGTTATCAACATTAATACATTATGCTAATTTTCATCTTGTAAGCGCAAGACAGTGCAAATTATTTCTGTGACAGTCTTTTGAAGTGTGTAAAGCTCCATTTTATCCCATACATAGGCAAAATATTGGGGGGGGGGGATGATGCAATGGACCATCCCCCCCCTTGTCAAATATTGGGGGGGATATATCCCCCATCCCCCCGGGATCTACGCCTAAGCTAAAAGCACAATTTTAGGCCATACTAAGCCCAACTCTCCCCATGAACCCTACCAAAGATTTTTATTCTAGGACCCTGACTGAAGCTCTAGTCAGCTTCTTGGTTTGAATCTCCTGTCTGACATGTCGGATCCTCCGTCAGCAAATTTCTGGAGCCACCACTGGGTAGTAGTAGTAGTAATGATGGTAGTAATTATCATCATCACCACCACAATCATCATCCTCTTCCCCATACCAAAATTCAAAATCACATTTACACTTTAAAAATAAAAATTTGTGTTGTCAAGCCATACCAAATTCTTGAAAATCTAAAGCTTACTTTTTAACAAAGAAGTGCCCAAATGTTTGTATTTTCCACATTTTTTATTAGCTCTATGGTTACCACTTTACCAATCAATGTAATGGATGGATGATTGTTAGCAATGAATCCTAGAATCAACAATAGAAGCAGTATAGTGATAGCAGTGGTGGTGTTTTTAGTAATACTCTACAGCTAAATAATAGTACAGATACTGTAGCATACAAATATTGATGGCTCATGAGGGTAATGGCGAAATCTATTGCCCCAAGGTGATGTGGAGATCGTAGAATCACCGAGCGCTATAGATTTTACCCCAAATCTAGAGCAGTCAACATTTGTTTTATATACTGTAGCTCATACATAGATTCTACGAGTCCTATAACCAAGTAATAAAAGAGCACTGTATCCACTAAGTAGGCCTACTGTAGGCCTAGGCTATGCATCATTCATAGACCCAAAATATAGCTCATTTCCTCAATTTCAACAGCACCCACTGTCTTGCAATATTTGTTGCATACTGTATCGACAAGACAAATTTAATTTGTCTTTTGGTGCTTTTGCTATCGGCTTCATAAAAAGTAATGATAATTGTTATTTCCAGCTTCCATGTTTGTTTATCATCTGCTCGCTGATCCGTGGCACGGTCAAAGGGCCATCTCTCGTCATACAGATCACAGTCCCCTTTACTATCTGTGCATATCATAAATTACACAGCATCGTTATAAGTGTGGTCTAGGGATTATGTTGCGATAGGGAAAAAAATTACTATCATTACTGGGAATTTATGAACTATCTTAAATTTAGAATTTTAAACTACTGTATCATATAACCTAGAGCATAGGAGGGATGGTTGAAGTTATTATCCATTTAACCAATTACATGCCTGGAATCTACGTATGCAGTATATTTTTTTAAAATGTAATTTCAATATAAAATTTCTTTAAGCACAAATATAAACTGTACCTGAATTTGGGGAAGCTCCAGTGTTTTGCGGTTGCCATGTAGGTCTTCCAGAAGAATGATCACCTATGAAAAATAGAGATCAGTTTAATAAGTTCAGCAGATATAGATATCGATGTAGATAGTCTCATAATGCAAACATTTCTGCTAGCAAACATGAACTGTACCTGTCGTAGGGGATGCTCCAGTAGTTGGAGGTTCACTTGTACGTATCCCAGAGTGATCACCTATAAAATAGATTGATAGAGTAAAGGCAAGACCTTTTTTATACTGTGTTTTGCAAACTTTTTTTTTAAAGATTATCAGAGAAGGGTGCAAAAAAATAAAAAAATTTTTTTTTCTGACTTAGCAAAGTATTGGTTATAGATTGAACTATACTGTTATACCATAAAACCTTGAATTGAAGCCCAGTGGGCATAATCTCGAGCCCATCTCGATTTGAAGGCCCCCCCCCCCGCTTTTTAGTTTGCAAAATTAGCCTCGAAAAGAAGCCAATGGGCTTTTTTTAAGATACCTGTAGCATAGGCTTCCTTTCGAGATAGTACAGTACATACACTGTACATTAATTTCAATAAACAAAATAAATTAAAAACAAGCTTGGTTTATACAGTAGTTTAGGTGATTTAATGCCACTTAAATACACTCCATGATACAGACTGATGTTACAGTGGCCTTATTTATGGATTTATAGTACAAATTCACAAAATTTACAGCATTCATCTTGAAAAGAAGTCCCCCTCTTTACTTTGCAAAAGTAGCCACGAAAAGAAGCCCATCCAAAGTTTGCAAAAAAAAAAAAAAAAAAAAAGAAGCCCTGGGCTTCAATTTGAGGTTTCACGGTATTATTACTGATTGATTGATTTGATTGAATAAATGTTGTTAAATTCCAATAGGATCTAAATTAATGAAAAAAATTTACCGCCACCAGTTGTCGCTTCACTGGTTCCTGGATTCTGCTCTTGAACACCTTGTGGTATTCTACTTCCAGATGGATGTGTATGCTGTTGAGGTGTATTAGCAACTCTTGCATCGGTTGTATCCATTGGAGTTTCTTCTACCCCGGTCACGTTCTCCAATGAATTTATATGGTTAACGACTTCGTTACAACCACAGGTCATAAAAACTTGTCGAAATTTAAGTATATCGCTAATACTTTTAGAAAGCAGATGTAGCTTTTCTAAATCTTCAATGATCTCTCTCATGGAACATTCCTGAAAATCCTCACTTTTCAATTTATAAGAAACAATGATTCTATTCCTAAATTGTCCCATATATTTATTTCTGTACTTTCTGTCATCAAAAGTCATTTCAATCATTTTTTTTAGAGCTTCATATTCTTCTTCTGGTACCTTCTGAGCAACGGGAATTCTTTTTGCTACTTCATCCAAACCTATTTTTTTCAGCAATAATATCAACTCACAGAAGTCTGTCCCGGATATGCACTTACGATCTTTCTCCAGATAATAAAGTAAGTTTTCAAAATCTTCTTCATACGCAAATTCTGGATACTCCTGTCTAATTTTGTTAAAGTGTTCTGGTTTCAGTGCTGCACTTAATAAGTCATTTACTTCTGATCTCATGCGTACCTCACTTCCCATGATTTACGATGTAAATTATCTGAAAAGAGAATAAAATATTATTTAAGTAAAAAAAATACATAATTTGTCATGTTCTCATTCTTATTCGTTAATTGCCAAAACATACAAAACAAAAATATTTACACAATCATGCAAGTTGTACATTTTTAATTTGCTGCTCTGCTTTCATTCTCTTTTTGTCTCTCCAATCACAACTCCAAGACACCATAGCTTTAGGTTTTCATTAACATGACATACAGTACCATATCTCATAACTACCGTATCAAGCCTCAAGCATCTGGCATCTGACTCATGCTTTCAGACCCAACCTCAAGCTCTCACACCATTCACCTAAAATCTCAAGCGTTTGTGAAATCCACACTTTCTTTGATAAGGCCATGTAAAATATAAAAATTGATTAGCATCCTTTATTATGTTATCAATTTTCATGGTAGGGAGGGAAGTTTTTTATTTTTCTTGCGTCAAACATGAAAATAGTGCGTCGCAAGGAAAAACAGCAAAACAAAAAAGAAAACAATAGAGACCAAAATTGCATACAAGAAATTATGAAATTCATATAGCAAGCAGAAACTTTACCTATGAATAACAGTCATAATGCAATTATCTCTATATACACGCATTCACTCCTTGACACAACAGGCATCATGGATGACATGTGGCTACAGTATAGAACAACAGTACAGCATACTGTAGACCGGCAAGTGGTCTGGCTAGCGCGCAAACAGGTGGTAAACAAATCCATATTAAATGGAATTTGTGAGTTTTGTAAAAAAAAAAAGAAAAGAAAAATTGGGTGATCCCCTCCCCTCCCTACCTGGTAGGGAGGGGATGCTAACCAATTACTTTTTTTACATGGCCTAATACATACTGTAGTATTTTTGTTGTGCTCAATATTCAATTCTCAATCTTTCCCCAAGACGATAAAAATTATATCATTATCACACACAAAAATTTAGATTTAGAAAGAAATAATATCTGCGCATTTCAAAAAAATAAGGCCCGATCAGATTTCCACTCATCCTGACCTAGGTCTAGGACCTAGTCTAGGCCCTAGGAGGTAGGGGGCCTAGCCTACTAGACTAGACTCTAGCTAGGCATAGGCCCTATCTAGGGCCTGTATTATTATTAAATCACCAGTCTACTTTACTTCTTCTAATAAACTGGCACCTGACCCTGGGCCTTAGGCCTAGGTAGGCCCAACCTAACTCTAGAAAAATGGTGAAAACCTGCCTAGCCTAGGCAGGTTACGCCTATCCCTACCTAGCCTAGGCCTAGCTACTACAAAACCTACTGATGATGTAGGTGTGTGACAGAGATACATACAGTAGGCGCTAGCTACTAGTGTGACTGCACTGCAGCATTTGGCTAAGGCCTAGCATACAAGCTTGCATAGATGGCCTAAAGCCTACATATAAACTACTACTACTACTAGGCCTAATAATACTTACAGTGTTAAAAGTAATTATTTCGAAAGGCTTTGGAAAACCGAATGGATAATAATATAATAATATACTTTTCCTTTTGCGAAAACGACATCAGACTTCCTACCTACTTTCCGGACGTACAGCGCCACCACCTCACCTCCGACGGCCGGGGGAATGCCAGGGTACCGAATGCCAGATGCCAGTTCGAGCAAAGATAATAAATAGCAGAAGATAGCTTCCAAAATAGTGGAACATCCGGTCGAAATTCATTGTGGGTACACGGAGTAAAATTTTACTTCATCCGCGCGGCGGCGCTATATAGTAATAATAAAGGCCCCGCTCTGGTTTGTTTGTTTCCTGTAGTTTCTCCACTTAGTAATATGTTCAAATTTTACTGCAACCGCATGAGGGCGGATGTTCCATCGTTTTTAACGCAAATACGCGGAACAGCTCATTCTTGGTTCGAGCGAGCGAAAGCGAAGCGAAAAAATGCGCTGACCAATCAGAGCTCAGGAAGCGAACCGACGCTTTGATTCCTCTGGAAAACCGGATTTAACCGGCGAATTCCGGCTAAAGCTGGTTTTCCACTAGGCAGATTCAACTGGCTTTAACCGGTTTTCCACTAAGCGAATTCATTCGCGCGAATCAAAGCGTCGGTTCGCTTCCTGAGCTCTAATTGGTTGCGCATGTTGTTTTCGCTTCGCAAAAACACAATAGAAATGTGAATGCGTATGAACCGACGCTTTCGATTTGAAATTCACGCGAACAAATTCGCCTAGGAGAACCGGCTTAAAGCCTATTTTCCACTTGGAGAATTTATTCGCGCGAATTCATACATTCATACATTATCACCATCAACTTCGGGTCGTCTGCAGTCTGCTGATCATGTTTATAAAAAATACACAAATAAATAGAAATATAGTAAAATTCAGTTTTAATAAAATTATAAAATAGTACATAAACTAACTATAAAAAGGTAGATATAAAAGTAGGCCTATATTTGATTTTAAAAATTTATCAATACTGCAGCAAACATATGCCTATACGCATTTGCCTTTATTTATTACGAAATTGATAAATAAATGTTCAGTACACTTGACATACGGTGCCTCCAGCTATTACTGGTCACGTGAGATGTAGTGGGTACCGTACCCACTATGTTTACATTTTGGCAAAATGTAAACATACACCCACAGTGCGCTCATTGAGAGAGTTACGATGTTTTTTGACAGCGACCCAAAGTAAAGTAAGGCAGTAGGCCTATGTTTTTTTCTTATTTCAATTATCTTACATAATCGGAGACCACTAGTGTGATTAAGGGATTAATTCTTAGTGAATGTATAACCACTAGCAAAGCCTAGATCTTTATTGGGTCCGTTGATGTGTGATTTGATACGCATAATCCAACGTAATTCGGAGCAACGTCTATCTCTAGTAGCTTTGTAGTTACAGCCAATAAAATAAAAAGTACATCTAGAGTGTCCCTGTTTTTCTTTACATAATAGCATATTTCTTGAATGTATAACCACTAGCAAAGCCTAGATCTTTATTGGGTCCGTTGATGTGTGATTTGATACGCATAATCCAACGTAATTCGGAGCAACGTCTATCTCTAGTAGCTTTGTAGTTACAGCCAATATAATAAAAAGTACATCTAGAGTGTCCCTGTTTTTCTTTACATAATAGCCTATTTCTTTATTCATCTATTTATTCATCGTTGAGAGCAAACACTTTATTTACCTTTCTTTGATGATTTATAGGTTTTAAGCATTAATTAGACACCAAAATTATCCGAAGTTAGAGTTAGAATGAATATAAAAATGAACAGTAAGCAGTGGTGGCTCTAGGATATAATTTATGGGGGTGGGGGGGTGCTAAGCATTTATGGGTGTAACTATAACGCGAAGCGTTATCTGAGGACCGAAGCCGGGGAGGGGGATCCCCTCCTCCTAAAACGAGATTTAAAAAAAAATGGAACTTCTGCTAGAAATGGCTGGGATGGGAAAACTAGGCCTTCTTTTTTTTTGGGTCCGACGAGCTTTGGCCGATGGGGGAGGGGGGATTAAGCCACCTTCCCCCCACCTCGCTTGCGCCGCCACTGACAGTAAATGGCATGTCTATTTTAGCATGGAGTTGCCCTATTACTGTATGTTACGTACCGGTACAGTATACAAAGGTATTGTAATGAGCATTTTTATTAATTATGAAATAAGCCTATATAATTTAACAGTGTTAACGGCAATCTTGATTTATATTATATGCAATTATTTGTTTCTAGCCATACTTATTGTGCAATAGAGTGTATCTGGCGGTTCAACAATGGTTCAACCACGAAGCCTCTGTGTATGACGCTCGTCTTGACAGCGACTATGTACACATGTATTATTAGAAAACAGTTGACAATCAATTATTTAGAAATGTATCAATCATAACATTTAATTAATTTATATTTATTACTTTTTAACTCTTAATTGTTCTTAATTTAAATTTAAATTTATTTTAGTTTATCTATTCATTTAGGCTATATCGTGAATATAGCCTAAATGAATAGATATAGGCTATATTCACGATATAGCCTAAATGAATAGATAAACTATTCATTTAGGCTATATCGTGAATATGATTTGTCTCGTTTGAGTCAAACTGAGACAAGCTCAGCTTCTATGCTTGACCAAAATTCATGGACTTTTGTATTTATATTCTCCATTGATTGAATACATGTGTAATTGAATTCAATCTTGCCTGTATGTCTATGAGTAAGACAATGATTACGTTCATTACCGTATTACCAATCTCACATGTCTAAATAATGGCTAAAAATTGAATAAAATGAGGAAACAATTTTTTGTTTTTAGCGTTGTATTATTTGATTCTTTTTGAATATTGAACAATCGGGGGAAAAGGGGCATACCACCATTTTCTACCTTTTACCCCCAGTTTGTTTTTAAGTATTCAAAAATCTGTATCTCAATAAACGTTTCCGATCTTTTCGGCAAACACCATTGTTGTTTTGGAAAAAAAATCAGTTTTAATACAACATCAATTTATTTCCTCCTGAGCCTGGCTTTAATGATTTTATTACATTTAAAAAGTTTTCCTATTTTATGACACATGGTAACCACAATAAAAATTTTATTACTGTTAATATTAAGGCAGTGGCGTCGAGAGCCAGTAAAGGCAACACCTCACATGGGCCTCCCCCCCCCCTTCACTTGGGACCATCCCCCATGGCATTTTCCCTCCCCCATGGCATCCCTCCCCCCTGGATCTTTGATGACCACAGACAGAGATTTCATGACGGTGAAGCACCTATGGATTCAGGGGGGGGGGCATCTGGTTTGGAACGGGAGAGCATTGGATGGACTATTCCCCTGGGGGATTATTCATCTAGTAATAAAAATACAGAAAAACTGAGAAAGACGCCCATAAAACCATAATGTAGAATTTGTTCTGACAACAAAAGTTTTCATCCTGGCTTGAGCTCAGGCCCTATGGAGATTTTGTTCTTACCCCGAAAATTTTTCATCCTGGTCCGGGCCCCCCCAGTAAACCCAGGCCCCGGGGCAGCGACCCCCCTGACCCCTCTCGACGCCACTGCTAATAGGACTTAATCATTATTAATTATTAGTATAATACTAATAATAATGATTAATAATTATTAATTATTAGTAATCGTCACCTCCTCCACATCATCATCACATTATAAATAAAAGCTACGTTTCAAAGTCCAAGTTATTTGTAGCTGTCGCAGTGGTTCCAAGTTGGAAGAAATACCTTTCGGGAGATCTGGTTGACTGTGCTTTCTTAACATATTTAAACTTTTATTTTGCTGTGCATAGTGATAACGTAAAACATGCAAATATTATGAATTTGCGGAAGATGGCTTATTTTCCGAGATTCGTGCTTGCTTGTGAGAGTGCAGGAGGCGTCCCGATTTCCGGGAGACTTTGGGACCCCTGCTCTAGAGTCGACAGGGGACCCACAAGTCCGAGTGGGGTCCAAACCAATCAGTCAGTTTCCCGGAATAAATCTCTGGTAGGGTTCAGGGGAGAGTTGTTATGACCATGGATTAATTCCCCCATAATATGACCATGGACCTAATAGGTCCATGATATGGCCCTTATTTGTGCTTACCATAACAGTGCACCATCCAATTCGAGGCCAACTTTTCACATTGTTGTTGATCTTTTACACAAATCTAACCATGGAAACCGAACCCCGTGACCACCCCAAAATTTCAGGTTCCAAAGAGTTCTCAAATTGGAGGACAAACTAGTAGAGTCATTTTCATGAGATCCGTGACTAATTTTAGGATACCTTTTTTTCTCGATGGATTTGGCAAGATGGACCAATTTAGATAAAATATAGCTCCTATATACCTCCCAGATATGAGGGGGGGGGGGAAAGTCCCGTTTGGGGGCGTTTTCAAAATGGCCACCTGTTGATTTGGAGGCTTGTATCTCGATAAACACTGGTCAGAGAGACTTGATTTTGGTCTCAAATTGTTCACAATATGCATGTTCCTATTTATTGTAATACAACTTTTTATCAAAAAATGGCGGGAAATGCGATTTTTAAAAGTTTGACCTTTGACCTTGTATTGTCATATCTCGGTAACTACTGGTCACAGAGACTCACAATTGATTGCAAAGTGTTCAGGAGATTCATGTTTATATTCGTCTTAATGAAAAAATATTCAAATAGTGACCGGAAACGGTACATTCTGACCTCTGACCTATTGTAGGGTCATTCCATGTCAAATCAACCAGATTTAAAAAAAAAAAAATTCCTTCTCAGATTTTCATGAAACTCCATAAAAATGATCCACTATATTCTTAACCAACAAAAAAACATAGCCTTATAGGATATATGGTTTCCGAGATACTGACTCCTCAAAAAAGGGGCGTGGTTCTTCAAGATGCAATTTACTTTAACTTTGGAAGCTTGTAACTCGAGATTGGTAATAGCTATCAGGATCAAACTTGGTATTCTAACTCACAAATATGGCCTTAGATTAACACTTATCCCTTCCCTTTTAAAGTTATCTGCTCTCAAATTAGCCGCTGTGTTTAACGATGCAAATTTTTTTTTGTGATTTTCGAGGTCACCCTGCGTCCATTTGAGTGGGTATATACCCCTCATATTAAAGATATATTATCTAAGTGTAGTTGTCTCTAGCCACACGCAAGCGCAGGCTGATCAAATCAATTAAAATTGAATGGCATATATTCAAAGTTGGGACCAGATCTATAAAAGTGAAAAACGCCTATGTTTCTCAACAACGGATCGTCATGTTAACATTTAAAATCTTTTCTTAAATTTACCCCAGTTAATCAGATATATTAGAGACTACCTACAAACCAAATTTTAGCTTTGGTAGTCAGCTCCTTAATGGTTAGATGTTGAAAACTACACAATAACATAATCGGAAATCACGAAAGTTTTTAAGAGTTGAGTCATTCTATGCCAACTCAACAAATGCATTACACCAGGGTCATAGATTTTTTTTTTGTACACTGTCTCAGTGATATAGATATCTATGTGAACTGAAAAACCTGAAATTTTGAGACTCGCCAATTCATTCGTTTTCCTGTAGCGGCAGTTTGAGGTTAAGGAGGCGTGGCCTCTCAACAATGCATTACAACATTACAGGTCATAGATTTTTAATTTTTTGCACCCTCCGGCCTTGTGAATAGAAAAACCTGAAGTTTTGAGACTCAAATTCCCTTTTCGATTTCCCGTAGCGGCAATTCGACGTAAAGGGGGTGTGCCTCAAATTAGCTTTGATTTTCGTATGCTAATATCATCAAAAAACCCCTTTAACCTTTTGTGGTGTAGGACACCTTTTACTGCTGATTCTAAATCCTTAAAAACATGTTTTTTAACACATCACCAACAATAATACCCTACTTTTATATAAATATTTTGCTTTAATTTTCTAAATCTATGTCATAGACCCATTCAATTTTCTATGAATTTCAAATTTATTTATCTAAAGTTATTTCTGGTTTAATTCTTAATGTGCAACTTCAACCTGGGGAATAATATAACCTCATCAAATTTGTATTGTGGGTGACGGCCCTTATTATTAGTAAGTCACAGCACATGGCAATTGGGACATCACATACATCATTTTTTGTGGCCAATATATGGTAAATTATTTTCTGGAAACTTTCTATTCTGTTTCATGAATATATTCATGTTCGATTCATGAATAGAAACTTCCTAGAATTCGTATTATATTCATATTTATTTTGGGCCACGCCCCCTTAACTTCAAACTGCCGCTGCAGGAAAATGAACGAATTGGCGAGTCTCAAAATTTCAGGTTTTCAGTTCACATAGATATCTATATCACTGATCCAGTGTGGCAAAAAATATTTAAAAAAAATCTATGACCCATGGTGTAATGCATTTGTTTTTTTGGCATGGAATGACCCAACTCTTAAAAATGTTTGTGAATTCCTATTACGTTGAAATATGTGTAGTTTTCAACATAGTATCTAGCCATGAGCTAAGTACAAAAACTAAAATTTGGTTTATAGGTAGATCCAATGTATCTGATTAACTGGGGTAAATTTAAGAAAAGATTTTAACTTTTCACAAGACGATCCGTCGTTGAGAAACATTGGCGTTTTTCACTTTTATAGATCTGGTCCCAACTTTGAATATATGCCATTCAATTTTAATTGATTTGATCAGCCTGCGCTTGCATGTGGCTAGAGACAACTACACATAGATAATATATCTTTAATATGAGGTGTATATACCCACTCATATAGACGCAGGGTGACCTCGAAAATCACAAAAAAATTGCATCGTTAAACAAAGCGGCTACATCTGAGTGCAGATAACTTCAAAAGGGAAGGGATAACTGTTAATCTAAGGCCATATTTGTGAAATATGGCAAAAAATAAGTTAGAATACAAAGTTTGACCCTGATAGCTATTACCAATCTCGAGTTGACCCTGATAGCTATTACCAATCTCGAGTTACAAGCTTCCAAAGTTGAAGTAAATTGCGTTTGCACATCTTGTAGAACCACGCCCCTTTTTTGAGGAGTCAATATCTCGAAAACTACATATCCTATGAGGCTAATTTTCTTTTTGTTGGTTTTTCATACAGTGGATCATTTTTATGGAGTTTTATCAAAATCTGAGTCGGTCATACAGGAATTTCTTTTTAATCTGGTTGATTTGACATGGAATGACCCTACAATAGGTCAGAGGTCTGAATGTATCGTTTCCGGTCACTATTTAAATATTTTTTTCATTAGGACGAATATAAACATGAATCTCCTGAACACTTTGCAATCAATTATGAGTCTCTATGACCAGTAGTTACTGAGATATGACATTACAAGGTCAAAGTTCAAACTTTCAAAAACCGCATTTACCGCCATTTTGTGATAAAAAGTTGTATTACAACAAATAGGAACATGCATATTGTGAACAATTTGAGACCAAAATCAAGTCTCTCTGACCAGTGGTTAACGAGATACAAGCCTCCAAATTAACAGGCGGCCATTTTGAAAAACGCCCCCCCCCCCCATATCTGGGAGCTATATAGGAGCTATATTTTATCTAAATTGGTCCATCTTGCCAAATCCATCGAGAAAAAAAGGTATCCTAAAATTAGTCACGGATCTCATGAAAATGACTCTACTAGTAGGATTAGCAATCAGAATAACGTTATTCAGGTACGCAAGTTAATAGCTACTTCTGCTAAGACAAGGTAAATTTGAACTTATACTTTGAAAGGCAACTATATTAATCAGCAGTCACAAATATCAACATCCATGCTGCTACCATCAACATCACTAATATTATTTAAAGTTTTTAATATTATTGTAATTATTATTATTTTTTCATTTGTTGTAAAGCACAAGTTACAAACCTTGTTTTAACTGCGCAATAGAAATTTTAAAGCTATTTAAATTATTAAAGCTGATATGTTGTACTACTAGTTGATTTAAAACGTAGGGGTAACCACCCTCCATCTGCTCCCCCTCCCCCAGTTTTTAAATATTTCCAAGATTTTTGTCAAACAACTTGTTTGTCTTTTAGAAATATCAGTTGTACTAAATACAGTATCAATAATGTTTTCACCTCGGAAGCTTGGCTTTAAACACTCCACAAATACAAGGAAGGAATGTCCATATGACACAGATTTTAAAAGTTATATATTGCATTTATTGATTTAATTAAATATAGAAATTGTATTTAAAGAGGGTCAACAATAACATACCCCTCTATCTATTAAACAGGCATACACATGACACAAGTACTTATGTTTACTGTATAAAATAAGTACATAAAATATGGAAAATTGTTTTTCATGGTATAAATACTATCCAAACATATCTGCTGGAACTTGTATTTATTAAAAAGCCTATTATTGTACATCAGTTAAAGTACATAAAATATGGAAAATCGTTTTTCTTGGAATAAATACTATCCAAACATATTATCTGCTGGAACTGGCATTTATCACATCACCAAATACCATAATATTGATCTATGCTCTATGGAAATGCTTTGAGTACTACTGCTGTTCCAAATTTAGAGTGAAAAAACACTTATGACAGGATTCCTAGTTGTTGAAAGATCAACATAATTATGAGACTTGCCATTCCAAAACCACTAATTGTTAAACCGAGTAATTAGCCTAAGAATGTGGTAGTATTGTATACTTTAGTACAGAGAAGCTGTAATACTTTTACTCATAACTTTGGCAAATAGTAGATCGATTCCAGTAAATGACCCATCATTTTAAAGCTTACAATGTAGAGAATAAGAATATATTAAAAAGTCATTTTTTTGGCCATTGATGCTGGTTTTGGGATGGCAATCCTCATATCATCAAGCTGGAAGACTTGAGTTTAGTACTAGTTTTCTTACTCTTACGACACATTTTTTTACATGTATTTATATGAATCACATGATACATTTCACTGATTAATCTCAGATAAGATAGCACAATACTCTAAATATTGAAATGCATGCCATCTTGTCAGGATTCAATATTTCAACATTAATTATGTCATCATCAAGAATGATGATGACATAATTAATGTTAAAATATTGAATCTTGACACAACAGCGTGCATTTTAATACTTGGAGTATGTATTATACTATCTTATTTCGGAATTTGTTATATGCTTATTAATATACTGCACAATATATATATAGCAGAAATTTATCTCTTTATCATACAATATAAGCCAAAATACTGTACATCTAAAACTAGAAACTATAATTTTTTTTAAATAGAGTACACATATTCCACTTAAACAACAATAAAGCTTACAAAGAATTAGGGACATCCCTATTACCATTCCCTTATGGTGATACACACCTCGAGTGATGCTTTGCACCCAAAATATTACTAGAATAAACATGTTTATTGAAAGAACCAACCAGCCATAAAGATTTAGGCCCAGCATAATACAATAACAGAAGGGCTTTTTGAAATGTCTGAGTAATTTTGGTGTGTGAAGCATTTTCACTGTCTTGGAAAGTACTTGTTAGCACCTAAAAGAGAAATAAAATGAATGATAAAATATACATATTTGAATTGTTTAACAATTCTACTGTTTTCCTATTTTGAAAGCCATCTGTTGCTCTTCAGTACCCGAAGTTGTATTTATAATCTCAAAAATAAAGTTATGGGAATAAGAATAAAGATGGCTCTCATTGTATTAACCTATTTTCTACTTGGAGTGTATTTATGTTTAATGTCAAAAGTAACATAAAATGACTAATACAATGGGAGCAATAATGTAAACACTATAAAAAAGAAAAAAAGTCTTTTTTCAAACATTGTATATCTTATTTTATCACCATCATCATTAGCAATATCTGTATTATTATCATCGTCAGTATTATTAACAAAATTTGTGTCTCAATTACCTTGTCCATGATTTCTACGTCCATAATCATCTTGTCCAGGACTACCTTGTCTATGAATCCCTTGCCCAGGACTACCTTGTCCATAAATCCCTTGCCCACCTTGTCCATGATTCCATTGCCCAGGATCACCTTGTCCAGGATTCCCTTGCATACCTTGTCCATGATTCCCTTGCCCAGGACTACCTTGTCCATAAATCCCTTGCCCATGTCCAAGATTCCATTGCCCAGGATCACCTTGTCCACCTAGTCCATGATTCCATTGCCCAGGATCACCTTGTCCATGATTCCCTTGCCCACCTTGTCCATGATTCCATTGTTGTGCCCCATAATGTCCTCGTCCAGAAATACCTAGTCCAGGACTTCCTTGCGATGAATGAAACTCATTAATGTTGGCGTACGGACCAAAGTTAAAGTTTAATCCAACATTGCTGGTATTGTCTACAAAAAACAAAAAAAAACAAGATCAAGAATTATAAATAATGACTATGGAGGGGAATAGGCATCTAATGAAGATGGTGATAAAATTATCAAGATATACAATGTTATATGTTATTTATTATATGCTATATATATGTTTTTATAGTGTTTACATGCTCCCATTGTATTAGTCATCTTATGTTACTTTTGAAATTAAACATACATGCAGTACATACAGTTCAAGTAGAAAACAGGTTAATACAATGAGAGTCATCTTTATTTTTTATTCCCATAACTTCATTTTTGAGATTATATAAATACAACTTCGGGTAATTCTTTGTAAGCTTCATTGTTATTGTTGTTTAGGTGGAATATGTGTACCGTATTTAAAAAAAAATTATAGTTTATAATTTGAGATGTACAGTATTTCTTTCTTGGGCATCATGCTTATATTTTATGATAAAGAGATAAATTTGTGCTACTTATATATTGTGCAGTATTTAAATAAGCATAACACAAATTCCAAAATAAGATAGTATAATACATTCTCAAAGTATCAAAATGCACGCCGTTGAGTCAAGATTCAATATTTTGACATTAATTATGTCATCATCAAAACTGGGCCACTGAGGCTTTCGTCATCTAGCACACACAGGCAGCAGAGTTGGAATTGTTGTATGACGATCGTACGATCGTACGCTCGTCGTACGACGCAGTGTGTGCTCCGCTTAACATACACATATAGTAATTTGTCATGCCTTCTTTTTTTAGCCTGATTGCACATGGTATGAATGAGTCTCCAAATTTACTTGTTCTAATAAACAGAGTTCTTAAAAGTGTATGAGTATATGTGAGGTCTCACTACAAAATGAGTCTCATCGTTAGAAAATCCAAAAATGAGTTAATATTACACTTTGGTAGATCACATTATAAGCTTTAATTTGGTATTTGAATGGCTTCCCTAGGATAAATAGATCCAGAGATATTAGCATTTAAAGTTTAGGTGTATGAGAACCAGGTTTTGAGAAAATCGGCCTCAAAGATAAACTAACCTGTACAAATAATAGGACTAGAATTACAGCTGTCTCTTATACACATCTAGATGTGTATAAGAGACAGGTATATAACAATGGTGTATATGAGTCCTATTACTCGAATTTTTAAATTGTGCTCAGGGGCCAGTTATTTGTATGCAACTCTCAATGTTCTTTCTAGCTTGTTAACCAATATTTATATTAAATAATAATACCTGTCTCTTATACACATCTAGATGTGTATAAGAGACAGGGTGTATGAGAACCAGGTTTTGAGAAAATCGGCCTCAAAGATAAACTAACCTGTACAAATAATAGGACTAGAATTACAGAATATGCGAACACTGTTTTAGTAAGAAAATTCACTTAAAAGTACACAATCATAAAATAGTATCAAGTTATTCAAAAACATTAAAATCAAAATTTTGTAAAAATGTTGCCTTTGACCAATTTTGGTGAATATCTCAATATGATTTCACCAACGATGCGTCTCATTTCGTGGTGAGACCTCACATATGATCTAATAATGATAACCAAAACCAAACACATTTATTGTTTGAAGGTGCGGACAGTGAAGTGATAACATATATGTTGAAGCTTGTGGTACACCACGTAGGTAGTTCGGAAAAGCACTGTTGCAGTTGAGAAAGTCTCGAGGTTTCGATTGAGTTGCTTCAATCGTCTTCAGGAGAATAATATCTGCTTTTAGCCTGATTGCACATGGTATGAATGAGTCTCCAAACTTACTTGTTCTAATAAACAGAGTTCTTAAAAGTGTATGAGTATATGATCTAATAATGATAAGAAAATGTATTGTAGATATTATTCTCCTGAAGACGATTGAAGCAACTCAATCGAAACGTCAAGGCTTTCTCAACTAAAACAGTTCTTTTCAGAACTACCTACGTGGTGTACTGCAAGCTTCAACAAACACATTTACTTTGCGTAGCAAAATTTTTTTTTACTGTGCATTGAAATTAAATTCTAGGAATCAGAATTAGACAAAAATGCCTTACAAATACATGGAGTTCCCTGGAGTTCCTGGGGTCGCCTCTGGAAATGTGGCTGGTTGAAAGGGTGTGGATGGAGGTTTGCTGACTGATGGAAACCAGCAGTTTGGCCTAAAAAAAAGCAGAAAGTGAATGGTTATTCTACTAGCCAACATAGTACTGTAGTAAATACCATTGGCAATACCAATTGTGATCATCAATGTACAGTGAAGGGCCAGTGAAGAGCGTTGTAATTTAGACAAGCAGACTGTCAAGTCAATCTACTGGCGCAAGTAGGAAACAAGACCTACTGTATGGTCTAAAGGGGCAGAACATGTGGTCAAGAGAAAAAGGTTTCCTTACCTATATCGTAAATTGCAAATTGCCACTGCTCTTGGGCAACACTATTTTTTTTAAAGCTTGACACAAACTTGGCAACAAATTTAATTCAATATTATGATTATTCGAAAAAAATTTCATTAGGTTTCCAAATAGTGATAGATAGGTAAATATGGTTTCAATTCATGAATTTACCTATCAATTATGAATATTATTATGATTATCAATTATTATTTTTATGATTATTATTACTACAACTATTAGTATTATGATAATTATTGTGTTTGTTGTCATCATCGCAGCAGCTGCCACCATCACAGTCGTTGTCAATATCATCATTATAATCATCATCATTATTATTGTTTACTAATCATTATCATTGTAATCTTCATTATTATTAGGCCTTGAGATGGATATGAAAAAACAACAAAAACCTAATGTACTCGCACCAGTTGGTTCACCAATTCCTGGATTCCGCCAGTGACTGCTTGCTGGGTTAAAAGTTGATGGGTGTTGACCAGTTGTTGGTCCACTGCTTCCTGGGGTTAAAGTTGATGGGTGTTGACCTGTTGTTGGTCCACTGCTTCCTGGATTCTGCTCTTGAGTACTTTGTGAAGGGTACGCATACTGTTGAGGTGTAGGCCTGGTATTTGCAGCTCCTGCATCGCTGGTATCCACTGGAGTTTCTTCTTTCAATCTCATTACATTTTCGAATGAGTTTATCAGGTCAACGACATTGGTGCATCCGCAGCTTTTAAAAACATTCTGAAATCTAAGTATATGGCTCATACTTCTAGAAAGCTGTTGAGAATTTTCCAAATCGTGAATGATCTCATTCATGGTAGATTCCAAAATATCACCTTTTTCAAAATTATAACACTCAACGATTCCACTTCTAAATTTCTCCATATATTCCTTTCTGCAATTCCTGTCTTTAAAAATCGCTTCAATCTTACTTTTAAGAGTTAAATATTCTTTTTCTGGAGTTTCATGAAAAGCAATAATTTCATTTGCTACTTCATCCAATCCTAATTTGTTCAGCAATACTACCAAACCATTGTAGCATTTCATGGATATGCACTGCTTTTCCTTCTCCAAAAAATAAAGTAAATTATCAGGATCATCATGATCTACACAAGGATAGTCTGGATGCATTCGTTGAATTTCCAGAAAGTGTTCAGCCTTCAGTGATGTACTTAATAATTCAAGCACTTTAACACGTATGTGCAAATCACTTTCCATAATATAATAAAGTGTAAAATCTGTAAAATACAAAATAAAACATGCAATAGTCATCCAGATTCTTAAAGTACATTGATAACACTGATAAACTCCAAGCAAGCAGTACTCAGCCTAATCTTGGATTTTTTTGTCATCAAGTAATTAACCAGGGGCAGCACCACGATTTGCTCAAGAGGAGGGGAGGGGTGGTGTCAGAGGTCCCAGGGGGAGGGCAGATATCCCCGAAAAGGAAAAAGTGGGCATGGTCGGACATCGCTCAAAATCCATTGAAAGTGGTACTGGGAGTGAAGCGAAGCCCCGCAAAAATGACAATTTAGGGGTATCAAATGCTTATTTAATGGTGATAACACAGGTAACTTGCTTCAGGTCAAATGATTTTCTTAATATATTGTTGGGAAAAATAGTTTGGGAATATAGTTTTTGAAGTGTGATCTCCCTGATAATAACACTTATAATTACACTTGGACCAAAGGTACACACATTTTTGCATGTTTTTAAAATGTATTTAGGAACATGGATGGGTCAGCTAAGCACACTACATGTTTTTCAAACATCCAAAAAGCATATTGAATTTGTATTATTAAATAATAATTATTACTATTATTTATATTCATTATTTATTATTATTATTATTGTTGTTGTTGTTGTTGTTAATGATATTATTGCTACTGCTGCTGTTTTTTTAGCCTCATTTTTACCATATGTTCGTAGTACACTTAAGTGTTAAGGGCACATAGAAAAAATTATTAGATATCGCTCTTTTTTTTTTAATCGATGAGGGAGGGCGGTTTTTTTTTTTTTTTTTTAAATCAGAATAGATTATTTTGCTTCTGTTTTTATCAATGAGAGAGGGACTGTTTATATTTGGCTAGTAATAGTAAATATTGCATAAAAAGTGGTTTAATATTATAGTTTTTTAAAGAAAATGTATTTGAAGTCACAAAATTGTATTGTTGTTATGCTGTTAATAATGATGCGGCAAAAAAAAAAAAAAAAAAAAAAAAATTTCCCGCAATATTTAATAATTTTTTACGCGGGCGGGAGTGATACTATCTAATAACGATACATTTTCCTATTTGCCCTTATAATTAATTTATTTTTTTTCGCGTTTTTACTTTTTTATGAAAAATTGTTTAGCATGTTTTGGTCTAGGCCTAGCTAGCCTAGCCTAGGCCCCTATATTGCCGTTTTGGTCTATTGCCGTTCTGGTCAAAAAGTGTTGCCGTTTTGGTTTTTTTGCCGTTTTGGTCACTGTCGTTTTGTCCAGAAACCGGAAAAGAGACCACATTTAGCACAGGTACGGTACAGCAGGGAGTTGTTATATATTGTCACTCCCTGGGTACAGGCAAGGCTTAGCCCCTCAAACCAATCTCAGCGTGGCCACCTTGCTGTAGAAGCCTAGCCCCTTTTTAATTTAGAAATGTTTACGGTCAGATGTAACCTACCTACCCTAGGCTCAATTTAATAATCTGATCATCTGGTATTTCTTTTTTTAATAGGAACCAATGTAATAACACTTACACTATTTACATTACAGAAATTCTTCACAACAAACTTAATTGCGCAAGTGTTGTTTAATAGCTCTATGGCGGAAATGGACAAAAAGGAATCGAGTATGGGACGGCAAATAAATTAGGTATGGCGCGCAATAACCGACACAGGCTAATCCATCAGGGGCGGATTCAGACATATTTAAGTTTAGAAACCCTTTGACAACTGATTCTTGTCAAAGATATTTTTAAACTCTAAACTTAAGTCAAACATCCCACCACCCCCAACTGATACCCAAAATCGACTTGCCAACCTTCAAAATTGCTTTATTCACCGTAATTCCACTAAATTCTATGATGATCCATTCCTTGATTTTTGCGTAGACTTGCTAATTAACAAACAGAATAACGGAGGAATTGATGTAAATGAAAATCACTACATGAGAACACGATTTATATCAGTAAACTCTCATACTGTATTTTAATTTTATTTTAAAAGACATGACTTTTCCTGCTGTAATCCTAATTGCTAAAATAAAAGACTAAAACAATCATTAATGTCAATAGTTATTAAATAAAATTAATATTTCAGTCTAACATATAATATCATGCCATTGCGCATCACATTATTACACCGATCAAACTCCCATGGAACACCTTAAATGATCTAAAGTTAAACAATCCAATAAGCTATCTTGAATAAGCATACCAAACATCACTGTTTTCATTGAACATGTTCCTCTATGTTACCTTTTTCACGTATTCAGTTGGACTATCTTAGGTCCTACATCATCGTAAATAAACATTTTTAAAAAACTGCTTGTGTCTTCATTGTTTTATTTATTTTAACACTGTACATATTGAATTCCCTATTTCTTAGAGTGTTTCATTACACACAGGGTAATATATACTCTCGATTAAGCAGGCAGCACTAATTCGAGAGTGGCGCTAAGCTAAAAAAATCAGGTATGGCGCGGCGCTTATTCGAGGCGGCGCTTATTTGGTAGATGCACTAAGGCTCAATATTATTATTATCATTATTATTAGAAATTATTTTATTTATTAACAAGTTCATAATTCTACCCAACATGTCTTAATGTTCATGTTCAAATAATCAACCAATTTTTCAGAGATTAAATATTACAACGCTGCATGAAGTCAGATAAGCAAATGTACAACCTTGTACTTTTTAAACCCTTCAATAATTTGGAATAATTGTTGCACTGAAGTCTCCAAAGATTTGATAGTGCCACTGCAGGTATTTGTTCATTTACGGTATATCTAGCATTGGCATCCAAACCTTTCTATCAGGTACTTGCTGACTTTTCTACTTAACTGACCAATCAGACCAGGGGTCAGGAATATAATATATGCATGTCACAAAGTTTACAAATGTTTATGCCATTGTTTTGTGGGACCTTAACTAACCCACCACCAGCAAAGGGACCGTGCTTAGTGGAAACATCCATCCTACTTCTTGATAAGACACAGAGATGCCCCACAGGTTAATTAACTTTTTGATAAAGGTTATTAGTGGAAATGCCATCATTTTTCTTGGTGATATTAATAAGACACAAAGTATCTTGTCAATACGGACATACCATTATCAGCATCGGACTCAAACCTCAGATCTTTTAAATAAAAGCCAACAGCTTTATGTTTCACCACAGGCTTATTAATACTTTTTAGTCCCAGAAGTCTTAAAAAACAATTACTGTACTTCAACTGAATGCTAATAATTGAATTTGTCTGCATAGCGTAACCAGACAAACATAATATTGCTACAACAATTGGCATTTTTTGGTTGTATCAATAACAAAACAAAATTTAATCTATTAATATTCTAGTTGTTTAATAGAGAAGAACCATAGAGTTCTGCACATTAGTCTTTTCAGCAATGGAACAGTACAGTACTGAACATCTAACATGTTATACTTTCAATACTAAAGTCATAGTGTCGCGAAGCTAAGTGTGGTCCTCCTAGCCTTCATAAATAGACTAACCTCACAATCTGCTCATGCCATAGCATGATACGAACTTTCATTA
This sequence comes from Anneissia japonica, assembly GCF_011630105.1. Lineage (NCBI taxonomy): Eukaryota > Metazoa > Echinodermata > Crinoidea > Comatulida > Comatulidae > Anneissia > Anneissia japonica. The sequence continues at coordinate 650,292 of NW_022685813.1, forward strand.
CCATATCTGGTAAAAAAAACTAACAAAACAGTCTAGAATTTTAGTAACAATTGTAAAACAAATCAAATGATAAGATAGTATAAATCAACTTAGTATATCACATTTCATTCATGTTAAGGGTTGTTTGTTTCTCAAAGGTAGCTTTCCATTATCTTACCACACTTGAAGCTAAATGAAGTTGTTTGATTAAACTTAATGATGAAACAAGCCAAGAAATCTAGTGTCGATGGTAAAACAAAATAATGCAAAAGCCAACACAGACATTGTCGTACAATGCAGTCTGACAGACATGACATAATTTATTGTTGGGGACAGTCTTGTTCGTCCAGAGAATACTAAACATGTTCTACTGATATTCTATGTCATGACTGCATTTAATTCACACAAGCTGCATCATACAACAATATCTGAGTTCGCCTTAACATTTCACATTCCAAAAAGTTATTGACAATGTCATTTTTGGTTTTGGTTTAGATATGTTGCTGTCATTTGGTCAAACTTCAATACAGTTAAACCTGTCTAAGTCGACTTTGCCTAACTCAAATAATTTCTAAGTTGAACTTATTTCACAAGCCAAATTGTTGTGTTTTCCATTAATTAACAATCTGTAAGTTGAATTTTATCTAAGTCGAACAATTTTTCAATGGCATTTTGGATTCGACTTAGGCAAGTTTAACTGAATACACAACAGGTTTTGCAATTAACACTGTGCATATTAGTATATTATTTACGTCACGTATGGTAATAACATTCGATAATACTGTAAACAACGCATGTTCTCTCTGAACAACTTTCAATAAAAAAATTTAAAAAAAAAGCAAACACAATCCGTAACTATTTATCCCTGCATTTGGGTTAGTTGAGTTTAAAATTTGTTATTCTTATAAATTTAAAATTGTAAAATTCAGGTATACACTTAATAGTTAATTGGACAATGTTTCATGAAGTTAGTTGCAATGCAAGACTGTTATTTACAACATAAAAATCAGTTTCTTTTTACTTTCACGATTTCACAGGACAGTCACCTGCGAGTAAGTCCTGTGAAGTCACGACCATGGTTCTACTGGAATGCAGCCATACATGAACATAGTACAAAAATATTAACAATTCAGATTTAGGTTATTCTAGTAGTGTATATATTATTAAGAGCTTCAGCTCAGCTAGTAATTACATAATGCATAAGCTATGAAATCAGGATATTTTTAACTAGCATAATATTCAGGATAACATCTTAATACCAGGCATTCAAACTAAAAAAATGTGTAAACTGAAACACAAATGCATTATCACGTTGGACATACCCACGTTACCAATAGAGTGATACCAGGTGTATATCGTATTTACACATATCAAAAATGTATGGGAGGAGTTTGAGTTTCATTCACTTAAACTGACAGTGAACATGGATCAAATGCCATCCTATATAAAAAATTACTTGGAAATATAAATGTATTGTTTTCATTGAGCATGGAATCTAGCGGTGATTTAATTAATTAGCAATACTTAATATTTAACCAATATTTTTGTTCAAATGCGCACGTTGAATAAGCAATTTGTCACAAATTTAACGAGTTAAATATAGTTGAAATTTCAATGACCTAAGCATCAGCATATGTCAAGAACAGTAAACCGAGTCAAGGTCAATGCCGTTTATATTTCTGGTTCCGGTGTGTTCCTTGATTGTCCTATACTGAATGAACCCAGAAGGTACTACCAGTCATTTACACTGACCACAATTATAGATTTTTCAAGTCTGGGTGTTAGAAAATTCCAAGTAGTGTCTAGAGTTTTGCTTGGCCCATGTAAAAATGGGGGCATAATGGCTAGCGTAACATAGTGGATTGAGTAATCACATCTGGCACATTTCGTTGCATATACACGTACTACGCGTGGCAGGCCTTCCTATTAATTCAACTGTGATTTCCATTGTCCTCCTTCAGTGGTTAAAATTTAAAAACTCATAAAAAAGAATATAAGCCTGGGCCTTCAAAACCTTGGACTCTGCAACTTCCGTGACTTGAGAGTCGCTCACATAGAACCATTTACCTTTGGGTGGTGTATCTGTATCTCTTGTGGTCTCACCATTAATTTTATTACTGTCCTGAGCAGTTGGGGAGTGTTCAACTGCATTGGCATTATGATTACTGCTATTATTGTTCATCTTCGGATTCCCATTTGAACTATTGGCCTGATTTTTCTTGTGACTACTCTGAGGTATGCTTAAAGTGTATTGTAGAAGATCTGGATTACTTGCTCGAACCTTTACATATGCAGTGTAGTGACCAGAATGAAGTCTACCACTATGTTCAACAACACCGTAGAGGGCGTACATCACTCTGTCTTTGCTATCTGCAAATTGCTGTAAGTCAAAAATATTATAATGTAATAACAATATTAGTCTTATGTTGCACATTTACTGCAAAAAAAAAAATGCTTCACCATGTTACATAAATGAAGACATGAAAGGAAAGAAGAAACCACCAGAAGTAACAGGTGAACTGGTAAACAAGAAACCCACCAGTTTATTAGAAGACCTATACCAAGAATCAAACCATAACAATAGTAATGTAGTTGTGAAAACACAACTCATTCCTGATGATGACATAATTGAATTCCAACACGATGACATATATTTCAATACTTTGGAGTATGTATTATACATTCTTAACCGAGATTTATCAGTGGACCTTTCAGTTTGTGAACACACAGCACTGAATGAAGTATGTATGTATGTATGTGTTGAGCTATTGCGAAACCAAACTAAAAAAAAATTCCTAAGTTTCATGTAACATTTTTATGTGATTTGGTCATAATGTATGGGCATGACAATGCCATTTAAGGCTTGCCATTCCAAAACCAGCATCAGTAACTAATAATTGAAAATTGACTTTAATTTTCCACATTGAAAGCTTTAAAAATAAAATGATGAGTCATTTACTGGAATCAACTTACTATTGCCAAAGTTCTGAGTAAATGTATTATGGCTTCTCTGTGCAAAATATACAATACTGTCGCATGTAAATCACATGTCTTATGCTAATTACTTTAACATTTAGTGACGGTACGCTGGCTTTGAAATAGCAAGCCTTATATCACACCCATATATGGTATTCATTACATAACTGTGACAGTAGACAGAGCTTTCTTGGGTGGCAGTAGTAAACATTTATTATGCACAAAGCCAGTTGGTTCACGACTTGCATCAACTTATCCTACTGTGTATGATTATAAAATATGGATAGCTAATATCATTCTCATATATACTGTACGATAGTTAAGTTTTTTTTCTTGCAGGCCTCATTTGCATCAAGCGTTCACTTTTTGAGGTCTTGCCACTCCATATTCTGTGTATTATGTATGAGTGAAATAAAGATTGACTGATAGATTGATTGATTGATATTATATAGTTATAAAGAAGTTATATCACACCACTATATTGCCAAATTTCAGGTATTTAAATAAAAAAACAGATATTTATACATTTTTGTTGAATTATGTTTATTGTATTTTAGGAACTTACACAACAGTTTGTGCTGCAGAATGGAGCAAGGTCCAACATTAATGGAAAATCCACTTGCCTGGTTACCTTACGAAGATTAAAACCATTCTATACAAAATACAAAAAAAAAGGAGAGATAATGAATTGAAAGGAATATTACAATATTTCTCTATAAATATAATTTAAATGAAAATAATCAGTTAATATGTCCACACACCTGCATAAACCGTTTAATATGTAAAGTTAGAATGGAAGGCGGTCGTTGAATTAGCATCTGCTTGCTAGCATCTTGGTACACAGTTTTCCCTGAAGAAAAGAAAAGAATATAGCTATATTACATTATAGTAAGGTGATAATTTAAAGGTGATTGATTAACTGCAGCAGTTGCTATTATAATAAATACGGATAATTTTGAATTTACTGCTCAATTTGCATAATCAATCGTTGGAGTGGAGCTGTAGTTTTATGGTTGAGATGCTTGCCATCCAATCCGAGGGTCCTGGGTTTAATTCTCGAGAATAAAAACAATTCCACTTACTAAGCCTTGTAAAGCACCTTGACTAATCAGTAATTTAAATAAACTCACCGGTGCCTGCCTGCTCAGTGCAAATTTCACACCCAAATCTGTTAGAGCCTGTTAACAGCTCAGGCAGTGTGAACTGCTGAAGGCATGTCTGCACGGAACATTCATTTGTCTTTGCCTCGTAGCGACGCATACTGCTAACGCTCTTTGATCTCCTTTTCACAATCTGTTGTTTTTCCGGACCACCACATGCCATGCTTGATTTACTAGCTTCAGAATCGTCCCCTTCATCGAAGACAGAATCATCCATGCCATTAGACGGCTCAGCCTCATTTGCCGGACTACCAGTCGCGCCGGTGTTTTGTACATTATTGCCCTCTTCTATTGCATTGTTTTCGTCCGAATTCTTACTAATGTTCAAATCATCACTTTCGTTAGATAACGGCTCCTTGGAAGTGTTTTGTTCTACATGCTTAGCATCAGATGTTGACGTCAAATCATTTACCAATTTTATTTTCCCAACAGGATCCTCTTCGCTTTCCATCTCCGCAGAATACCCATTTGGCTGGGAGGAGTTTCCTTCATCATAAAGTTTCAGATTTGAAAATTTATTTACAAGCTCAATATCAGCGGCCTGACTACTGCTCTCTTCAGCATTTTTAGACTCTAAGTGTTTCGAATTATCCTCGATCCTCGCTGGTATATCCAAATGACTTACATCAGATAAATTACCAGGGTCCATTGTTTTGTCCATTTTATTTTTAAGGCGGGGATCCAGGGATGTTTCACTATCGGCATCATTCGGATCATAGTTGTCATTGCAATGATCGGTCTCATTTTCGGATTGATTGTTCCCATGTGACTCTTCTTCATTTTTATTCCCACTTCCTTTCTTCGAGCACTAATTTAAAAAAAAAGAAAGATATCAAGAAATATACATTTAACAGTTTTTGCGAGATTTGTAGAATTGGAATTTAATGATGATATATTTACATGGTAAGGAAAAACACCTATAACAGGAGATTGGTTAAAAACCATTTTTTTTGCGGTGCCAAAGCATAGTGACATCTTGAAATTATGGTCGGTCAGTATGTTTATTTTTTGTCCGTGTACACAAAAGGTTTATCACTACCCTGTACTCTTACAGTAAGGTTGTGTACCCAAAAGCTATCACCACCAGTGGCGTAACGATGAGTCAGGGGCCCAGTGCGAGAAAATGCTGCATTTAATTGATCAATTATGGGTGGCTGAGGGGTGCCGTTCATATTAGAATATCAAAAAATATGTAGCCTGTTATATTACTGTAACTGGATTCAAATTCTCTGTGAAATCCTGTAGCCCATTACTTGATTTGATAGCTTTTGGTGTCTTCTTCACCATGTCAAGGCTCTTATTAAATAATGGTAGTGTTTATTATTAGGAGTATCCTCTGGGCTCCAAAGGGGCCCCTAAGAGGCATTGTACCCCTGAGAGCCCATCACTCCACTGACCACCACCCTGTCTTCCTCTCTGTTACAGGACTGACTTCTGTGAAACAAAGTAATCTTACCTTAGCCTGCTTGCGAGCTTGCTTTTTTGCTTTGTTTATTTGGTGTTTACTTGGTTTATCCTCTTTCTTATTCTGTTTTTCATCAGCCATACTCAGCAAGGTAGGTTTCCTTATCTGAATACATAAATAATAAATATAAAAAACAATCAATACAAATCTAACTAAGATCTAAGTTCAGTCACTCCATGAAGTTCAAAACTCTGCCCTCAGCCTAAATACCGGATATTACATGCACATGCGTTAATGGGCGATTCAAACATTTTCTTTTATGCTTGAGCAAAATTTTTCTTATTTTTGTGAACTTGACCTTGTTCGTTGACCTTTTCGCTCCAAAATTTAATCTCTTTATAGTTATATGTCCCACTTTGCTGAACTATATGATGATCCACTCATTACTGTTTTAAGTAATGTTGCAGGCAAACAAACATTGATCCCATTTTTCTAACGTAATTATTGTGATGATGTATCTTAATTTTTTTTGTAAATTTTAATTGCTGATTTAATTTGTGTTTTGATAACTAGTATAATGCAAGCTTTTTTTGTTTTAGTACACTTTGATGGTAAATTATTAGGTTTTAAAAATGCCTATTCCAGAAAGCCTATTCTAAACCATTAAGATTATGAAGTCATTCAGGCATAATGACCGCTCTACCAACATCAGGTTGACAACACTTATTGTTGTTACGACACTTGTACTATACCCTATATGTCTTGTCTCACCTTTGCCTCTGAAATTGGTAGAGAAAGATCCAGGAATGCCTCATGTACTTCAGATATCTACAAAATAAAAATAATTATATTTTCTTAACAACACATATCTACATCAGAAAGCATTGATTATATACAATTATCTCTTGGTCATTGGATACAGAATCAACCATACACAACAAGCAACCCCTTCTCATCCCTGATAATTCCTTGTAATGCAGTTACAAAATCACTACCAATTTCACTCCTTCAACCACATTTTCTCATAAGTGGAGAGAGACAATCAAAAATATGACACAAAAAACTTTTATCTGAAAGAAAAGTTACATAAGAATAAAAGATAAAATAAATAAATAATAGTTGTAGATTCAGCATACTAACAACTAACGTCCCACCAAGAACCAATTCATAAATAATAACAATATCAATAATATTGGTAATAACATCATAACTATATTAACAATAAAATGTGTAATAAAACATTAGCCTGAATGTGTTCTACTAAAGAACAAAAATGTTGGTTAAAAGGAAACCTTCAGATGAAGACCATAATCACTAGAATGAAACCTTTTGTACCAATTTTTTTATTTTGTTGAGAAAAATTACCTGCTTGCATTTCTGACAATGCACTGCACTGATGAGGTAACCACCAAACACACTGTCCACAAACGTATGCTTACACATTGTACCATAGTCTGAAAGATTCAAAATACATTGTCAATACTTACAGGGTACAAAATTAAATAGAAACTTTTCCCGAGCCATGCGATACATTGCACAATAGACCGATTCCGCAAGGTGTGTTTATAGCTAGTCAAGGGACATATAGTGGGTGTGACTATGGAAAACTTACAGTGCGATCAGTGTGAAAGTATAGGAAAAGGTAATGTTATGGTTGCGAAACAACCGCTTACTATTAATGTGAGAAAGAACTGGCAAGGAAAGGCACTACGTTTGTTCAAAATAGTGTTCATTAATACTTATTTTCTGTGCTGTGTATGCTTTGGAATTTATGTGATCCTTCGTAAATCTTAGCCTACAAATCGTAGCTTGTACAAAATTGCAGTTCGCGGATTGAAGACTCTCGTACATACAACAGGCCTTAGATATGCAATAACAGTTATTCTGGTTGTAAAAAAATTATGTAACAACACAATCAACACTTTTTTAAGTTTGGAAATCTGTTCCGAGTTCATTGTTCAGGAGGTGAGGTGAACAACATACTAAATTATTACCACTGATATTGATGATAGCTAGGCATATTTTTATCAATGAATATGTTCCTTACTTTTAATCTTGGCCCTTGTTTCAGAGTCAACATTATCTGGTTTCATACTCCTTTTCATGTTAAATGAAGCTAGAATTCCATCCTTCATTCTCTAAGTAAAGAAAGAAAACAAGAACATTATCATAATATTGATTCACACTACAATTTTAGCTTGGTTCACACTACAGAAATTTAAGCTTGGTTCACACTAGAGCATTTTATGCTTGGTTCACACTAGAGCAATTTAAACCTGTTTCACACTAGAGCAACTTCAAGCCTGTTTCACACTAGAGCAACTTCAAGCCTGTTTCACACTAGAGCGACTTAGGCTTGTATCACACTGGAGCAATTTACATGTGTTGACACAAATGCAAGCATGTGGGATTAACAGTCTAAGTTGTTATAGTGTGAACAAAGCCTTATCATCATATGAATGAACATCTTACTTTAAATTCTTCATTCTTCATTCCATCTAAAAGATAACGCAGAAGTTCATGACTGTCTTGTTGCTGGTAACCTTTGAACCTTGAAGCTCTATTAATAAACAAAGAAAATACTTGTAACATTTACTCAAAGTCTTTTTTTTTTTAGCAGTGGTCAGAATTTAGTTGTAGTTCGTGGAGTACCTTTATGTGAAGGTATGTGTCAGAGAGGCCATGAGTTCAAGTAGGAAGTTGATCAGATTGCTGAACAAATTTGTATATAATTTTCGTTTAATATCTTATATACAACTTTAAATTAGTCAATGAATACAATTACACAGGTAATGAAAATACTTACTTGTCGCATACTTTGTTGAAAAGGTCCCTTGGATTGACAGCACAGCTACGGCTAGTGTCGCGCATCTTGTTAAAGAAGAGAGCTAATGCCTGTGTCAAGGGATTTCCCTCAGGTAAATGTATTTTCAAAGTATTCTAAAAAATATTTAAAATAATATTTGATGCGAAAGGAAGAAGATCTACATTTTTCATTATATTTATTTTTCTATTCTCAAGGATCAAATATCAAGTAACCAATACTGAACTTAATCACTTTAAAGTAGCAATTCCTTTATAAACCAGGCAGGCACACAGACTACTCGACACAAATTTAAGTCCCTTTATGACACTTAAAGAGTGGAGTTGTTTTTGGTCGTGAGAAAAAATCCTGTCATTTAATAGGAACAGAATGCAGAACCAAATGCTCATAACATTTTAAGCCCAATACTTTAAGTTGAGGTCCTTTTCCATTGCCTGTGAACTATATTAAATTATTGTATATATATATTTGTTGAAATAAAGTTTATTAAACTTGAAAAAAAAATTATTAAATTTAATTCATCTAAATAAACATCATAGAGGATTTTAAGGTATGCGTAAATGGAATTTGAGCGACATGCATTTCAGTTGTACTTACAATAAGTTGCTTATCCGATTGGTCTTCTAATTCTTCTTCCTCTTCTGAGGAATATGCAATGTCAAGTACCAACTTAGTTTCATAGGGTATAGTAATTTCTCGCGCCATCCACACCTTGTCAAGGACATCCTTAAGTACATACGTCTGATTTAAGATCTAAAGGAAGCAATAAGTCTGATTAATAAATAGAGGTTACTTTAAGTATGACGACATAATCATACCATTGTTGTAACTATTATAAAACACTGTTTATTTATAACGCATGCTAATATGTATAACGCAACACGGAATGCAGACAAGATGTTCACTAGTCTAGATCGACAACTATGATTCTACACCGTGGGTAAGAATATGTTTTACAATATGAAGCCTGCCATTCCAAAACCAGCGTTCTGCCACTAATTGTTAAACTTATTAATTAGCGTAAGAATATGCAGTATAATAGTTTTACTCATAACTTTGGCAATAGTAATTAGATTTCAGTAAATCATTTAAAAGCTTACAATGTGGAGAATAAGAATAATATCAAAATTTAAATTTTCATTTTTTGGTCACAGATGATGGTTTTGGGATGGCAAGCCTCAAATATTATTATGCAAATAGGTTATAAAGTCCATTTGAATGGAAAATTGGATATACATTTTAAAGTTAAAGAGACACATTTGTTAATGAATCTATGTAGTCTGTTTATAAATGTGTAGAAACCACTATATCACCATCACCCTCCGACATCATCTGTCCTGGGGAGTCCTGTACATGTATAAAATTTGTATCTTACTGATTAATTCATTCAGTGTAAGTTGGAGGAAGTCAAAGGCAAAAATTAATTAAGTTAAAAATTATTTTATTATAATATATTGAGGGCATACGGGAGAAGAAATCTAGCCATTTCTAATTTCTAACAGACATCAGGCGTAAAAAAAAAAACGAAACACGTCATCACTCAGCTACTGTACAACTTCAATTTAAAGAATAAATAATAACAACAATGTAAGTAATGTAAATATTTATTAATGTGGTTATCTCTTACCTGCATGACAGCATTGAAGAAACAAGTATTGCCAAGATTGCTCAACCCCTGTAAAATTGATTAACAATCAACAATTAATACTTAATCCAAAAAAAAATTAAAAAAACAGACAGAGTATCCCATCAGATTTGTTACCAAGTCTAACACCCATATATTCCTTTCTCCTCCCTCAGAGTAAGTGTAGAAATACAACACCAGCCACACATCATATTGATAAAAAATGATAAACCTAAATGTTTTACGCATATTTTTGTTGATGTGACTTCTGAATTACGTTACCTTGACCTTTACTGGTACATCTGTCTTTCCAATGTTGATTGTTTTCTTCAAAGCTCCATCTTCTGGTTTTGATTCTTGTTTTTTCTTCTTCACTGTTAATTAGATAGATTGATAAATTCCTATTACAAACTATTCAATGGTATACAAATAATGAATGTTTATGAGTGTAATGGGAAGGATATGTTCATGATTTTAAAGATTGACAGTTCCATTCAACAAGGCAGAGCCGAGCTGAATGGATTATTCACTTTGTAACACACCTAAAATAGATTTAAGAATCTATTTTAGGTGTGATTCTTAAATCTACCTTTTTTCTAAATGGAGCGAAATGGATGGAACGAAAATGCATGGATGGAAGTAAAAATGCACGGTGGAAATAAATTTCTATGAGTGACGAAATGGTGTAAATAACCAATGTCACATGATATGAAATCCAAAATGACAAGGATCTATTTAGGTGTGTTATAATTGCTGCCATTTAACAGGACATCTAGAATATAAATTGTCAGGAGTGTTGACAGTAGTGAGCATTTGTAACATAAATGTATGTGTGCTTACTTGAAGGTGTTACTTTGGAAATTGCTCTCATCTGTTTATTGACAAATTGCAGACATTCCTCTAGTTTTTTGTGGGCATCTTGAGGGACTTCTTTATCACACTCATAACACCTAAGTAAGAAAAAGACCCCTCAATATACTTATACTTTAATAGTAGTAATAATAATAGTGAAAGTAGCAGAGGCAGTAACAGCAATAGCGCTGCGTTACAGAAAAATGTAGTAGTAGTAGCAGTAACAATAGCAGCAGCAGCAGGACAGTACTAATTAGTATTTGTATAATAGTACTGTAGTAACAATGGTGTAGTACTGTACAGTACCGTAGTAATAGTAGTAGCAGCAACATAAAATAATTTACCTAAATTATGTTTTACATACAAGTGTTAAAATCATGGTACTATAGATAAAGTAAACAAACTAAAAATGATGAAAAAAAAACTATATTTTTTTTGCAACACAATGAACAACATGAATTGTTGAATCTCATTTTGTGGTAGATGGCGACATATTTCCCTGCTTTGGTTTTGGTACTGTTGTCAGAAATTAAAAGAAGCTTACCAAACAACCCATGTGTAGATATTAACAGTTAGAGAATGAGATCCAGAATGAGGGGTATTGTAGTGCTTCAATGCATGTTGATTGGTAGAATATCGACCGCAGCCCTGAGAAATAAAAAAAAATTAGCAGAGTTAATAATGTGCAACAGGAAAATAAACTAAGTTATTAAATAGGTTGAAATAACTGGGTGTTTGGACCTGCGAACTCTGTGAACCCACAGGACCTGCACACCTAGTCGTAGATTGGTAGTACACCAACGAAATATATTCTCTGATATTTTCAGAACAGAGTACGGACCATGCTGTACACTCACAAATTCTTTATGGTCTGGACATAGTCCACTTTATCATTCTTTTTCATCACACCACAAATCTCCTTTTATACTGACAACACTGTCAATCACTTTCTGGTTACATGTTATTAGGATGTTGCATGTTCATAGTGGTGAACACTCTTTTTTATTTACAATTATTATTTTATCTTGCTCTGTTATTTACTTTATGGTGTTTGCAAACCAAACAAAAAAAATGATGGTGGGTAATAAAACAGCCACTTTAAGATGACTTCAAAACGCTATCAGTACATCCCACAGGGCATCCTCATGTTTAAAAGTTGCTTCAACTAACCTGGTAGCCACATGCTAAACAAAGCCACACTCCAGCTTCCTGGCAACTTTCTGCATCATTCGTGTCAGATTTGTCTTTGGTACATTCCTGAAATTGAAAAAAAAAGCATAAAATATCAATGTACATTAATTGAGAATGTTACAAATACTTTGCCATGTTCGTTATGCACCGAATTGCTTCAACCCATTCAAGCACGTGGGCTGTGGATTACCAAGCAAGGCCGATTGGACATAATGCAAGTGTGCATCACCGAAGGATGTGTGATGTGATAGCGATGCATACTAAAGCCAAGCCTGCAGCCAGTTAAGAGCTCAATATATTTTTATGGATTGGATTGGATTTATTCGGTGTAAACACCAAGGATAACCCACAAAGTCTAGAAGAAGACTTATTTCCAGTGGGGTCCTTCTGGTGGTGATTGGGTAGTACACCGGGAGACAATTCCCCTACTCTTTTCCGAAGAGTGTACTGCGTTCTTTAACGAGCACATGGGCCATAATGCACATGGGACCAACGGCTTAAACGTCTCATCCGAAAGATGGTGCGCTAGTAACTTGTATTACAGCCCTCTAGCTGAAACACAAGGAGAGGCAGCGATGAGAATTGAACCGGGGACCTAGAGATCACCACGGTTCAGCGCACACACAGCGGCTACAACCAGATTAGCCGACTGAGCTAAGCTGCTCTCGTCATCATTATTTAACATTGGGTATCCATTCATTAGATGCACTTAATAAATTTATTTTGATTTTGATGTGAAATGGTAGCATCGTATACACTAATGACAAGTTATAGTAACATTGTATACTTGAATGTGAAATGGTAGCATCTTTATTTAATGCTGTATATTCATATGTTACATGTACTTAAAATAATGACATGACTGTTGATGTGAAAAGGGAGCATCGTATATTGATATGTGAATGTATAATTATATAAGGTTGAGAAAAAGAGACTATGAAACAGTGAGTTGCCAAGTACTAAAAATACTAGATGGCAATGGTTACTCATAGCACAATCTTTTTTTCTTGTCAAACTGCAGTGGCGGATAGGGTCACTTCAAAAAATGGAGGGCGATACTCAGCTCCACCATGGATGGGGCTGAGGTAGGAAAATGTATGATTATGGCACATTTAGATGGCCAGAAAATGGTACAGTACTCTCACACAATTTGAATCGTAATTTTTAATTTTTTTCTCTCTCCATTTTTTGGTTTAATTTTGGAAAATTTAGGGGCCTGAGATGGCTGCCCCCACCTCCCTTGAATCCGCCAATAAACTAGGTCTCAACAAACTGGCCTGTTAAAATTTTTATGGGGAGGGCTTGTCAACTTACCACACATGCTCCGATAGCTGCATTTTTTAGGGTCTTTCGTATTTGACTTTGACTCACTGCTTTAGCAACATGTTCACAACCTGCAATAATCATTAAAACAATTTAATGGGTGCAAAAATAATCACTCTAAAAATTTAGTATGTTTTGCAAAAATAAAAATGGTAACTTGTCAAGAAAAAAATATCTGCTCATTCTAATGGTAGCAAAAATAATAATAATTTCAATTTAAAAATAGTGCCTGTAAATAATAACAAACAATAACAACAATAATCAACTACCTGTACAAAAAAAACTACAAGACTAGGCTTAAGCTCATCCAAACTATACGTATCAAAGTTTATGTGACAAAAAAATGTGATATACCCATATTTAGGTGTATGACATCATCATGCCTATACAGCAAGTATATGGGCACTAGGCCTGCTCTAAAATTTAGAAATTTTTTTTCAATGATTTTAATTCATAGTGTGATGGATATCCTATTCGTTGTATACTGTAGTGTAATAAGAATCTGTCTCATTGTTTCCTCTTAACCAAGCTGGTTCTAATCAATTCTGGGGGATTCCCCCAGGTATTTCTTTGGGTTTTTCCATATTTTACTAGACTGTTACAGTTAACCAGATCTCTAGTCTATTTTTAGGCTAGTATGCTACCTGGTAGTATGACTCAACTACTGTATCCCCACTACAAATACAAACATAAAATGTAACTTACATGCCAAAATAAATTGAATAAAATAATAAAACATTATCAGGTACTGTATACTATCACTATTTTCTTTTCTTTTTTTGGTATGTTTTAAGTAAGTTATTAAAGACAGATGCCATCTGATATGTTTTGAGGAGAACTGGTTTTTCTATACACACGAAAAGCATATTTGACGAAAAAATTGTGAACAGTTAATGAGATACAGATTTTCGGTTATTTATAAAAGTCGCCGTAACTTCCGCCTTTTCCCCCAGTTTTAAATTATTCAAAAATCTGTATCTCATTAACCATTTTTCGTCAAATATGCTTTTTTGTCTTAGAAAAATCAGTTAACATACCATGGACATATTTAAAAAATGGTTTTTCCCTCCGGTGCCTGACCTTAACTTCAAATTAAATACTTTGAATTTTTATTTTTTGTTTTTTACTCTTTGAAGTGACCACTCTTACTTTTTTTTTCTTATATTTTTTGAAAGTTTAAAACTTTATACAATTGAAATTACCATTAATACTAGATAGTACAGTACTTGAAATTTGTTTGTGTACTATGAAGTAATCTGCTTTAGAGTGATTACCACAGCATAGACAGTGCCTTTCTGATTCATCTACAGTAATAATTTTGAATACTGTCCTTTTTGTGTAGAAGGACCCATTGTCCTGAATAAAAAAAAAAAAAAATCTGACCTATGACCGAGTCTGGAGCTTCTTCATCACTTGAGAGTCTGTCTTTACAAATTTTATCCGACTTCTTTCTTTTCTTACCCATCTCAATATCCTCATCTACTGATTTAATTCGCATCTGAGGAATAAGAAATTAAATAATATATGGCATTATTAAATGTTTTACCTATTACCTGTCTACTTCGTGCCATGATGCACATAAGGCAGTGACACTCATTATGTCCCTGGCTGCTGTTGTAGCCACATTCCATGTTGACCACCCCCCGCTTTCTCTCTTTCTTTGAGCACAGTGTGTCTTCACGTTGTTTTAGGCCTACCTCTTCTTCTCTTGCCTTCTGGCTCCCATGTCATTGCCGTCATGCAATTTTCATCATGATTTCTGCGAAGTATGTGTCTTATGTGTTTTGTACTAAAGAATTTTTAAGTACAGTATGATTTTGTTGATCTTTTGTTTACCTCTATATAATATGCTGGGATGATCTGCAATAGTTTTTACATTCCAGAATAAATGCAAATTTGCAACACTGATTTTGGATGTAAAAAAACTAACCAATGGCATGACAGAGAATGTATTTCCAGTTTCCAGGTATTGGCTATAATTTATGGTAATTTACTACAGTACATTGGTAGTATTTGTCTATCTTGCAAAGGACTATCAAGTCTAATGTCAATTTGATTATTAGAGAAAGGAAATTTATGCAGTATTGTTCCGACATGTTGTAACCTGAAGAAGTTCACAGCATGAACAAAAGCTTGTGTTGTGTACACAATAAAATATTTGTCAGTCTTAAAAGTGCTGCATAGATCTGTCTTTACTGTTTACATTAATTATGCATTATATAACCTGACTGCAATTTAAGGTTATGGTCAAACAGCTCAATCAATCAACAACTCGGATTCGTATAAAACCGTTGAAACAATATCAACGTCGACATTTTATTAAGAAAGAGTCAGGACCCACACCAGACTGTAAAATAAGGCCTGCGCAGGAGTATACTTCTAGCTAGAAATCCGTCTTATAAGGGCTTATTTTGAAACATTGCAGACATTTAGGCCTTGGTCTGTCACAATATATAACCAATGTATTAAGTATTATTTACGATTGCAAACATATTTGTCAGCAAAAATATGAATTTGTTGTTTTTTATGTATCTGCCATGTAAATATATCAGGCCTAGGCCTACTACTATCTAGTACTTACTTACAGTATATAATAGTCACTTAACCTAGCCTAGTGCAATTAGATAGGCTTAATTAGTCTATCCAATCATTAGTTACTAAGATAGGCATAGCTGTAGCTAGCCAAGGCTTTAGGCTATAGAATATCTTATTAGGCCTAGGATAGGCCTATATACCTTTTCTTTTAATTTCTAGGCCAGCCTATCATAGTAGGCCTAGCTAGGCTAGTCAAAAGCCCTCCTCCAGCCAGGACTTTCTAGATGTATATTGCGTAGTATAGTAGTAGCCTAGGCCTACGCGTTGTTTATATTTAAACTTTAGTTAGCTAAGTCAAGTACCATACGTCGTCGCTCATCATACTGTACACTCTACATAGAATGATGTCACTAGGCCTACCTTCTTCTTCTACTACCAACGCAGACACGCCTAGCCTAGTTTAGGCCTAAACAGCAGTACACACCCGTGCTTGAACCGCTGATCACTTTCACTCTCTCACACACGATGGGTGGGGAAAAGCTCATTAACAAAACACATACAAAATGTATAAAAAGGATACCTACCGGGTATCTTAAGTTAACAGTTTCAGCTCAATTTATTTCTGCATTCTGCCTATTAGTAGTAAAGAAAGTTTTAAAGATATTATTGAGAAAATTGTTGATTCACATGGCAAATCTAAGCGCATGGTACTCAACTGAAAACTCACCGCAGTTTTCCTGAAGTCCTCAACAAGCAAGAGGTGGCTTGCTCAGCAGGTGAACTTCGTTTTTCACTGAACAGCGCCCCCAATAATTAAAGATATTTTCAATACAAATTTTAATTACTGTAATCAAATAATTTACTAAAATGTACTAATACACATCGAAACAGCTAAATTTTCACAAATTTCAGATTTTTAAAAAGCAATATTATATAATCAATAATAATTATGATAAGATAATGGTAATGATAATTAGTGATAAATGAAGGTGATGATGATGATGATGAAAATGGTGCTGATGATAATGTCGATGATGACGACGTAAGAGGATGATGATAATAACAATAATAAACAATAATAATAATAAAAATAACAACAACAATGATAATAATAATAATATTAAAAATATGATCAATAATAATAACAACAAAAATAATAATAATAAAATACCGGTAATGGTAATAATAATAACAACAACAACAACAACAACAACAACAACAACTACAACAACAACAACAACAACAACAATAATAATAATATAATAATAAATACTTATTTACTTAAATACTAATCGTCTTCTGATGCAGCTTTTGTTTCTACTGCCCGGGGGGTGTGGGCAGTAGACACTTTGTTATCGTCTGGCTAATGACCTTGGTAAGAGTAATCCGGTGGAGGAATGATAGGATGGGTCATGAGCTAAATAAAAATGGAAAGTAAATTTACGAAATATACATGCTAGATAAGACCTATCCAGTTAAGTTATCAAGTGAACTACCAATACAGAAAGCTGCTAGATACGATCTATATTTGAGGCATATTTATTCAAGATTCAATATTTAAAAAAACATACATAGCAGCAACAAGGCTGAAATGGGTATGGATTTTCGAAGGTAAAATATTAAAATGGTAGAGAAAACCTGTCCTAGAAAGTTCACTAAAAAGTCACAACAATCTGGTATATGCCTACTTTTAATCTGGTATATACTTGTAAAGTTATTCAAGTGAATTTCAAACACAGAAAACATGGATGAGTTAAAAGCAGCCAAAAAACAAAAACAAAACAAAACAAAACATACCAAAATAAAAAACATGTCAAGCAGCAGTAGACACGCCTATCTTTTTGCAAGATCGCAAGCATTCCTCTGGTGTAGCGCCCTCTATTTGCTTTCTCCGAATTATACGACTAGTTTGTGGTGTTAGGTTTCGCAGTAACCCTATTATGAATTTTAGTTTAGAATGTCATTAAAATCTCTGTTGTTTTCTACTCATTACTGAGCTATAACTTAATATATAGGCCTACTTCAATACCTTCATTCTATAAAAAAAATGTTTTATGATTAGTAAGATATATTGTTTGTACACCTGTGACGTGTATTTCCTATTTGGGTGTTTTCATGTGTTTTTTTAGTTTTTCTTTTTGATTAGGACTACTTTATTTCTTACGATCTAAGGTTAGTTTCACTTCTTATCCGTTGCTCATTTTTGAGTAGTTATTAAGCAATACCGTTTTCCCTTCTTTGTTGGGGCCCTAGCCAAATCTCTACTTTTTTTATTGGTAGAAACACAGCCTGTTTCGAAAATACTTCAATAATATAGACAAAAGAAAACAAGACCATTAACTCAAGCAATCAGCCAGACGACGAGATATATGACAACTAGAAGATTACATCACAAAAGTTAAAAGTCAATGCATTCAGTGATTGTTTATAGGCAGCTATAAAATAAAAAATAACCTCAGTCCCATCATGGTTTTAGAATATGTCACATCTAGACGCCCAGATACCACCCTCAAACAAATTTCGGAAAGTCTTCCGGTGAGAATTAAAAATGTTAACTTTGAATATATCAAACATCTGGTTTGAAAAAAATTTACCTACCTACCGACTCCCCCTTCCCAATAAAAAAAAACAAAACACAAAAACAAAAAACCCGTTAGCGTTTTTCTAACATTAAAATATTATCAGCATTTAAATGTCAACATAATTATTGTTCAATATTGATTTTGTTTGAAAGCAAATTTAGTACAATTAATATCATGTTTGGTTGATGTCAATAATAAAATGACTAAATACAGCTGTATTCAAATGTAACACGTACTATTTGAGTGATTAACGATGCTCAGATAACTCCGTCAGGGCCTTTATAGGTGGCAAATAATTTCGCTGTTAAAGGAACTTCTCCGAAAATGATAGATGTGCCGACACTGCTCACAAATATTGGCCAATTTTCTTTTTCTAACTGTACACATTAATGCCAAACATATATTAATGCTATCCTCCTACAATTTTTCTTTGGCCTTCTTGGTTTACGTTGATCCATCTATTTAAAACAATGAGTCTATTATTTGACAATTCTATTATACTTGCCACTTAGTTATAGATAATGCCGATTCGACGGTGGAAATTGTCTATCTTTATTAATCACAAAACACAACTCAAAAGGTAGAAGCCAGGTGAAAAATAATCAATTAGTAAATATGACCTAAAATTGTTATTAAATAACATTAACTTATATTGAATAAATAAACAATGATCATTAATTACGTTTCATCCTTTGTTGATTTAAAGGGAAAAGAAGTACATGCAATGAATGGAACTTCCGTTAATTCTTTCGGCACTGCTCCTACAATCAAATTCAACCGATGTTCTGTCTGCACTCCATATGTCGAAAGTGACATCATGACCAAAGATCAAGACGATTTCACTAAACCCAGACATACTTGACGTCATTGCCGACTGCAAATACCTCAATATTTTATAGCGGAAAGTTTGCATCCAGTTCATCTTTATTGTCTTTCATTTCACTCAGTGTCGCCTCACGCGGTCTTGAATCGATCTTATTACGTAAATCGACATCATTCTTGACAATGGATGTTGTCATTTTTCCAGAAGACATGGTACATCTTGATGATTTGCTACCTAACGGTGTTCCTTTGTTGTCGCTTGATGTTCTGCATCCATTGATGCGCGACGGTACACAGGTAATGACGTAGTACATAATGTTAGATCGTTTTGTCAGTACAATTAATTATTACGGAATGTAAGCACCGTACAGATCTACTAATTAATATAACTGAAAAAATACATAATAATTAGGCCTATATAATCATAACATGATTATGATGTAGGTAGTATACGTCTATAATAGGAAGTGGTATCGCCTACTTTCTTTCTTTGCGTTCTAATAATATACCGTAATGAAATACAAAAAAATGCTTCATAGTATGTTTAAATCAAGTTGTGTGGTTTGTTTAGGTTAAGCTCGGCAAAGGAGCATTCGGCGAAGTATTGCTTTATCATCTTGGTGGACCTACTGGTGAACTAGCAGCTGTAAAAACCTGTAGATTAGCAGATACTGGGGAGAAAATGGAAAGATTAACTGACAAACTTCAAGTTAGTCTGGAAGCCAGAGCTCAGATGTTGTTGCATGCAGAAAGGAACGACGTGTTCCCACGGGTTTTCGGTACATGTACCTTCGGCTCCAGTGACGGGATCATAATGGAATTTATTGGCGATCCTCTAAGTTTTCAATCTGTAACATTGTTCGACGCCATTACTCACAACACCGTGGAACTTTCTGTAACTGATGGACTCCATATTGCACTGGATCTCGCGAAAGGAACCCAGACGATGCAAATGTTTGGCTTGATTCATAACGATTTAGCAAGTAGGAACGTACTTCTCTACAAGCATGACTCTCACTGGGCGGCAAAAATCACCGACTTTGGTTGTGTCTGTGCAGCATCAGCTCCATATGACTTCTTCAGACTGAACAATACTCCGGCAGCTGAGAGAAAAAAGCTGATTACTAAACATCGTGAATTCGCACCAGAGCTGTTCTATCCAGAATCACCACCAAGCTTTGCGTCTGATGTATATAGCATTGGAGTCATAATTGCCAACATTGGCCGTCATGTTGACTCGAAACTTTTAGTGTGTATCGGTCAATTATGCTCCTCTGCAGATCCGAGAGAAAGACCAAATATAGATGATATTGTAGATAACTTGGTTTCCAGAATATCATAATAAAGACGTGTATACTTGTCTCTTATACACATCTAGATGTGTATAAGAGACAGCTTTGTTATCGTCTGGCTAATGACCTTGGTAAGAGTAATCCGGTGGAGGAATGATAGGATGGGTCATGAGCTAAATAAAAATGGAAAGTAAATTTACGAAATATACATGCTAGATAAGACCTATCCAGTTAAGTTATCAAGTGAACTACCAATACAGAAAGCTGCTAGATACGATCTATATTTGAGGCATATTGCTCCTTCTATATCTAATGTAGCCTGTATACATATATATGCAACTATGAGCATAACTATAATTATAACTGTAATGGTGTAATAGATGCAAAAGAGAATTTGATGTTATTGAGGTTACATTTGCAGAATTTGATATTGAAGAAGCACCAAATTGTATCTATGATTACATGAATGTTTTTAATTTCGTTATATAATATTAGCACAGCAATTTTTATTTCATATTAAACATTTCATTCAGAAAAGACTGCACAAAAAGACCGCTAAAATGTTGTGACGCTGCTCACTTCTGATGCATCGAAATTGGTTGCTCCTGAATTGGACTACTTAAAAAGAATTGTGAATAAGCTTTTAACGTTTTCTCAATTGGAAACATACATGCCAATTTCCTTTAAACTTCAAAGAAGATACTTTTCATTTCAAAGTGAATATTTTACCGGCCAGAACTTTAACTTTCTTGGCCTTAGGAGGGCGTCCTCACTAATCGTCGCTAAAATGCTTAAACGAAAATGTTCATCTTAATTTGGTTTTTATTTTGAGAATATTTTCCTTGCAGACCACACATAGTGTAGACGGAAAATTGGCATCGTTAAATTATTGTGGCTTAAAGGCAATAATATGGTCCTTCAGTTTACTGGTGGAATCACATACTTGTTTCACAGTGATGACTCGACCACTAAGGGATACCATCCGACGTACAGAATCATCAAGGATCGTTGAAAGAGATCAGTGCAGAAGAAACACAAGTCAAACAATCTTGGAGAATTTCCTAACGCAGATGCAGACATTGTGATCAATAGATTTGTACCAGAAGTCGTCACCGTCCAGTTATCCACAAAAAAGCAGAAATTGATCCGTAGATCATGGAACCAGAATTTGTTACTGTCCACTTAGTTCCAGAAGAAGACTAAAATGATTAATTACATCTGAAATTGACATTATGTGCAATCCTGTTTCCCTAAGACATCAAGAATATCTTTTAATCTACCAATTCGTTCTTATTAATGTTCACTGTAATATTACGATAATGATTAACATGATTATATTTATTAAATTTCTCCGTATGTATTCGCAAATTGTAATTTTGATTAGGGTTGCCTATATATTTTGAATAAAGTTTGAAGATTAAAATAAATTTTAAAAGTATTTTGTCATTTGAAGTAATATACGAATTGCCTACGTTTTTCAAACCAAACATAGTAAGTCTACTTTTCTTTATTGTAAACCTAGAGCTACGAACACACACAAAGCAGGAATTTTATACATCTAGGCCTAATTAGAAAGTTAAAAATTACAAACATGAACACGACAGCAGAAGAGCACGACCAGGCGCGTAAATATATGATCAAAGAAGGGGCATTAAACTTCTCGGAGTGGGCTAAGTACCACAAAGATTGCATCCACCTCAATCCCACCATGACTTAAAAACAGCACTCATAAACTTTTGAAAAGTTGTGGTGTCTTAATGTCTTAATAATAACAGTAAGACTAACGTTCAATTTTAATACATCAAATACTTAGGAGAGAATGGCAAATATCAGGAGATTCTACAACCATCTTGTCCCCACCATGGTTGGGGCTGGAGTTAATTTGACATTATGTCGTTCTATGTTAGAGTATAGTAGATCAAATAACTTTCGTACACCTATGCTGGAAATAGAGAGGATGAATACTAGGCGTGGCAACGACAAGAATGGTATGTGCCAATTTCAAATCAAACAATTAGGCTATGGGCCTGGCAACGACAAGAATGGTATGTGAATTTAGCGTTGGTAGTGGAGGAATAAAAACACAATACTAGAAAATTGAGGATGGGCGGTGGCCATGCCTTAAAGTTTGTACAAACTTACTTTGGTCTCCATCCACACACTTATTTATCAGATTTCTAATTAACAGTATATATGATTTTTTTTTTTAAAACTTTTGTAATATTAGTTAAGTTTGCATTCATTGTACTTTTAATGTTGTGTGTGGAAGGAAAACCAATAAAACAACAAACAAGATATTTAATTGATAAGCGTACAAAACAGTATTAATTCAATAATTGCCAAGTAAAATGTGAAGTTTTCTAGGCCTGTATATAAAGTGGGTGAGGTGGTGCGATGCACCCCACAACATTTGAAAAGGTCCACGTTTTCATGACAGTCAAGAATGCATTGTGATCGTGTACAGATTCATGTGTATGTAATAATGAATTGAAAATTCTTGATAGAAATTTGAATGGTATTTGTACATAAATATAGCAGTTTCTTTTAAATAATTGATATTATTGAGCACTACTGCAGTGGATTTGTGGGCTTTATAAATATTATTATTATTATTATTATTATTATTATTATTATTATTATTATTATTATTATTATTATTATTATTATTATTATTATTGAATGATAATGCCTCACCAAGGTACATGCCAAGGAATTTTGCAACATTTGATCGTTCAATTTTCTTATTAATAATATTTAACTCAGGAGAAGATAGATCAACTGGCTTGTGATTGAAAAAAATTTAAAAAAATAATTTGTTTTACTGACATTTAAAGTAAGTTGATTTGATTTGATTCAATTTGATATTATTTTTTTTTCAGATTGCAGTTCATAATTTGGAAGGCTCGATCAATGTTCTTATGACTACAGAGCACAGTAGTATCATCTGCAAATATAATATATTCAATATTGTCATCTACATAACTAATATCATTGATATAAATTTAAAAAATGCAGCAGTATACAGTAAGAGTATAGATCCTTGTGGAACTCCACATTTTACAAGCTTCTTTTTCGAAGCGTTACCATCAATACAAACAATTTAATTGTAGACCTCTAATTCCATAGTGTCTCAATTTGTCTAATAATATTCTGTGATTGATTAGGCCTATACCAAATGCTGTAGTTAAATCAGGAAATACTCCACTCTTTATGTTCAATAGTCGACGTAATCTTTTCAACAGAGTAAAGAAGGGCATGTTTAGTTGAGTAATGTTGTCGAAAACCGAAAGGTAATATATTTTGTTTGGCTATATACCACCCTTCCAAAACTTTGTATAAAGTTGGTACATATTTATATTTATTGTACTAATAGGTCAATGTTTATCATTAAATTTTTAACTAAAATTAAACAAAATTATTTGTCTTTTTTAATAACATTGATGTCGGTTTATTTGACTTATTTGAATATAGATTAGTCACAGAGGTATTGGAATTGACAAAGCAACGGATATGACTTGATTAAAAGAGCTGAAGTACAGTAGTACTGAAGATGATACGGATCACTGTAACGATGACGATACTGATGATAGAACGGTGGTGACATGTAGTCATTATAATAGTATTGATGATATTGATGATAAATTTAGCATGATGTACATTATGATTATTGGTTGGTACTGCCAAAGAAAAACTTACCACAAAGGCTAATCTGATAACCACCTAGAGCGAGTTAATCGTGTCAGACCGCATCAGACTACAGGAATTTATCATTGATAACCGTTCATGACTCGAGCGCATCCCGGATTATTCCATAGTTATGTAGTCAACGTGCCGGAAATACTGATTAGTGTATTTGATGAATCTTGGATTAGTAATACAAAGGAGTGTACAACGGATATATGAATGAGGTGCTGTAAAAAGCAATGTACAATCCTATTCACAAATATACCAATAGCCAAGTGGGTTCACATTATATTTTTTATAATGTTTATTGTGAATCCTATTTTCTCCCTTGATATTCAATAGAAAGTAGGCCTATATGTTAATGTTAATTACATTTTGGGTCCTATAAAAAAAAATTATAACATTTAGTTAAAAAATGTTTTTTTAATGGTCAAAATATGATTTCACTTTAGAAATAAATCGAAACTAATTATGTACAGACAATTTACTACAAAACAATCTTTTTATCTATTAGGCCCACTAATAAACCGATAAAAGAATCTATTAAGCATATGAGAATGGTAATATATTTGTAATCGTCTCTTAATAGGTGATGAAATAATTTTTTTCGTTGTGATGTTCAAGATAATCTTAATGGTTTAATATATACCAAACAAGTCAGTGGCAGATTTAAAGGGGGGAGGGAAAAATTAAATGGAGAAAGGGGAAAAAGGTTTTTGAAATTTAGGTCTGAGAGTGCCATTTCCGGCTATCTAAAGGTGCCATAATCAAAAAATGTTCTTAGTTTAGACTCTCCATCTGTGAAAGTCCCCCTGGACCTCCTCCAGCAGCGAATTCAAGGGGGTCCAGCCGGCTGTCCCACCCCCTAAATTTTTCTAAATAAAACAAATGAGGAAAAAAAAAGAAAATTCTACTCAAATTGTGAGTCTAAGAGCCTGCCATTTCTGACCATCTAGAGTTGCCATAATCCTAAGTTTTCGTACCTCAGCCCCACCTTGGTGATATAGACCCTCCATCTGTGAAAGTCCCCCCCCCCCCCGATGCCCACTATTTCCAATTCCTGGATCCGCCACTGCAAGTGATTTAAAAAAAAAAGGTTTTTATTGCTCAACACAGACAGGAAATATCTATGGATTGATGATCTTGTAACAGTATTTTGCAAGTACACCAACAATACAACTTTAATACACCTATACTTCTATTGGCATGACCTCATAAGGACGCACGCCATCCAACTACTCCAATGGAATAGTTGAATTGCAAAGGAAACCATAGAGATTATTAAGGGATACTGTGGGGTATGATGTCTCCTGGATAATAGTTTGAACTTTACCTATAGAAACCCACAGAAGTGCTCATCTGGTTTCTTTGAACCATAATCGTGATGATATCATTATTCGACCGTTGCACTGACTCATCTTAACTTAAGCCATATAGGGTAAAAGCAAAATCAAATTTTGCACTAAAAAGGTATGGTTCCGGTAGAGGGTATTTGATGAATGTTCCTACGTCCCATTGCGCGTCCGCCTGTCAGTGTTATAAATTTCAATAAACTGAGCTTTTTAAAGACATATAGGCAGATCTCACAATAATTTTTATCATTAAAATAATTATAATTATGAGTCATCAATCGCTTCATTCGAAGTATGGTATATAATGTACGAATTCCTGAATAATTATTTTCATATAAATATTATGTTTCGTATAATTGCATTGGAGTATCGTATATGTATGATATATTAAATTATGTTTTATATTAGTATCAACTACTGCATGGCCTGTGTTATTCGACAGCTGATTCCGAAACGAAACAAAATAGTTGAAGGTATCATAAGGAAGAAGAAATACATATACAAACTATAAGGCACAGGTACAGACAAAGAAAAGAGAAAAGATAATATTGAATTAATTCACGCAGCCATGGTTACACACACACACACACACCCCGCACACCCCCACACATACACCCACCCGCACACAAACCCCCACACACACATTAAGCCGGGTACTCACTGCGCCGTACGACCGTCACACGACGAATGCAACTACGCTCCGTGAACGCTAAACGACGCGACGCCGTCTGCTGATTGTCGGTGGTTGTCTTAACTGATCGTCATTAAAAACGATCAGTTGCGCACACGTCGTCGTGTTGCGTTCTTCCGACGACCGACGACCGTCGGGTGTAGTGAGTGCCCGGCTTTAGGCTGCAAAATCTTGAGCATGATGTTGAAGGCGGCAGCATGCACAAAGAAAAAGACGAATAAAAATACGAAAAAGGTTAAGGAGAAGGACCATATTATGGTAATTATCAGGAGAAATGTAGTAGGGATAAGAAAATTGCATAGGCCTATTCAACGTCCGTGAATTGACCCAACCGTTGGCTTACTCGAATTATCGACTGCCAAGGTTGAACTCTTAAGCTGACCACCTCCCGGTCATCTCACTCTACTATTATAAAGTACATATAGGTTCACTATAATTATATAATTGTATCGATATACTTGCTGCAATAATGATCAATATGGTTTATTTATATATTCCGTTCACACACCGGGACCATGGGAATGAAATTTAATCCCATACAATATATAAAGGAATTAACATTCTCGTTTATATAATGATATAATTCATCAGTCACAACTGATCGTCTGTCCATATGTTCATCATACAACAGCATATCCCACTATTAATCTAAAATAATATTGTATTTGTTGAGCTAAAAATAATTATTTGATTTAATTACTGGTTATTTATAATTAATATGACCTAACACTTTAATTCGTTAATTACCTTTTACGAATAAAAAATTCCGTTCCTCATTATAATGATTTTCTTTTTATTAAATTTTATTTCTTATACAATTCTATTTTGCATTTTTAAGTAACTTATTGGCATTGAATTCAGTGGCGTATCTACGGGGGGGGGGGAGCGGGGAGCACCCCCAAACAATTACTCGCGCCCCTCAGTCGCCCCCCACCAAATGAAGGTCAAGTAGTTAAAAATCACCTTATTTTGCGAATTAGCACCCCTCAACTGATCATCGAGCTCCCCCACTTCACCCCCCCCCCCCGTGAGCCCTCCACCTCCCATGTCAAGACTTCTAGATACGGTACGCCACTGACTGAATTAAACAAGAATTACCCCAGGTAGACATAAACAATACCGTTTCTAGTGCAAAACTAAAGCATTGTCCACAATGTCAAATTTTATGTGACAAACAACTCTGATATTCATATATTTGGGTGTAATATGACATCATCATGCCCATATATGGGCACCTCACTCACAATTGTGAGTTTAAAAAGTCTAAAAAATATGTCTCATTGGAAATTTATAACTTTCTGTATCTCATCCATTAGATTCATTTGATTAGATTGTCCATATCTTACCACATTAACACTTTCTACTAAATGATTTCTATCATTAGTTACTTTATCTAAACATATGCTCATCGCAAATCAGCACATCACCACGATTAATGTAGCCTAATATTCTTTAAGAATATTAAAAATACATACTTTATTCGACTTTATATAGAAAACTAATTTTACGCTGACCTTCTGTATGTGATAATTGGTCAGTTGCTCAGTTCATCGTACTCGTGGGCTGGATTATCAACGCACACGCTTATTGGAGGTTAAAACGGAAGTTGACGAAAGATGTCCTCACCTCTCATGCCGCTGCAAATATAAACGCCACCTCTTTTCAAAATTCTAGAGTAGAATTTCGAAGGCAGAATTATTAACACACTGTAACAGCAAAAAATTGAAGAAGATGCAGGGAGCATTAATACTAGTACTGTCTACATTCATCTTAAGAGGGTCAAGTTTTAAGGTAAATAGTTCACTTAGTGTGTATAAGCTGTTATGTAATGTCGCATATATATAGGTCTAAATAAATAAATATAATATATAGACCT
>NW_022685813.1:678904-680295 GCF_011630105.1 Anneissia japonica
TATACATAAATCATCAAAGAAAGGTAAATACAGTGTTCGAATAAAATAAAATTATCATTCACACTTATAATCTGTGTACAGTAACGTACATTACAAAATTCAACATACAATGCGTTTTTGCACTACATAAGTAGAAAATGGCGTATTGTGTATATTTTATATATACACGTATACTGAGGTATAAATGTACATTTTGAAATGTGAGGAATCAGCGAGTAATACATTTCCCTAATTGAAAATCGAAATCAGGTTTCCTGATGTATAAGGGCACTTTTCCATGCAGCAGGAACACATGGGAGAGGAATTCCAATTGATGACCAATTTCTTTTACTATTTTTGTATGTGCGGGAACAGTACTAGTTAACAACAGTTACATGAAATAAATTGCTTCCAATCGAATTGATACTGACGCAGCTCTGTTAGCTGGGTTGGTTATGGCGTTTGCATTAACAGCAAAAATATCCTAGTTCAAATCACAGTTACCAGGATTCAACGCATGATAAGTCTTTAAAAAATTCGATTAAAGGTTTTTTAAATTAGGCCTATACATTTCTTTGTATACCAATGACGTGCTAAATAATTTTACAGTGTGGTGTTTGTATAGGTTACGGTATGCCGTAAAATAGCTTAAGTCACATTCACTTCGTAATTTCGGCTTGCATTAAATCAGTATCTGTAATTACCATTGTTCCATAATGCTCATCTTATTTCTATAAATAATAATAAATAAGTGAACAAATAAGTTGATAAAATGTTCCAATTTGTATATGTTTGTGATAATATTAATACATGCCCGTAATAGACTTTCCAATGTCTTAACGCATACCAACTTTAATAGGTCCAATATACATATTTCGGTAAATTAAGTAGACCTAGTTCTATATTAAGGTCATTATAATGAAGGACTCTCTATAACATAACATAATAAATAACACATCACGGTTAAGTCACTAAATTTCTTGTACTGTGTAGTTTGTAATATATTGTGCTAACAGTGGAAATAAAGTGGGAAATATCGGTGATTTACAATACGCGACAGATGGCTTTATGCGAGTCTTCAACTTTATAACAGAACACTCTTAATACTACAATCGGGTATTATTACTAACTTGCCTGTGACCATAACTAAAGGTGCTGCAGTCGACGAGGTCAGAAAGCCTGTTAAATGGGCTGTGATAAATAGATACAGAATCTGATTTCCTAATATTTGTTCATTATGTGTCAAGAATTATATTATGTCGGGGAAAATCACTGTTAGTTTTTTGCCTTCAAATATAACTATATATAAAGAGAAATATATATGTACATGGTGAAACACGGTTTCCTGATTGAACACAATAGAGCGTACCGTATGTAGTTGTAACTTTAATATAGTGTACCTTCAAAAATAT
>NW_022685813.1:680357-691033 GCF_011630105.1 Anneissia japonica
CACAATATAACATAGATCAAGTTGTAATTTTAATATGTACCTTTAAAAATATAAATATAGATTCAAGGTAACATTTCAAGGCGAAAATGTTATGCCGGATATTGATTTTCTTTTCCTGAATAATATAGTTTATGCCGGATATTGATTTTCTTTTCCTGAATAATATAGTTTTATTGTAATGTGGTTGTATTAAAAGTGCATACAGATGGAGATATGGTAATTGACAGTGAAAAAGATAGCACGTGACCATATCTTTCTTATTCCATATGTTTTACAAATTTCCAAGTAGGCCTATTTGACTTCCTATTAAACTGCTAACAAATACATTGTGGCCTACACAGTGTTTAGTTAGCTTCCAATTCAGTTCAAATTCAGTTAGATTTTTGCTTTCATCAAGTTACAACCTCTACAACATGTTCTTTTAGTACAAAATTAATTGTCCTCATAAATGAAAAGGAATACACAAACAAGCATAATTATGCTTTATACATTCTTCACGACCTTGAAGAAAACACTAATTATACAAAAATACAGACACATATACACGTAACATACTGTACACTATTATGCATATGCAGACCTTCATACAATACATACGGTACACATTTAAAAGTATTATGAAAACGACCACGTATGTACACAAGTAAAATCAAAATAAATATACTGTAATTAATTTTATGAACAATTGCATGCTGTAAAGTAGGTTATAGCTTTGAAATTCTGCAAAGGTGAAATTTTAAAAGAAAGTTTAAATGTCATCACAAATATAGCATTTGCTAAGGCAGCATTTAGTTAATTTTCTATAAAATATTCTTTTAGTTTTTACAGTAAAAGAGGACCAACCCTTTAAAATAAAAAAAATAAAAAAATGTATTTGTGCCAAGTTGTGTTGAAATCTGCATATACAGTGCATCACCTCTAATTCCGAGATCCTTCTAATTCGACCACTTTCTAAAAGAACCAAAATAGACATTCCTCAATCTATTAACCACTAATCTAACACTCAATGTTGTTACCAAACCCAAGATCACCCAAAATATTCAGGTGCCAAAGGTCATACTCGAATTGGAGGGTGAACTGTAATTGCACCTTAGAGTTGGATTGAAGCTGTAGCGCGGTGGTCGGCACCCACTAGCCCACACTGATCCATTATTTTCATCACTAAATTTATTAAAATTAAATTACAACACAAGTTTGTATTCTTTTTCGTTAAAATTCCTACTTCCAAAATTACACTAACAGAACTATGATTGACCTTCATATTCTCCCGCACCAAAAAAAAAAAATCTTCATTTCAAAACATCATTTGTCGACTTAATATACTATCTAACAAATAGATTATATACTGCATATACAATTGTATTTAGTTTCGAATGAACTTAAACCAACTGTTTTATTAGAAATGTATCTGCGTCAAACTGTGTTGTCATCGGCATAGTTAAACGTGTACGGTATACATGGAGTTGAGCTGTAACTTGGTGGTTAAGAGGAAAAGGTGTAGGAGAATAACCCATAACTTTCAGCGTCATTGTGATGATTTGTGTATAGGCGTGGTCCGTGACTACCTAGCAGCCGTAAATAGGCGCTTCATGGTAGATACATGTTCACATCATTCCACAACGAGAGGGGCTGAAAGATGCTTGACAGGGTACTGTGTTCAATTCCTTTCGGAAAAAGGATTTCCCCCAAAACGAAAACAACACCACTCCTTAGGCCTCATATGAAACTTATGTAGAGCATCATGTATATACGATAATGTCTTCTGTAAGATTTAATTAAAAAAGACAGTGATTAATTTCGCCGTTGTCAATTATTGGTCCATTTGGAAAATGAGTAAAAATATGTACCAGGCAAGGGTATTAAAACTTGCAGTCATGCCTCAATTGGCATGGTTTCTTACCATTATCATTTACACAACTTCCTCCAGACTAATCATCTAATACGTTCCCAATTTTTATCCATTTAATCATAATCTCCATGTATTGAATAGGCCTGCTGTATTTATTGTAAAGTTTCATCTCGAGCGATTGCTTTTACCATAAAGATGAATTTTGAAATTCAACAAGTTGGTTTGTTTATGTTCGAAATATAATGTTCAGGAGTATCGAGAAGCGGTCACACGTAGTGCGCTGAGCTTTAACCCGTGCTCTGTCTTCATATCAAATTCTTTTAATTTTTTTGTATGGTTTTGAATATATAATTATATACATTGTATAAACCAGAATAATATTCATGCTAACAGCTATTGTCTTTAATAATTATTACATTAAAAAAAATAATTATTTTCAGATTGAGGAATTAACCAAAGATGACTTACTTCACTATTTTGGAACGGTAGACCATTCACAAGGTAAATGTTCAAGATTGTATAGTAGGCATTTAACCATTTCTTTAATAAATGTTATGCTCCGCTTTGCATCACTTAATTTCTGTTGAAGCAGAATTTATGTAAAACTAGTATTAAATTAACTAACTCATTACTAGTCTTTTAATACTTCTTAATTATTTCTTGTTACAGTTTCCGGTTATGACACTACGGTTGTTTCGAGACGCGACACGGGCGCACACAAACGCTCGGTGGAGGCTACAGCCTCATATTCATTCAACGCACTTGGAGAAAAGTTTAAACTCAGCTTAGAGATGAATTTAAGTATGTCATTATATTGTTTCATTAATATAATTTGTAGTATCATGCATCCTATTTAACCAATCACCGATTTTGAAACTGTCACTCGTTAAACAACATTTACTTTTTTCAGCTCACGATAACTTTTTTTTAATCTTATGTCAGATTTATTTTCAAATGACTTCGTAATTGAGCGAATTGGCGCCAATGGTAGTAGCACGCTGGACAAGCCTAAAAACACGAACTGTTACTACGTCGGATCGTCTGCCAACCATAACAATTCACTTGCCGCCGTCAGCACTTGCAATGGTCTGGTAAGTAAAAACAGGGGCCAATGCAAGGTTATAGCCTATGAATAATTATATAACTAATAAACAACTATATTCATGTCATTAAACTTTATACATAAACGGGTTCATCGCAGATAGCAGTGGTGGCGCTGCGAATGGAGTAGGGGGCGTGCTGAATGTCACTCGTCGGACACACATTGATTCCTTGCACCGAGCCTGGACCTCGCAAAACGTCATGATCGTTGATAACATATATGTCTTTGGCAATTTATTCAGTTTGAAAAGGATGAGCCAAGACAAAATGTTGAAATTTCGGTAGTTTCACAAACTTTAAAATGTGAATGTCTGTATAAAAATTAAAAAAAAAAAAAATCCCGTAAGACTGTTTATTTTAATTCTTTAAAAATTATGTTTAAATTTGAAATATTGTGTATACAGGAAGGAATGGTCAACACGGGTAAAAACAGTTTTTTCATAAAACCCCTAAAACCTGAACACCGTAGACGAAGGAGTTTAAGGTCCACTGATGGGGAGACAACACACGTGGTATTTACACGGGAAGATTCAGCCGGGACCTGTGGTGTGACCCCAGATGACGAAGGAGAGCAATTGCTAAGAACTAGAAGCTTGGATACAGAAATTGCTCGTAAGTCATCATTTCAACATTTGGAAATAATAATGACACTATATAACAATAATGATGATGATAAGAACAATTAATTGTAATTATTAGTAAAAACATAATTATAACAACATTATTAACTATGATGCTTGATAAAATATTGATACAATTAATGATAGTATGGCACAAACGTGTGATGATGATATGATGTTGAAATTGATTATGATGATATGATAATATTGATAATAATGGTTGTCTGATGATGATAATATTGCCGGAAAATTTTGGAATGATATCACTATAAACGCCTTACTCTGTAGTATGGACATTTCGTGGCAAAGAAATATAGGCTTTCATTAAAATTTATAGGTCTATCATCTTTAATAAGACACCAAATTCGTAAACTTACAGCATTTCCGAATTTTCAACATCTAAATCCTGCAAGAGTTTGGCTCCAACATTCCTCATTATACAAATAAAGTTAATCTCAACAGTATAAAACCCACAAAAAAGAATATCATAAAGGCGATAATTATGTCAAGTGCAACGTTTATACAAAACACATATCAATGTCGCGGTGATTAGAATAAACATTTTATATTACAAAGTGTTGGCATTGATCTTTATTTCATATGATGTAACAGAACTTGTTTTCATTGACATTTTATCGATATACTGTATGGTTATTAACGGTGCGTGTAATAACAAATTAACAATGGCAACGCGGAGACTTACATTAATGCAATAAAACAGTAAAGCGCCAGAGCAAGCGTAAGGCGCTGACGCAGCGTAACATTGGGAATTGGTTAGCACTCAAAACTGCTTTATGAAATTCGATAAGATCAGGTCAGTTTGACATCGGAGGTCTTTACTAGTTTTGATGATGATTGTGTCGATGTAATTCTTGTTTGGAACTTCTAATACCAGTTGTCGCAGGTTCGAATCCTGCCAGAATCCAACTGAAAAATGTTCAGCACCTGGAGTGTATCATTTCACATCTTTAAGGTTATAATGTACAGGTCTATCAGCACTGTTATTATTATTTATTTATTTGTGTATATATTATGCAGTTTGTATATTATATACGGGGTTATTTAGAAATTAAAGATTACCGTAATTTATTATTGACTCGTCTATAGTGTTGAAAAAAAGTATATAAATAACAGTTTTAATAACACAGCACGCGTCATGGGAGCGTTACAACAGATGTAGAATTTCTAGACCGCTATGATGAGAAAATAATACAGTACTATAATAATTTGAATAATATAACTAATTCTTAATAAATCAAGGGTAGATTAAACATTCGACTAAAATAGCATTTATACCCTAGATCTGATACAGAGCATGGAACTAAAACGCGTCGTGTATACATGAAGTTAGTTACATTCCAATAAAACATTTGAATTTAAATGTCGTAAGTATTATAAACATTTGTAATACAACACGGTAATGGCGTTTATTGACATCTCAAATTAGTGTACGCATTAACCTTTCTATCGGGTGTACCGGTACATCGTAAAGACTAATTCATTACTTAACCAAATATAGTGTCACTGAAATTGTTATTTACTATATAGGCCTACATAAAATTTATATAGAATACGTAATATTATTAAAATAAATATGTGAGGAACTACAAATGTACTTGGTTACCATAGAGAGGTAGCTTTTATGACGAATTACCGGTACTAATATTAATTTATGAAGTTTTTACTGACTTGCGCTCTGCTATATGCCAGTCAATTAATTTTTATTCAGTTATAATACCGTATGCTGTATTTACAAAGACAAATTAATCTCCCATTTTCCACCAATCATTATGTTTCCCTTTAAAATGATTAATATTGTTCAGTTATTTCTTTTTTTTTTGTTGATCGATATTAGCTGGAAAACTTGTAACAGGCAAGAAGAATCTTGAGACTCTAATAGTTGCTGGACACACAATGTTTTCTCACTACGGAAATGACGTAGAAAAGTACCTCCAAGTTATTATGAATATTGTAAGTTTGACGAAAATTGGTTGCTATGTTCAGATTGCAAATATATGAATAAAATTAGGACTAGGTTTAAATTTTCTGTGAACTTACGTAGGCCTACTAAAGCTTCCGGTTACCGTACATAAAATCGTTGTATTGCATGCCTGATAATAGAAGGATCAGCAACGATGCATAATATGCTGATGGACTTTATATTTATCTGTAATTG
Source organism: Anneissia japonica (assembly GCF_011630105.1). Taxonomy (NCBI): domain Eukaryota; kingdom Metazoa; phylum Echinodermata; class Crinoidea; order Comatulida; family Comatulidae; genus Anneissia; species Anneissia japonica. The sequence continues at coordinate 686,104 of NW_022685813.1, forward strand.
AGGATTTTCAACAGTTTCCATAATTTAGGACGCTTTTAGTCGTGTTCAAATGGCAATTTGAACCGGAATAAGGGAGAGAAAATTCAGAAAACAGCAATAAAATAGAGAACACCATATTCTTCGTTGTCAAATTTCGTCAAAATTCATCATAATGTATTCGTTTAAACGCTCCATTAAATAAAAGAAACTATGCTAGAACAATTTAAGAATAATTACGACCAGGATACATTATAAGCCTAGCCAATTTAAGATAGTAAATGAGTTTAACACATTATATTGTGTTCACGCATATCACATAAAGTCAAAAATAATGTTGTACAAAGAAAAGTTTTTCTTTTAATTATTAATTATTCATTACTTTTACATAGGCTTATTTAATTAATTTTTTGTCACTATAGTTAAATGTATTTTACTACTACGATGTTTTCGAGTAGAGAGTATTTTTCACCATTTTTTTATAATCAAAATATTTATTTTTATTGTCACTATTATCAAAATCATCAACAATGGGATTTATGAAATTTATTGAATTGGTGTAACATGTAGTGTTGCATTATTAGATGATGTTAGTCCGAAAACACATAAAAGCAGCAACAAAAAGAAGAGGAGAGATGACATTTTCCATTAACATTTTCTAAGAAATTTGTTTAAAAACTTAATTAAGATTATTCGATTAAACTCTCCACTTTAGAAAAAGTAACTGCTGTGTGCCTTGTGAATACAGGCGTTTGAAATAGGTACATATTTCTTATAGTAAATTAGTTTTAACACCTTATACCAGCCTTATAACCATTAAATCAAATGTAATTACCTCCGCCACATCTTGGTAGAAAAGTAATTACATTTTATTTCGGAAGATTTTTTTTTAAAAGAAAATAACAAATCAAGAGTATTAATAATTGTTCCTACTTTTAGGTGGCATCTATATTTAGTCAAAACAGCATAGGAGTTGATATGCAATTAACTGTTATCCGGTTCGTTATCATCGAAGAGGAAAGCGTAAGTACAGTCTATGAATACCGTACACTATACCAAGTCAATAGGCTTCTTTATGAATGTTGGAACCTAATTGTTTTATTCCTTTCTTTCACATTCAACAAGTACCGGTACTCATCAATTACAGGATGCAAAATCTATATTTCAAGTTTATGATGAATTGAGTTTTTAGTCGTGAGAGAATTTTTTGGTGTATTACAAAACCTGAACATGAATCCAGTTACGACAAACCGCAAAAATATTAACGACAAACCACACAAGTCCACTCCATTCTCGATATCATACATTTGTTACATTCCAATATTTAAAGACAAATTTAATTGTATAATGCACAGTTGGTATCCAATGTTGAGTTGTAACTATAGTACAGTTTCTAAGCATGGAGGCGACTGTGCCCCCTTGAATCCGCCACTCAACTATGGATCTGAATCTGAAGTTTCCATATTGCCTCTTGTGTTAGTCAGGCTTAAAGAGCACAAGGCATGGGTAATATATTTCTATCCTGTGAATTCTTTAGTTACCGATACTTAAGTAAATGTCATCAGCCCCCCTATTATTTGATTTTCTTTACTGTTTTATTTACTTCAGAATGGGCCAAATTTAAAGCCGGACACGTATGGCCTAGAAGCCCATAATGCACTCAAAAGTTTCTGTGATTGGCATCTAGAGCGTTATAAAGCACTAAACCCAGACGTTGCTGCAATTGTCACAAGGTAAGCTATTATCCTTATTTAGCCTAGTTACTTTCTCGAGCTTTGCTCCATCAATTTACCGGTATAATAAAGTGCACTAGGACGTTATCAGGCCTATCCTCTCCTCTCCGAAGAAGAAGAAAAAGGTATTGTAATAGCTCGCGTATGTGTGTTTGCGTGTCTGTGGTGTATGTGTGTCCTGGGCGCATAACAATAAAACTGCTTTGACTACTTCAGATTTTTACAGGTTTTACAATATTACATATATGTCAATCCTCCTTAAATTTTGAGCTTATCAGAAGTAAGATGCAGATTTTAGAATGTTTATATGCCAGGCCGATCCGATTCGAGCGGACCGACCGCGGGCCAGAGTTGGTATATGTCAAATTCTTGCCTGCGGACTGGAAGCAGTCCCCCGGCGTGCAGACTCGCCTAATGAACTAGTTATTATATGTTCAAATGATGAACAGGCCATTAGGTCAGAAAGGTGAAGGTTATGATAGATAGTAATTATATTCACAATTATTTGTGTTTAGTTGCTCATATTATTAGACCGTTCAGAAAATAATTAATGTTATAGCCCAGTTAATTCAAACGATTTCATCGGCGTTCACATTCGGTAAGTCTGGAGTGCGGTATGTGGAAATAAGTAACGTAAAGTATACTTCAGTTTCCTTTTGCTAAAAGCCTTCTTCACCCGTATTCTAAGCTTCACACCTTGCTCCTTTCCCAAGGGTGAATACTTATGATACCAGATTAAATACTAAATTTACCATATCTTTTTGCAGAACCAAAATATATCAGAACAACCCAGTACAATACATTACATTATTAACTATAATAAACTTAGTCGAATTGTAACTTTTGGTTGTTAAGGTGCTTGCCTTCCAATCCCAGGGTCTTGTAAGAGCACAGGATCTATTCTTATATAGGCCTAGGTCTAATCGTAGGCAGAAACTAAGACTTTACTTTGAATCACAATATCTGCCCTATTATTTTTCAAGGTACGATTTGTATCGTAAATCAGACGATGGATCGATCGACTCAAAAACAACCGGACTTGCAGGTGTGGGAGTTACATGTAACGCTGCCAATCGGTGCTCTATCAACGAGGATAGCGGCCTAGGAACTGCTACTACGATAGCGCACGAGATGGGTCACAAGTAAGATATTTTTAACTTCGTCGTGGCATCGGATGAGGGGGAGGGGTGCAGCTTGTCCGACAGTATGGGGGGAGGAGTGAGAAATTCCCCATGACCCCCGCTGGCACCACCACTGGTTACGCGATATTGTTATTAATGTAACCCTCTTCCTTAATTTCCTAAACATACTTTTTCTGGCCTAAGTAGAATTCCTTGATTGTAACCAAGTGGTACATTACCGTGTTTTTTGGTAATCACTCGTTGATGAACCGTCCATGGTACATACATAAAACACTAATAGATAAAAAGAAATTATGATTCTAATAATATGGAAATTTTTGAATAAGTCTGATTTTTGAAAAGGTTATTGTATCATAATATCACAATATATATATATATATATATATATATACAGTATATATATATATATATACATATACATAAGTATATATATATATACACATAAGTGTATCACTTTAATCCCCTTCATTATATATATATATATATTACATATATAATATAATACAATATCATATATATATATATATATATATATATATATATTCTGTATATAATCATTCTGTAATAGTCTTGGAATGAAACACGACGGCGATAAGAATGACTGTTCTCCAATGAAGAACGTAATGGCGTCTATGACAGCACAAGGAATGGATGGTATGCAGTGGTCAACATGCAGTGCTCACTATCTCAATGTATACCTTCAGTAAGTGAATATTCATTCAAATTCGTTTAGAGAAGGCGAAATAAACATTTACTCACCTTAGTTTCACTTCGGTTGACAGTGTGCATAACTATTCTACCAGATCCAGTTCTGTAGGAAACTTAATTTTGCCCAGTCAGAACTAAATCTGATAAAAGAGGATTTATTTTTAGGGGTACCAAATTTAGAATTCAGGGGGTGCCGTAGGTAATTCGTTTTCTTCATTCGTCTATTTTAATATTTTTTATATTGTTGTTATTCATGTGATTTTATAATGTACCGTAATTGTATGCGTATTGAAAACAAAAATAATAAATAGTCATATAAAATATGTTTATAAGAGTTCCAAATAACATTTAAAAATCATTATCATTGAATGTAAAGAATAAAGTATAATTATTGCAATTATGACTAAAATTATAAATGTTATTATTAATAGATAATGGTAATAATTATTTATTAACATATTAGAGACTTTATATACCGTGGATAACTTCTGAGTTTTTTTTAAATTACCGTATTATTAGAGAACGAGAGGTTAATTGTTTGGACAACAGTAGTCCAGCAGATATTTTTGACATATCATTGAATGGTCGTTTTCCGGGTGAAGTATACAGCACTGATGAACAATGTAAATTCACATTCGAGGACAGTATCGGAGAATGCAATTTCAAGAAGGTAAGATAGGCCTAATGCAAAATCATATATATATATATTAGCTAAATTTAAGCGGCAGTTTGGCGCAGCGGTTGAGGTTCGGAATTTCAATCGTAAGGTCGGGGTTTCGAGTCTCCGCTGTGCAGGTTCGCTTGTGTCCTTGGGCAAGGCACTTTAGCTTTTTGCTTCAGCCCACCCAGCTGTATCAATGGGTACCAGCAAACTGCTGGGGACTAACCTGCGATGGACTAGTGTCCCGTCCAGGGCGAGTACAACTCTCAACCGCTTCACACTACAGAAACTGGGGATAAGCTCCAGCCCTATGAGCCCCAGTGGCTCGGAAAGGATTTGGTTTTGGTTTAAGCTTTAATGTGTGCATAATATCAATTCAATAGACCGATGGTAAACAATCTTGTGACTAATACCAAGCGTTGATTTTAGACGTGTATGGAATTGTGCTCCCCAGGCAGCTAGGATGGCAAAACGTCATAACCACTTGACCACGAAGGCACTGGTGATTCAAGCGTTCGGTAGAATCTGAGTTCTTTTCATTGTTTTAACGTGTCTGACGTTACGATTTTGATAAAGCACTAATCGCACGTGGCCAAACAGAGATCTATTAGATGCGCCCTCTTCTGTGCATTATTTTCAGCTTGCAGGATCTCGAGTGAGATACTTTTGTATATCAATTGATTTAATGATTTAAAGGCATGGAAAAAGAA
>NW_022685813.1:691131-711269 GCF_011630105.1 Anneissia japonica
GGAGATTGTACCGAGCTGTGGTGTGAGAAACCTGGGAATGAATGCTTCACTATGGGAACTCCAATGCTTGAGGGAACTGAATGTCTTCCCGGAAAGGTAAGAATGTCGGCATTAATGAATAATAGAAATATGAATTTATATGTAGCAGTAACTAACTATAACAGAAGTCGAAATTGAAAAAGAGTGCCCATTTTTCATTGGTGTTTTTGGCAATACTGTGCAATACTGTGTATGTCATCTCCGGTCAGTACCGGTATCGTATTATGCTTATTATGTCCCCGACGAGATAAAAGTGGGCGTGGTCGGGCATCGCTCAGAATCTTTAAAAGTAAAAGTAGAAAAATATGCCAATTTACTAGTTTCAAAAGCTTATTAATCGATTTTAGAGTCTAACTAATATGTACCGAAATTGTGGTTTTTGTCCCCGAGGGGTGGGGTGGGAAGCTCTCATCGACGGGGATAGGTCTGGCCCCGGCCCTCCACTGGCGCCACCCCTGTATATTATATTTTATGTTATTACAATAGCACTAAACCACGTTATCATTCAACTGAACCGAACGTCTAAATGATGTATAATTAACGAAGTTAATCGGCGTAACTAATGAAGCCCACTGCAACAAAAACACCGCCAGTCAGTGGGTAACAATGTCAATATACATTTGTATATTAAACCATTATTAATCTGTTTATAACATGTTTAATCTGTCTATAGTGGTGCCGTAAAGGTGTTTGTACTGACTTTGGATCTGAAGGACCGGCTGCCGTGGATGGTGGTTGGTCAGAGTTTGATTCAGCTTGGAGTGATTGTTCTCGAACATGTGGCGGCGGTATGCGGAGCAAGACCCGGCGATGCGATAATCCTCCGTAAGTTCAATTAACACTGTGTTTATCGGTTATAATATCAAATATGAAGTATTATTCGTTATTAATTAGCATTATAAGATAACAAACTAACTTATAAATGAATTTATTTTTGTAGACCAGCATTTGGTGGGAAGGTTTGTCAAGGAGAGTCAATTATTTACGACATATGTAATCTACAGGTAAATATAAATAAATAAATACAGTAGTTAATCAAAAGATAAATACATTGAATCTAATTAGACCATTTTTTTGTTTATTATAACACGTTACTTTCTATTATATGAAAGCATCACAATTTACAAAAAGATACTAGAAAAATTACTTAAATTGTCTACATATAAAAACGGTATCACCTAATTGCATGTTGGTGGGTATACTGTAGGCCTACTAACATAAGTTTGTGTATTGCAGTCGTGCCCGGCGACACATGGTTGGAGATAAACAATCTTACGCAAATTACCATTAAAGTATTGGAAATAGATTGATGCCACCGCGTACTTTTAGAGATGCGTACAAGATATGACGTATTTCCGCTTCAATTATGCTACGCGAGAGTTCTATTTTGTGTTTCTAGCATTAATCTACAGTAAACAATTCTTGTTTGTGTCATAGTATTGTGAGAGTTCCCAGCTTCTGTTTGTCGAAGAACAGTGCGCCCAACAGAGAGACCATCCATCTGGAGAAGGCTTCGAATGGCAACCGAATTATTATTATAATCGTAAGGATTCTAATTATTAATACCAGCGTTCAGTTTATGTATATATACAAAATATATTTAATTGGTATATAAGACAAAAAGACGGAGTGACATGGACAATAACATTTATTACCTAAAAGACAGTTACTGTCCGAGTGTTTTGTTACTTAAAAGTAGGCCTACTGAATATGTGCATTTAAATAAGAGAGTTTTCTAACCCTTCAGGTACAGTTCTACTAGGCCTATATTCCATCGAGGTGAAAAATGAATAACACAGTTTCGAGTTTAATAGGTCTAAATGTACACATAAAGACGTTCAATCAACCTTAACTTACATACAATGGTGACACAATATAAATTATTCATAATAAATACTGTTATTCTGAAATGATTTTTTTTTTGTCAAAATTTCAGTTGAAAGTTTCTGCAAAATGAACTGTGCCCGTATTGAGGGACAAACAATTTACTCGTTAGAATTCGGAGAATTTATCGATGGTTCCCGTTGTGACTTTAACGATAGCTATGGCGGATATAAGATGTGTATTGCAGGTCGATGTGAAGTAAGTTAGGCATTCAAATTTTTCTAGTTTGGTTGCTAAATATCTCGATTTCTCATTCCAGTGTCCTAGAGTTCAATTCCAGGCCAATCAAATCCTGCCGAAAATAACTAAAATAGATTGATTTAATTGAAACACTTTATGTTACAGATCTAATACTGTAAACTGGGCTATGCGAGAGCTTTAAAGCAGGCATCAATGGTCATGTACCGTATTTTTATAGCGCCTTCCACAATAAAAACCGTCTCAAGGGGCTTTAATGTTACAAGAACTATACAATTTTGATATAGCGTCGCCATCACGCAGGTACCGCAGCGTCAGCTGGGCTCTGGTAGATTCTACCGAGAAATTCCCGGCCCATTATCAATATCGCTGATTTATCTTATAATCAGTAATTACATCAGCTTTGTTATTAATAGAATGTTGGGTGCGATGGCAAACTTAATTCTGGAAAGCTGTTCGATATCTGTGGAATATGCGGCGGAGACGGCAGCCAATGCAGTCCAAACACTGGAGTACAAAAAGTTGGCGTGTTTGGAGGTAAGGTCTATTATTGGTCAATACTTTGTTTCTATTAAGCCTTCAAAAATAAACACGGGGTGTGAATGTGTGTAATAGGTGGTACCATGTTGTATGTACATGGTCTGTTAGATGAGCAAAATAAATACATTAATACAGGCAATAATATTAAAAATGATAAAATACAGACAATTTTGTCTTCCTAAAGAAGAGCCACAAAAATAAGAGTGTCATCAATTATTTCTCTTTTAGAATTTACCGAGGTTGTTACAATACCAGTCGGAGCAACCAACGTTATTGCTATGGACAAAGGGAAGTATACTTTCTTAGGTAAGTATTTTATACTGATTATCTTGTATCTTGTGTTAAGTCAGTAAATGAATAACACAAACCGAAAACATTGTAGGCCTACGTCTACTGAAGTTACTAAACGTTTTGTATCTTTACCCAGTTTCCACAGCCTATTTTAAAACCCTAAACTTGAGCTTGTTCTGTGCTTAGACGCATACTAAATAATTGCAAACAACAAAAATAAATATGAGTCATATTCGAGCTTTGTCTAATCCTAACTTGGTCACGTTCATGTCATATTGATGATTTTAGACATGTCCTTGAATTGCATATTGATACTGAAGATTTTTAATATTTTAATTTATAGTTTTATATCGATTTTAATTGAATTTGTTAATTTTTTCAAATACTGTTGTTACAATACCAGTGTTTTTTGTATTATAGGCATGAAATTCAACGGCGAGATGGTAATTGGTACGGGTAATCAACGGTCACAGACGGGACTGGCGTCGGCAGGTCTGGATACAATTTACTATTCTCGCGATGAGCCTGACTACCTTACTATAAAGGGACCAACCACAGCAAGTATTGAGATAATGGTGAGCAATGATAAGCACTGAACAATGATAGTGAATGGTGAAGTTGATAATGAGTATGATGACGATAATAATGATAACAATAATAATAAAAGAGGGATTCTATGCCTTAAAATAGTAATAATCGGAAACCATCAATAAATAATCTTAAATGTTTACCTCGAATTTTTGTAAAGGTTTTCAAACAATATGGCTCTGAATATGGCGATGTAGTGCAGCCAATGGCAGGTTTCAGATACTACCAGAAGAACGCCGGAGGAGTTGCCAAATGGACAGCTGGTCCTTGGTCGACCTGCTCGAAAAGTTGTGGTTCAGGCAAAGAGACGCGTGATGTTACGTGTACTCTTGATGGACAATTAGTTGCAAATACAATGTGTAATGATGCTCAACCCATTGACCAGCGATCGTGTGACGCAGGCACATGTCCAGTAAATAATTGGATCATCGGAAAATATGGTCAGGTAAATACAATGTGAATGAGAACTAATGGGTCAATGATAAATTAATTTAACATTTGTCGTAAGATATTTAATATTTTCTTTCTCCACTTACTTTATTCGGAATAATAATGTTAATTTAATATATTTATCTTATGGGGAATATCAATTATTATAATGTTTATATAAACAAATACATATCGTAACAGATACTGATTTAAACAGATATTTTAAATACAAATTATTTGTGTAGACAGTATTTTGAAAATATAATATAAATTTTGTGTACAAAAAATTAAGCAAAAAGACTAATTTCTGTAACGGTTATACTAATTATAAGTACTTGTTGTTGTACTCTTTGTGTTAAAAATACTATTTTAGTGTTCTGTAACGTGTGGCGATGGCATAAGAGTGAGAACAGTTACTTGCCGAAGTTCTGCTGACAAAGAGAAATTGCCAGATTCAGAATGTAATCCAGATACAAAACCAGACGGAGAGCCGGAGCCATGTTCAAAACCAGCATGCACAAGTATGTATTTCCATTGAATGATAATATGATCCAGCAACTTGGATTGTTTAAGCCCAATCGACCTAAAAAGGATCAGTTTTTTTTATGGAAACTTTATTATCTTTTACCGAGAAGCCCAAAATATCAATGTATAAAAATGCAGAGGTGACGGTGGTTGTGGTATGATGATGAGGATAATGACGATGATGATGGTGATGATATCTATCTATCTATCATAACCATAAATCAAATTAAATATTGGAACATTAAACCAATTATTCAATGGTTGAATCACATATGCAAGTCATACCATTGGCGGTAAACATTTTGACAACTTATTTTCAGCTAAAGGTTGTAACATGAAACATGATGCCGACTCTGGTTCATTTAGCTCACCGAACTACCCAAATAAATACATGGCGAATGCTGACTGTGTGACGAAAATTAGAGTCAAGAATCGTCACCGTGTTCGAATCACCTTCAATGTGTTCAAATTACAGAATTCTGGTAACTGCCAAAAAGACTACGTTAGAGTAAGTAGCACACATTAAATCGTGGCTTAATGTTTAACTTTGAAATAGAGTAGGTAAATTATTTTCTCAATATTTTTATTTCCTGCTTATAACAACGAAATAATGAAATCAAACACAATTTTTTTCTTTGTAGTTTTATTTTTTCTATAAAATAATTAATGATGTAGTAACATGTATACGTTGGCTGATCACTGAATAAGTTGCAAGTTAAACACAGATAAAGGCAGATCAGTTTTGACTACTTTACAGACGTTTCAAAACAAAAACTCTTAAACTGATACAGTTAAGGATCTATTGAAAGGCTAAATGGTATCTTTTTTGTCTTTGTTAACTGTAAAATAAAGTACTTTTTTATTGAACCTAATAATAACTTACTTAGCCAGGAAGTTAACTCCCCCTTGCTTAAACACACACATTTAAGCGATTCAAATAATACTTCAATGGTATTAGTTAACGAAGTCAATATATCTTTAATCTTGAAAAATTTATGAAGGATAATTCTAATATGCTCTTCTCATATTTTATTCTATAGCTGACTGATGAAGGTACCGGAACAGAGGCTATCTTCTGTGGCTCTCGATCATCATTCGAATGGACTTCGGAGACTAACATGGTAAAAGTGGAGTTTCATAGCGACAAAGGAACGAGTAAGAAGGGCTTCCAAGCTGACTATGAAAGCTTTGAGGCAGAAGAAACAGAGGCGGATGGTGAGTTTGGACAAACTAAACTATTTTAGCATAGAGTGGGTTAAAAGATAAAAGTACAGACATACCGTAAAGGTTTAGATTTTTGGTAAATCAAAAAGAAGTGTTCCTTTCCTCCATGAGTGCACTGAGTACCAAGTATCCAACAGCGTCATTGTGCTAAATTATTGTGTACGGGGTTTAGTCCTTGACTACCGTAGCAGTCGTAAAGAGGCGCATAGCAACTTTATGCTCAAATCATTCCACGACAGTGAGTGTGATAAAACAGGGGATTGTTGATTAACTCTTATTCTCAAAAGATGCTATGGGGGTCTTAAAAATGACCATGAGCAGCCTACGTTGGAAGTACTGTAGTATTAAATCCATATCCGCTAATACAACCGATCCCTGAGTGAGGAGGGTTTTGAAACAGCAGCATCTTAAAGAGGATAGTGATGCCTCTGCTACATTGCCATTCGAATCTACAAATTACTATCATCCTCTATTATTAAGATGAGCTGCGAAACATTTACCAACTTTCATTTCTAAAAGGTATTATTCAGAGTGTTAACTCTATGGAAAATGTTTTAAAGTTTGACGAATTTTAATCAATGGGTATGATTTCTTTTTCTTAAATCAGCGGCAAGTTGCGATATGACGTTAGCTGGATCTAAAGGGTCAATCTCGTCTCCGAATTATCCTGATCATAACTACGATAACAATGATAACTGTAAGGTTGTAATAGATGCAAATGACAACGATAATATTGAGGTTACATTTGAAGAATTCGAACTTGAGGAGGCACCAAATTGTATCTATGATTACTTGAAGGTAGTTAATTTACATTAGCACAAAATGTTTTTCCATGTTAAACATTTTATTCAGAAAAGATTGCCATTAACGTTACCGCCGCTAAATGTAGTGAAGCTGCTCACTTGAAATGCATCGGTATTGGTTGCTCCTAAATTGAATTATTTTAAAATAATTGTGAATAAGCTGTTAGCGTTTTCTCAGTAGTTAACTTAAATGCCAATTTCCTATAAACTTCGAGGAATATAGTTTTCATTTGAATGTGTAAATATATCTGCTAAAACTCGAAATTTCCTAGCCTTATGTTATGTTAGTAGGGCGCCCTCACTAATCATCATTAAAATCATGGAAATGTGTATAACACTGCCATCTTAATTTGGTTTTTATTTTGTGTATAATTTCCTTGCAGATCACACATAGTGTAGACGGCAAATTGACATCGTCAAAGTATTGTGGATCTAGAGTAGATATGGTCTTGCAGTTCACTGGTGGGATCACATTATTGTTTCACAGTGATGAATCGGCCACTTATAAGGGATACCATGCGACTTACAGAATCATCAAGGATCGTAGAAAGAGATCTGTAGAAGACACACAAGTCAAGCAATCTGTACAAGTTGCAGAATTGCCTCCAACAGAAGCAGACAATGTGATCAATAGATTTGGACCAGAAGTCGTCACTGTCCAGTTAGTCCCAGAAGAAGCAGAAATTGATTCGAAGATAATGGAACCAGAACTTGTTACTGTCCAGTTAGTTCCAGAAGAAGCCTAAAATGTTTAATTACATCTATGTTGGCATTATGTGCAATCCCGTTTCCATAAGACATTAAGAGTATCTTTTAATCTACCAATTCAAAATGTTCATTGTAATGTTTAGTATAATTATTAACATATATTTAACTATTATATTTATTAAGTTGATTTATTTATAAAAAAATATATTCGCAAATTATAATTTTGATTAGGGTTGCGTATAGGCCTATTTTGTATAGCCAAATTGTATTATTTTAAGAGTAAAATGAATTTACATATTTTGTCATTTTGAATAAATATACAAATTGCCTACTTCATATCGAACACTGGGGTACTTCAGTGCAATAGCAGGATAAAGTAGATATCTTTCATTCAAGAAAAGCAGTGGTATAATATTATACAGTAGGCCTATATTATTAGATTCAGTATACTGTAATATACATTTCAATTTCTGCTTAACCATAGATTCAATTACACCAATTTTACAATGCGCACTAAAAGTGGCTGTCACCAGACTAACTAGGCCTACTATGAGCTCATCAGTAAGTGCAATAACTGATCTTCAATTCCATGCTCTTTCATTCTACTGTTGATTTTTGAATAAATGTGTATCAGAATATTGAAATCATTATGTTATTGTTATGTCGAAATTTATCTATTGAAAACAGTAAATCATGAGTATGGTATTAGTAACTAATTATCTCATAATAAATAGGCGTGGAACATTTTAGATCATTCATGTGTAAAGCCTAATAAAAGTTGTCACCAAACAATTTGTCTGGGCGCGTGAGTTTTCGCCAATGTACACTGTTGTGAGTCGTTACGTATAGACTGGGTTCCAGTCCCTAAACTTTGTCTTATTCAGTAATAAAGCTGGAAAATCGATTTTGGCACCAATGGCGTTCCATATTACCTATTTGCTTGGCGTTTCATAGTATACTTTTTCTCAAATTCGCATCAAAAAAGTTTCTCGACATAATCTGACTGGTGGCGCTTTCCGAAATGTGCTAATACTACGAAAAATCAAAAAATCACTTGGGGCAAGTCTACGTTACATGCAGCATTGCCTCGCTACAGGGTACCGGTATCGTTTATGAGGCTCATAGACATTTTAGTTGTGGTAAAAAATTAAATTGAACTTGAGATCTGGAGTCGCCGCATCTTGAACACACAATTCTAAAACTACCTACTTCTAGTATGAGAGACATCATCAGTGGCGTACCTGGGGGGGGGGGGTTGCTGACATAAATTTTAAAGAATTAAAGTGCCATTTTCCGGTATCTAGAAGATCCATCATAACGATGGAGCTTAGGTGGATTTTATTTTCGTAGATTTTATGGATTAAAGTTCCATTTTCGGCATCTAAAGTCTCAAATTTATAAAATGAGCCTGAGCCCGAACCCTAGATGGGATCATGTATATGGTAGTTTATACCTCAGCGTCAACCGTGGTGGCTTGAGGTGGATGGTAATCTTCATTAATTTTAAGTAGGCCTATCCAAGTGCGGTTCTCGGGCATTTATAAAGTCTCAAATTCTTAGAATTGATTTATCTGGCAGCGTTACAATCCTGGATACGCCACTAATCATAGTTACAATATGAATAGTTGATTAAAAAGGAGTGAGGGTGCCAATGACAATAATTAGGCATTTCATGAATTTTGTGATTTAACTCAAATACTAAAGCTAAACAATATTCACATTTTAACCGTCAAGATATCGAGAAGAGGCACACAACATTTTAATAAAATTTAAGGCCAACTTTTTACTGAATATTTTATTGCATGTTTTTAGAAGTTGTTTGTGTTCTTTTTCTTTTTCTTTTGTTTTCTCCTCCATTGGACTGTGCAATTTGAAATCGTTTTATGAGACCTATGTGGAAATAAGTAGTTGCTACTTTTTATGGCTTTTCCTATACCAGGGTTGTTTGTTGCACTTCTGCCTTTATTGTTTCCTGTTTTACCTTATTAATGAATAAATTCAATTCAAAAACGTCACAAGAGGCAAAATATATTGAAACATGAAGATCCAGAGAAAAGAAAAATAACGCTGAAGTCAGAATGAGCTTACCCGAAAAGTTGGCTTGTATTTTGATTGGCTACGGTAGTGTCTTTTAAACTTTCTGTTACAGTATAGACAGTTGGCTCATTTCAGAATGTACTGTGTAGCGTTTGACGTCATATCGTATTTGGACAACAAAAAAAAACCAGAATGTTTGTGTTAATTGATAATAAAGCATATCTCGTGTATGATTATGGACTCCAATAAGATCTCTACACAGTCTATCAATAATTTTACTTATTTTGACATTTAATTGTTTATAATTGCTAGTATCCAACAGCTAAAAAAGCACAAGCTACACAAATACAGGAAATGTAAAATACAGGAAAAAACAAAACCATATATATATTAACATACTCATCGACTTTATAAAAATGCCAAAATGGAATAACATTGTTGTATATTTTTAGTACTGTACTGTAATACTTAGGACAAAAGAAACATCAAAGCATAGGTCAAGTGAGCCATGTATTAAAACATTACAGTATGCAATTAAAATGATAGAGTATTAATATAAATTTTAATATTTTATTTGATAATATTATACAAATAATACACTGTAAATAAAACTATAATTTTAATAAAATATTAAAAACAAGCAATTTCCCATAATTCATTTTAAAAGGCATATTTCAGGTAGAAAACCTTCATTCACAAACATTACACCAACAAGCACATATGCAAATAAAATTGGTTTACACAAATTCGCATATTACATAAGTAAAGTCTACTGTTTCAAAACAAACTAAATTACTATAAGTAATAAGAAATAGTGTCAGATTATGGCTTTTGTACAAAGAAATACTGTGCGACTGATGTCATATTTGTCTCTTCTTAATGCAGCATTTTTGTTTCTGGTGGAATGCCTGATTAATGCAAATTGTTAATCATGATTTCAGTGGTAAACTTTTAAATTCTTTTCTAATCAAAAGATAAAAACGTTAAAATCGTCCTAGATTGCACTCTAAAGATTAATACAATTATGAATATTATATAAAACATATGAATAAGATTTCTAATACTTGCATGCATTAGTACTTTGTTCATTAAAATTACCAATCTTTTATCTCTCACTATATCACAACATACCGCATTTATTTGAACGCCCCGCTTTGAATAAACGCCTCCCTCGAATAAACGCCCCTTCTTTGAACAAACGCCCCGCTTTGAATAAACGCCTCCCTCAAATAAACGCCCCTTCTAAAGCCTCAATTGCAATAAACGCCTACCTCAAATAAACACCACCCCTAAATGAGGATAAACAAATCTAATGGAAGCTACATCATTTTCAACATATTTGTTCTACTCCAGTAGAATTACATTTTTTCTAACCTGGTTTTACGATAATCATGTGTTATTGTGTTATAATTCCACATTTACAGTGAAATTATCAGGCGTTTATTTGAGTATATATGTATCAATTTTACGCCCAAAAAAAACGAAAGCCTCCCCAAATAAACACCACCTCAAAAACACTTTTCAACAACAAATGCCATGTGTTTTTATTCAAATAAATATGGTAATTAAATTTCAGCATGCCTGTCTTTTGATACTCAGTGGTAGAGCGAGAGATAAGTATCTTGAACAAGAACACATGTAAAAATGCAGTGTGGGTTTTGAACCTCAACTTCTTGATTGAGAAGGCCCAATACAAATCACAGTTCAACTGCACCCACAGTGAAATATAATTAGTTAAAGTTACTCAAGATTTGATTTTAAGCTTCTCCAGGCATTTATCTAACCATGCTATACTTATTTCGAATTTGTCATTCTGAAAGTAGTTATTTGTGTTCTGAAGGAAATTTTTAAGTTCAGAGTACCGTTGGCGGATATCAAATCCTAGGCTCTTGTGAAGCTTACGTAGACAGACTGGACAAAGGAACAAAGGCTGGCTAAGAGCTTCCTTCACTGACTTGCTTTCATTCATTGAACATTCAAAGAATAGACAATGATTCAATCCAAGGAGATGACATGTTTCATGGCTTGCTACCTAAAATAGAAAAAGACTTAAGAATCAGATTCAATATTTTCATAAAGCACAAGTCCTTACATGTCACAAAGAAGGTCATCAATCAAAATACTATTGCAATACATACAATTGACTATTTATATTATTGTAATTTAATACACATGGACAAGTCTGGCAAATATTTAAATTAAAGTAAAATTCAATCACATACCACAGGTTTACATTTCATTTCATATATTTTGCATAATTATTGACATATGGAAAATATTTTTTTTTTTTTTTTTTGCATAACATATGTGATTTTGTTTATACAAGTACAAAAAATTAATTAATATTTTTAAGACAAGTAGAGGTTTCATACCCTGATAAGTTTCCACAAGAGCTGGCTATCCATACCAAGCTGGTTTTCTTTTGTAATACCTTTTGTAGCATCGTCACCCTCTGGTGTACTAACATATGACATAGGCTCATACCGTCCAAATCCGAATACAGCACACCTACAGCTATATGATGCTTCACCAAGCACAAAATTCAGCTCTTTTTTCGGGTAAAGATCTGTCCATGTGAGGGCAAGAATGTAAGTTGACATTGGAATGTTGAAAGAAGAGTGGAGCCTAGAATACAAGTCAGAAACCAGAATTTGCTCTTTACCTGTGACACTGTGTGTTCTTTTTGTGAACTTCACTTGGGCTAAATCATAGCTGTTGTCAAATTTAACATCCATCCCTGAGAAAAATATTTTCAAAAAGTTACACAGCCATTGCAATAAAGAGTTCTCTCCAATTCTGAACTCTTTCACCCGATCTGGAAGTGTCTCTATCGGTAAAAACAGCAATGTTTTAGGATTTTTCCATTTTCGATTGAATCCCAAACCAGAGACCACACCTTTCCACATTGGATAGGTCTGTCTACCAACAACAGGCACAGATCGAGGCGTAAATAATACACTTTTTGTATCATATTTCATGCAAGGCTCCTCTAGGCCTATGCTTTCACGGTCCACGGCAATCGAATCCTTCGGCTCGCTACGTCTTTCTAAGCAACAGGCCGATAACATGAAGTAGGCCTGCAAGTTTGGATCAAAATTTTTCAGTTTTCCAACTAAATATCTTGCATTCTTTCTGTCCTCAGACTGGCTTGTTGTTTTAAGACTCATTATTAATTTATTAAATTGCAATATTTATCACAAATACACTGAAAATAAAACGCTTTTTGGGAGAAGAATATACCCCACCCTATGCGCGCAGCCATCTTGAAAATAAACAATTGCCAGGTTGTCAAATTAGTTTGCCCAATTTACAAACTTTTACAGCGTACCTGTTATATACTCTTTGAGTGTACGTACTTAACATTATCCGCTGATACCAATTTAAGCTGAAATTAAAACCTTATGAATCACTGATTCACGTATTAGATCGTTTTGTAAAGTTTAACTTTTATACTTTCAATCAATCATTAATTTGAATCAGTACGAACAAATAACAATAGGCAATCAATCATTACTTAGTCTGATAAAATGTGATCAAACGTCGCAATACATTACATGAACAAGTTTCATCGAATGGAAGGGAAATGTGATTAATTCTTGTTACCGTTTGCTTCAGACTATCTATGAGTCACATAAACTGCATTCTGCATATTGAAGTCAATTAGGATTTCCTTCAAATTCGTTATCAAAATTATTTCAACTTTTCGCAGTGAGAGCCAAGTAACATAAAGAGTAGTACTAAGTCAGTATAAAGCATAATATCAGGGTCCACGGATAGTCAATACCTCTCATAGTTTAAAAATATACAACCGTTTGATACTATATTTACTATCCAAAACATTCCTGACAAAATTTAAGGATATCGAATTGTTCAAAATGGAAAAGGAAAATAAGAGTAAAGGTCTATCAAGCATAGCACCGGCTGTCAACACAGTTAAAGTTCGCTCCTGTGCGGCTAATGTTTGCAAAGGATTTTTGTATTTGTATAATCTGGTATTTGGGGTAAGTAGAAATTATAAACTACCTTCCTGGGTAAAAACTAGCTAGGAAAATATTTAAGTTAATAATTAGAGATACAAATAGACTTGCGTCGATGCTAATAGGGAAAGAACAAAATCATGGCATTAATAAATGGAATATTATTGTCTGTAAATAATATTTTACCATGTGTTATGGACACATTAGGCTTATTACTATTTTGAACTTAATAAAGGCACTGCCCATACAAAAAAATTCTATAGAATTCTATAAAAAAAAAACTATAGAATGTCTATAGCATAATTGTTTAGAAAATCTATAGAAAATTCTATAGAAATAACTATAGAAGCCCACTATAAAAAGTCTATTAAAAATCTATTAAAACTATATTAAAAATCTATTAAAACTCTATTAAAAATCTATTAAAACTATATTAAAAATCTATTAAAAATATATATAAAAAACTATAAAACTATATTAAAAATCTATTAAAACTCTATTAAAAATCTATTAAAACTATATTAAAAATCTATTAAAACTCTATTAAAAATCTATTAAAACTATATTAAAAATCTATTAAAACTCTATTAAAAATCTATTAAAACTATATTAAAAATCTATTAAAACTCTATTAAAAATCTATTAAAACTATATTAAAAATCTATTAAAACTCTATTAAAAATCTATTAAAACTATATTAAAAATCTATTAAAACTCTATTAAAAATCTATTAAAACTATATTAAAAATCTATTAAAAATATATAAAAAAACTATAAAAAATTTATAAAAACTCTATAAAAAATATATTAAAACTATATTAAAAGACTTAAAAATCTATAAAAATTATATAAAAAACTAGATCCAATGACTGCCGCATGGAACAACATCCAAGGAACAGTAAGCCTATCAGAAACATTGAAAATCGCATAATTCCATAAAATCGTTTTTACGGATATCATTACTTTGCGTAGCGATTTCTTGGAAGCAATAGGCCTACTTTTCATTTCTGCAGAGGCGAATCCAATAGGGGCATGGGGACAGGTGCCCCCCCCCCACCCGTTTTGATACTAAATTTTTAAATTTCAAAGCATATTAAAATTAACGATTTCCGTTGTTTTAAATGTATTTCAATGATGTATAATGAGCCATTAGTTTTGGAATGTTATCCACATTAGAAATGTATGTTTGTATTGATTTATTATTATTCGAACCTCCACTCCAGTCCAAATTCCTGCCTGTATGGAAACTTTTGGAGAAGACACATACCAAGTACCAAGTACCATTATGTCTCTAATTCTAATGATAGTAATGTGATTAGGAAAAACAATTAATATATATTTTGATACCAATAGTTTGACTGCTGTGGTGTAAAGACAAACACATCCGGTGCCCGGATATACAAACGTTCCAACTGGTACCGAGAGCAGCCGATCGTACGTCGTTTAAAGGTTCCTTCGACATGTTGTGTCGAGGATAGTGATGGTGAAAATATTATTAATCAGAATGATTGCCAAAATAATTTCAATGGATACCAGAATGTGTACGGAAAGGTGAGGTGTTTACTGTGTAGGGCACATTACTCCACAAAGTTCGTAAGCCATGCATCCACTGTGCTCGCCGGCCGCGCGGACGCGCTCCTATGAAGAATGCAACGTCATGACACTCACGCGACACTCACGCGACAACCAGCCTATTCCAATCAGCAGACGGCGCGCCGCGGCGTCGCGTCGTCTAACGCTCGTCTTCCAAAGGTAAGACGCAGTGAATGACCGGCTTTTGTGACATTTACCCTGCGCTAATCCAACAATATGTATCATGGTTAAGGGAATTTGTCCCCCAAATGCATAGTAACTCGCACACCCTCATCCTATACAAAAACTGGTAAAGAAATACAAAACATCACACACCGTCACCCTATACAAGAACTGGTAAATAAACACAAAATATAACCACAATTCCCCCTCCAAAAAAAAAAAAAAGGAAAAAAAGAGAATCACAAATAATTTTATTTCATTTAGGCGCGCATAAGCTTTTCTTTTCTGTTTGTCTGAATACTAAATAATTACGATGACGATTACTATGGTTAAGTGATGTAAATTATTTTATATCTTTCATACTATAGGGATGTTATGACGCTGTCTTGCAACAAACGTCTGTGTTTGCTGTTCTTATTTCTGGATGTGTTGTTGGAGTTACTGGTATTCAGGTAACTTGTCCAAAGATTAACGTCACAATAATAATAAATTACTGCCTCAAATATTTAAATTAATTATTATTATAATTACCAGGACCACAATACAAAGCAGGCACACTAGTAGTATACTTGAATTTCATGTTATATAAATCTAAAAATAAATAAATAATTAAACATACATTTTATCAATAGTTAACCTGTCTCCAGAAAGTAAACAAATTACTAACGTTCCTGTAATGCATTAAGGCCTAAGCCGAGGAAGTATGTTTAACTTCATAGTATAAACAGCGATCTTTTTTTTTTCTTTTCAGCTACTTGGGCTTGCATTTTCATTGTTCGTCCTGTGTCGAATGTGACCCATCAGATCTTTCATTTTATAAAAGCAATGTTGAGTTTCACAATCCATTTTGGAGTGCTTTTGTAGAAACAGACAGTATATTAAAATAATTTAAAAGCCTATACAAGAAACGTAAAAATACCCTCTCTGCGGTTGGTTTCAACCGGATAAGCCTCAACTGGATAATGTTCATTGACACTACTGTGCCGAAGAAACAAAAGCAACAGTCGGACAACTTTAAGTTAACATTATGTTAGTGGCTTTATTAAGCTATAGTCATAAAACTATTTATTTAAAACGTATAATTTATAGGCGAATTAATGAAACTCTTCAATTTTTGATGAAGAAATGCTCGAGGGTTAGCCTAAGGTTAAGCAATCTTATAGAGTTAGGCCTATATAGTCAGATAGAAAAACATAAATCTCAGTATGATAATATAGGACACACCACTGGCATTATGTATAGGCCTACTTCTTGTTAGTCACATGTCAATCGAAAAATAAAAAAATAAAAAAATGCATTTTTTAAAGTAATTCTACTTGTATTCTTGTTTCATTGGTTTCAAAGACAAATAATTTAAGAAATTTATTGACACAATAACAATTATACTAGAGATTTTAGAGATAATACTATTCTTAAAATTACAATAGCAAAGCTTGTCTTACAACTACAATGTTAACAGGTAAAAGTGTAAAAACCTCTAAAATCAGTTATTCGTAAAAAGTGACATGTTACGATTATACTAAAACAAAAAGACAGTAAACGCCGGAAAGAGACATTAGACTTTATTAATGACGTAACACTGGAGGAAATTAATTTTCATCATAGACTGTGTCATAATGAGTCATCGTTAAAGTCATTCTTTAACTACAACAGAAGTAAGTGCACAGATACTTTTAATTGACTCTGTTGTTTGCATAGCTTAAGTTACCTTTAAGTCTAGATTGTTGCTTTACAGTATCTTTCACTGTCATTTCGACAGTTTCTTTCAGCAAACTGATTCTTCATAAGCTCTGTCCAGATAAAATTGTTTTTTTTTTTTTGTCAAAAAACTGCTGCATGTTAATTATATAGTCATGATGTTCCTAGTGGTCATGATGTGATGTCATCATGATCAAATCTAGACATATCATTGTCAAATGAAATTTGATAGTCTGGACAGAGTTTTTTAAGCTGTGATGTCTCATGACGTGATATTGTTTGCCGGTAAACTCATCTATTATGGGATGTACCTGTAACGATTTTAACATTAATGAATTGCTACAAAATACAAACAGTGGTCTAGAAGTTAAAATCATGTGTGCATGATTAAAAGTATTTAAATAAAATGTTTTAAACAATCAAATAGTTCATGATATTTGTAAATCCGTTCGGATTTAGTAAGAGCAATGCAATGTAAGGTTAAACTTACAGATTGATTAGTATGTAGGCCTACAATGTATTCCCCACTAGTATGACTAAGCTTCGTCCCCTTTATTGGATAAGTCGAAACGATTGGTTTAATTTTTGTTTAGACATTTGTTGAAAGTATATTTTTGTAATGGTAAACTATATTGTTAAACAAACAACAGACATATTTCACTTTTTTGACTTATGATATTTTGAATAAAGTTCTACTTAAACTACATAAATAAGTGTTTGTCATAATATTTTAATCTATCTTCAGCATTACAGTTAAACAAAAGTTTTGCTTTATCGATCATAGTCTTCTAAATAATAGGCCTACAGTATATGAATTATCCTAAAATAGGGATACCGGTAATTTACTCAACGTTCTACATTTATTAGATATCAAAATGTTCCTTTCACATTATTACTATTTGCGTAAAGAGGTCAACTCTTACGCAATGGTGAAACAAGGTTTTACTTAATTAACAAAGCAAATGGACAATTGCATGACATTAATTGGATGGGTGACTAAATTGAAATATAAACTAATTTTTATAACTTAAGGGGTGTTAAATTCCTTGTTATATATTCAGAACTATTTACAACCATATCAAGGACATGTATGACTTTAGCCAACAAGATATAAGCATCATATTCTGTCTTGAAACACCGAATTAAATGAATTAATCAAATTTAACTGTTAATTGTAACTTTCAGTATCAACAACGATACAATTTATAGAGGTAACCACTGTTTCCTTTGTACGTCACCATGTTCCTAATTATATTCATTACTCATTTCACCGATAGGCTGCCTACCACTGAATGAACTTTGCATGAATAGAACCGGATAGCTGCATGCGTTTGAAGTACTTTTATCTCGGTTTTCCAACTTGTTTTCCTTGCAAAGAAATAGCAAAAAATATACAAGTGCCTATAGATTCGTTTGTATAATGCATGCCTATTTGAGTATCACCGAAACGCTAGTAATCTTGCGAAAATGCTCATACTAACTCTCGCCATTTGTGACTTACTTTGTGGCGCCTTCAGGGTTGTTTCCTTTCTTATGTTGGTCAACATGTGCGTTTATGTTTACCTTTGATGTCTTTTGACTCTTACATTACATTAGAATCCCCAGGTTTATATATACTAATTTATATCCACAATCCAATTCGTTAAATTTTGATTAACATACTCCATTCATTTTCATTCTTCGTAAGTGTAATATATTGGTATTATACAATCAACTTCAAGTCCTTCCAAAGACACGTCATAATTGTGGTATCAGAGATGATGTAAATTAAACAAGAAATATTTAGTTTACAATCAGGATGGATTTATTTAAGATATTTTTAGGTTTAACAATGCTATTTGTGACTCAGTTGACATATTTGTATCGGATTTCCTCAATAAATTCATTATTAAAGTTTCCTTTTAACTAAGAATTTTGTAGAATATCACTTTTGAAGATAAGTGCTAAAAAGGGTAGAGGAAAGAGAACATCGTACGTTCATCCCGCATATACGTAGGCATCTGCATAAGCAGTGAGTCTTAGAGTGAATAACAAAGGTTTGAGCTTCTAAACGTCCGTACACTTTAGATATAATTGATACAGCTGGGGGAGAGGAAATGACCAAATAAGTCATTAGTCAGAGCTACTAACGCAATTGATACACAGAAAGAGCGAGAGACAGCAACATGGCGAACTTGGTCCAGCCTGTTAGAACACTTACTGGGGCAGCAAAATGTTGCAATTATGCTGTCTACGTGTTAAATACAATATACGCGGTGAGTACTTTAATTTTGAAATAATTTTCACAAGTAATTTATAGCCTCTGCGTTTATCAATATTGCCAATATACAGAACTAAGCTAAGTCGTGATATCATACTGACGATCACTTTTTGAAATACAAAGAAAAAGGTGACTATATAAATCTAAAAATAGCATTCACTTGTACGCAGTGGCACAGGCACGAACATTTATATTCACCCGATCAACCTTTTTACCGTATTAAGTTGTTTAAAATAAAACAAAATCAGTATTAAAAAAAACAACGATAAACCGCCTGTCTAATATTTTAGAACAATAGTAATAATAATAATAATAATAATAATAATAATAATAATAATAATAATAATAATAATTATTATTATTATTATTATTATTATTATTATATCTGTTGATATTAGGCCTATTATGTCATATATTATTGTTGTTACAAAAAAACGATAAAAGTAAAAGGTATTGGCATACACGTTATGTTTTTTCAACGTGTATAACCACCTGTCTAATATTTTTGAACACTGAAACTACCATGCATATTTGATAATAATAATAATAATAATAATAATAATAATAATAATAATAATCATAATTATTATTATTATTATTATTATTATTATTATTATATCTGTTGATATTAGGCCTATTATATTATATATTATTGTTGTTACAAAAAAACACGATAAGTAACATGTATTGGCATACACGTTATGTTTTTTCCACGTCGAAAGCATAATTTTTAAAAAAGGCCTAAACTTTGACTGCTTTTATTATTTAGCTTGGCTGCATAGGAATGATGATGTTAGGTGCCTGGGTTTTAGCTGAAAACATGAGTGGAGACATAGCTTTGATGTTCGAGACTGAAAATTTTCGATATGCTGCGTTCATATTGGTATTTGCTGGTAAGGTAGTTTTTGTTTTGGCGATATGCGGTTGCTGTAGCGCAAGGAAAGGCAACAGATGTTGTTTATTAGCGGTAAGATTCATTTAAGCATTGACCTCAATAAAGTGAGCTTTTAAAGTCTTTCAAATTTAATTTAAAATCTCACCTGATTATCTTGCAGAACAACATTATAATCATTCAACAAATGCCGTTAGACAAACAAATAATTCATATAGATACATACATTAAGTATGCAAATTTCGGTGGTGGGAGTTGAGGTTTTTTTTTCTTTTGTCAGATTCTTCTCCT
>NW_022685813.1:711571-775721 GCF_011630105.1 Anneissia japonica
CCCATATAGATTAACAATTTTATACAAATGTTTTTTCAGGGATGTTTTGATGCTGTAAAGCTGCAGGGGGACAAGTACGCAGTACCTTTAGCGATAGTTGGTATTCTTCATGCATTTTTAGTGGTAAGACTTTTGTATTAATACCGTAAAACCTCGTATTGAAGCCCTGGACTTCTTTTTTGCGAACTTTTGATGGGCTTTTTTTTTTTAAATGGGCTTCTTTTCGAGGCTACTTTTGCAAAGTAAAAAAAAAAAGGGGAAAGGGGGGGGGGGTAACTGGCATTAAATCACCTAAACTGCTTTATAAACCAAGCTTGTATTAATTTATTTTGTTTTCTGAAATTCATGTACAGTGTATGTACTGTACTATCTCGAAAGAAGCCTATGCTATTTTGAAAAGAAGCCCATGGCTCCTTTTCGAGGCTAATTTTGCAAACTAACGAGGAGGGCTTCAATTCGAGATGGGCTTCATCTCGAGATTAAGCCCACTGGCTTCAATTTTAGGTTTTACGATATTCTTACTATGGACATTTTCATATAAATTGCTAGTAGATCTTAACCATTTGATAATAGCCCACACCATAAAATTGGAGAATAAAACAGTTATTCTCTTGCATTTTTATCAATGTTTCACTCAACATTAAAGCAATGTTCAAGCAATGTTCATTGCTTGTTTCTAAATACATAATGTTAACATGTCAGGCATATGAATATGCTTCTGAATGATTACCATGGGTCAATGTTGATATGAAAACAGTTAAACGCATAGAAATCAGGAATAACTGAATTATAGCTGGAGAGCGTCAGCTAACAATCTTCCGTTATAATAACGTTGCGAATTGGTCTTCAAATTTAGAACCATAAATGCGTAATTATAACGTGACTCCCAACTAAATAACGTTGCAAACGTTCATGCAACGTTATGTCAACGTTATGTTCTGACATAACCTAGCACAACGTACACGAATGCTATTGAAACGTTTCGTGTTTAATAATTTAATTCTCTTGGAAAAAGTCTCCACATTTATAACAGTACTGCATAAAAGTATCATACATTTATTGTGAGTGACGCTGCCTCTACGCTGCAGAAGGGACAATCTGGACACTAGTTTTTCCTTTCCTGGTTTTTTTTTTTAATGTTACACACTGTACCTCAAATAGTTTGCTGTAAAATGTTGCGGTTTCATATATTTGGGAGTGGAGGGTAAGCTGAAGCAAAGCAAGGGTTCAGGATTTAACTCTAAATGAAGGATCCAATATAATTAGTTCTGCTAGATTCAATATTCTTGTTATAATAATGGTATGCATATTATTTCTTGCAGCTTATTAGCTTGATCGTCGCTTACTGTTTCTACCGAAGGATGTAGCAGTGGGTTTGTAAGCTATAACCAACAACAGCAGTGTGTATAACATTAACTTGCTCAAAATGATAAAATACTAATGACATCATCAATATTAATAATAATAATAATAATAATAATAATAATTGTAACAACAAAATTAAATTTATAATTATAAATTGTATTTACTTAACCGAATCGATTGGTTTTAAAATGGCCTTTGTAATAAACAGCTTAATTAACTTATCCGGTGTTACAGTTTATATATTCAAATTAGCTGGCTAACTTCATAAGTTTAGAAATGAAATATGACTGTATGGTATGGCGACTGTTTAAGTATTGAAATGTATTTGGCTATAAACGCTCAAACTAGTTAAAATAATGTTGCAGTGTTATAAAATTATGTTTTAACCCCTACAAATATTTTTAGATTATAGAATAAATTTTCAGTAGAATGCAACACAGGAAGAAAAATGTGTATGCACGTATATTAAATTCATATACTTTGTATTTTACTTCTAAATATAAAATAATTTGAATAATATGAATTATCAAATAATGATGTGAAATATCAGTATGTGCAAAATATAAATGTAACTATAAAGAAACTATACACAGAAATTGAATAAAGTACAGTATTCAGTTATAGCACATAAGAAGATATTGTTTGGTGAATGAATATTAAAAAAACATTCGTTCTTGCATACTTTTATTTAAACAATAAATTAATTTGTAAGCCTGAGGTTTGTTTATATATATATATATATATATATATATATAAACAATAAATTAATTTGTAAGCCTGAGGTTTGTTTATATATATATATATATATATATATATATATAAATACATATATATATATATAAATACATATATAAATATATAAATTCCTTGTTATATTTGTCACAGTTAATGGTAAAAGTATATACTGGTATATTTCAGTAGTTAATAAATAGGAGGAATGTATTAATTTGATATCATACTACTATATTTATTTGGAGTTTTATAAATGAATTTATAGATAAATATCAGAGAAAAAGAAAACCTTGAGGAATATCAAGAAAAATTTATTGTATGTCAAATGGCAAAACTGTATTTCTACGTTGGAATGTTAAGCATATAACCGATAATACGATGTTAATCATTTTATAGTATCTATTGGATTTCATAGGTCTATATGTACGTTTATAAAGAAAAAAAGAGTTTCACAGGCTGAACAAATAGAAACGTCTCAATAGTTGGCAAAGTCTGTTATAAGGAGAGCCAAAATTATGGTGGATAAAATGCATGACCGCTGAGCTAAAAGGCAAAGGTTTATCGCTTGAAATAAAAAATACACAATTTATGATGTCCTCAGTTTGAATTGACTTCTTAATTGTGTTTCCGTTGTTATGAGCATCTGCTACACTTACAGTGCAAAATAAACTATTCAATAAAATTCAATACAAAAACATAAAAAATTATGTATTATAAAGTTGAAGTATTAAAAGTTGAGTTATAGGCTTACAACAGACCACTCAGTAGCAAACATATTTCCTTCGGATAAAATAAACTCGATCCTATGTACTTCAATTTTTATACAACGTAAAACTTTGAATGAAGGCTTCTCATTTAAAAGAGCCTTAGATGGGCTTCTCTTTTCGAGATAAGGTTTTTACAGAATAGCCTTATGCAACAATAACATACACATATTAGTCAAATGTGCAAAAACATTCCAGTTAAACTGTGTTTATTTCGTATAAAATTATCTACACAATACAAACTACATGATGTAATATATATCGATTTTTAAAGCTACAAAGGTAGCTAACTAATAAGTTTGACAAGTCTTCCTGTCATGATAATTTAAGTTCAGTGGTATATATAGGAATATTGACATGGGTTGGGGGGGGGGGTGGACGGGTGAAAGTTAACTGATGGGGCTTGATGATTAAGAAATGGGGACTAGGTGTGAATTTTCAACTACAACAGAACCCTTTCTTTGGGACATACCTATTAAGGGGACGCCACTACTAAGGGGACACATTTTCTGCCACGAAACAAGGTAATGTATATCTTTATTAAAACACTGCAGCCAACAACTGTTCCGAGGACACCCCTATAAGACTTCTGTAAAACATTACTCTATAGTAAATCTTCAAAAAACTGTATGTGATATGTATATAATATTCAGTATGTATGTTTTATACATATTAAGACAATTAATTTAAAAGATTATAATACTGTAGTTAATAAGGAAATGTAAATAATTTGTTTTGATGGTATATGTATAATAATTGATTAAAAAACACCTTATTGACAATAAAATTGTATAATTATATTAATCAACACTAGTGAAATAAATAACTAGCCTGCACACTACATTATTATCATAAATTATCAATATCATAAATACTATAATACAACTTTATCAAGGAAGAAAATTTGTTTTGGTATCAAACATTTTGACATTATATGGTATATTCACAAGAATTGATCATTCTCAAAACTATTTGATAATATTCTCAAAAAACAAATATTAATTTATTAATTTTCTTAAATAATGTTGCTTTTTCTACCAAATTACTTTTAAGTTGAGTGAGGGCAAATAAAGAATTATTACTATTATTGAGATTCCTTGTCCACATTTTTTTGGGGGTTGAATAAATCTTGAATTGAATTCAACCAAATACAAAAATTCTTTAAAAAAAGGTTCTAAAATGAGAGAGTACACACACACACACACACACACACATAGCAAAAACAAAAATACAAGATGATTTGTAAATTCCTTTTCATACCAATTATTTGGTCTCTTGTAATGTATCTACATGTATACCTACTGTCAATGCATGATTTGGCAATATGCCTATTTCAATATTTTAGTAAGCATGGTTTCCATAAAATCGTTCAGACACTGTGCTACAGTGTTTTCACAGCATTCGCTACACTGCATATCTGTTCCCAATGCAATGCACAATACATTCCCTGACTCAAATGATCAACCAGACAGCTATCGGTATAATTAGCGTTTGGCGATTTTTTGGAAACAAGGTTTCAGGTATTTATAGTAGTTAGGTGAATATTTTGCATAACGTCATTTCAAATAGGATCACCACAAATCATGAGGTAATTATAGAATACAACAATTAAGGGTACAAATTTTTTTATAATCAGTAAGAAAATTGAATTGAAACATAATATAAAATGAAATCACAAAAATACAAATTTATGAAGTAATTTTAAAATAATATGAAAAATTGTGTACATAGGAAAAGTGATTGATGGTATGGGCGAACTTTTAAAACTGTAAAGTAAAAAATGTTATTTTTGTACACACAATTATTTTAAAATATGATAAACGAACACCTCACAAAGTAGAAAAAAGGTGGTTGCCTTCAAAATGAAAAAAAGAAAACAAGTAGAAAAAAATTTTTATCATGGTGTTTTAAAAAGAAATCAATCTTTAGAAAAAATTAAAGAAACCATTCTCTTCAGTTGAATACAAACATAAAATAGTCAACTTGTAAACTCTCTTGTTTACCTTGAATGCAACGTTTGAATTAGGATAAACTGGTGATTCTATGATTTTACATAATTTGTATGGCAAGCATTGCTAAGCCTACGTCTGCTAGGCATAGGTTTGCTAGGCGTGGGTTTGCTAGTCCTACGATTGCTAGGCCTATTACCTGTAGGCCTAACATTACTACAGTTTACTCGGCTTAGGATATTGAGATATTTCCTAGCCAGCTAGTTACTGTACATTGTATTAGTTGGTTGTACTAAGAAAAATCAACCTCTTTGGTTTGAATATAGTGCAAAACATTGATTTATTTTATAAATTTGGTTAATTGATTTCCAGG
The DNA here is from genome assembly GCF_011630105.1 of Anneissia japonica. NCBI lineage: Eukaryota > Metazoa > Echinodermata > Crinoidea > Comatulida > Comatulidae > Anneissia > Anneissia japonica. The sequence goes on from NW_022685813.1 coordinate 716,755, forward strand.
TAGTCTTATGGTAATATCACACCTGTTGAGCTGCAATCACCTGTAACATTATCATACCATTAATTTCAGATTTAGTTTTGGTTCTTCTTTTTTCTCTCTTCTTAGTATATTTCAGTATCCTCATGTTTCAGGTGACAAAGTAGACACATTGAAAATATTAATCCAAATATCTGCAAGAACAAGAAAACATTTGTAATGTTTTATTTTTTTTATTTTTTTATTTTTTTTTATTTCACCCCAAGTAGAATACGGAAATATGATACAAAAAAAGTTACTTTTATTCCTTGCCACTGAATCCATAATAGACTAGCTGGATTTGCCCATACATAATACATGCAACAGATATTGTAACACAACTAAATGGATCATTGTCATTTGATTGGCATATTTCATATTATGTGACATTGATTATTTACACTATTTTGTCACTCATCATGAAAATTAAGTTCCATCATTGCATTTTTAGTTCCATCTGTGCATTTTTTGTTTTATCAATTTTGGTTCATTGCACGCCTCAACCTAATACAATCTTTTCATTGGTTAAAAGACGAAGGCCTGTTCCATTCAGAAAAAAGGCAGATGTTCTTTCATAAAATATCAAATGACAAGGATCAATTCTAGGTGCAATATAAAACGAATAATGCATGTTTTTTATTCACACAATGGAAATAATAATTTCATTTGTTGAAAGATTGAGTGTTCCATTCAACCCCACTTTGCCTCATTGAATGGAACAGTCAATCTTTCAACTCATGAAAGTATTCTTCCCATTGCACACATAAAATGTTTATTATTTGTATTGCGTTCAATGCTACAATAATAATACCAAGTTTATATTTATACTCCTAGATAGAGAGAGACTTCAACATTGAAGTGCCTTGCATAAAGACAGAAGCAAAAAAAAAGGATTTTAACCAGCAACCTCAAGATTGAGAGTATGAACCACAAACGTTGTGCCAATGACTCCCACAATGTTTTACTAATGATACCAATAAAATGACAATATTTTTCAGAATTCATAATTTTACTTCTCTCAATGCATAAATGACAGACAACGAATGAAAACCTTCCTGTACAAATGGTGTGTTATACTACACTCACCTGAAAAACACAGACACCAAGGCAGACAAGGCCAATAACAAGTAACTGGTTACCAATGTAGTCCCCAAGGCCATCGTTACACCCCTGTAAGAGAAGAATAGTAGTGGTTGCAGAACAATTCTTATGAAAGCTATTAATTAAAATAATTAATTAAATATTCAAAACTCAAAAGTGAAAGAAATTATTAAAGAGAAAGTTCAACAAATTATTGAACTTTCTGTAGAGTTTTAACATAAAATAATAAAATTGGAAATAAATCAGTAATCCAGTCTATGAGCAAGATACTTACTTGGATTAAAAATTATTGCCATTTTCCTTAAATAAACACCCCACAATAAAAACAGAATGTTCATCTTAGGACTTCACAACACCCATTTGTTTGTCCTTATTTCTTTGAAAAATGGCAATACAATAGTTGGTTTATCCAGGATAGATACTGCTGACTCCTAAGTTTATGATTGAAATTTGACAAAAGATGGGTACTATGCTATACGACTTATAATTCTTTTTCAAAAGGTGGATTAAAGGAAAGTTTTTACTATGTGAAACGTCAATGGGCAGAATTAGAGGGGTTAAACAAAAGAAAGAGATGAAGAAAAAGCAATAACTGATCGGCCGAAACGCACCAGAGGTTATTTTCGGGCGTCAAGAAAACAAAACATTCAAGGGAGCATGCCCCGGACCCCCTAGGGTAGTTTTGTCTCAAATCAGGTCTCAACTTTCTAAAATTTCTTGGATCACTGTACATGACACACATATGTTTATCAATTGATACCGAAAAACCTTTGTTAACAGCACGATCTGAGTATCAAAAACCCTCAGAGAGTAGATCAGTAATGGTGTACTGTATAAATGTCCTTTTCATTCAGAAGAAAAATTTAAAATGTATAGTCACCATGTGTAAAAAATGTTAAGGAGTTATTATTTTTTTCATGATTTTTATGAGTATAAACATATTGCTAGAGAGAGACAGACAGGGTTCGTATGTTTTTAAACAAGCAAATTTCCAGGACAATTCCAGGACATTCAAGGTCAAATTTTGCGAATTTCAAGGACACAATATTTAGTGCATATTAAGTTTTATCAAACACTAATTCGATGGCGATGGACCTGTCTCTTTTTCTTTTAAAAATTAAGTTTTCCTCACACGTGTAAAATTTGATGGTAAGCAAAGGAATTCCCAGAGTATGGGGAAGTACCGGTAAAGTAAGGCAGGGGTGATCATCTACAGTGAATTCTCCACTTGGCAACATAAATGTGCTTGTGCAATGGTCTTATCTTTGCTTAAACGTGACAGTGTATTTTGTGGTACCGGCGCGCAGGAATACTCGGTTCTTTTGTAGCGTCGCAGGTTGGGTTGCCGCCAGCCCAGGGTTGTTCAGCGAACAGCTGTTGCTAAGTTGACATGTACCGTATCAGTAAAACAATACAGTATAGCCTTCGATGGGTGTACGTTGCGGAGACGTTAATGCATCACATTTCATATATATGTAGGTGTTTATAAAGTTGTATGAACGAATGATTACTATATTATTAATTTAATGGTTATGCTCTATTCTCAACACATCATTATACTATACTGTATTATTTATTATTATTCATTAACATTAAGCCCAACATTAGTCTTAATATTTAGGTCTATTATTATTAGGCCTTAGTTGTAGGCCTACAACTTTTATAATGTACTCTACAGCAAAATACCTGCACTGAAAATAACCGTAGAAGTACACGTTCCCACGGTTACTTTAATTATTAATTAACTGCCTTGCGCTGGATAGGGCCAAAACATGCCTATTCGTGCTGAACATGTGGGCGCGTCTGAAGAGTGATGAATTATTCAAAGCGAATTCACCGAGCGAGCTCAGCACATGCGACAAGACCTGTTCAACTGATTGAAAGTTGAACAGGTGTTGTTGCACGTACTTAGCCCGGTGAATTCGCTTTAATATTTCAGTACTGTTTATAACACACGACAGAAAGCAAATAACACCATAGCAAAGTTAACGATTATGATTATAAATGTCTGAATTAAAATTAAATGCAAACATTATTAATATACAAGATTTTAAAAAAAGCACCGCTTTTCGCACAAAAGACAAAATGATGGCCTCAAAATAAAAAAATCATTTCTTTGTGTAATTTTTTTAAGTGTCACTTTTTTGATTTTTTATGGATGACTCCTGATGAGAATAAGAAAAATATGTTAATGATGTGATATTAATTAAATAATCAATTAATATATTAATGATGCAATATTAATGATGTGATATTTACTCTTCTGTAGATATTTGAAGGGTGATCTCTGACTCCACAGTGAAGTGTTTCTGTTTTACAGCAGCTGTCAGGTACTTTGTTGACGCCTTCTTGGTTTTGTTTCCACAAGCTGTGATCCCAATCTTTATAAGAGCCTGCACCACAGCAATTGAACTAATGGTAAAAGAAAAATACAAAAAAAATCAGTGTTTAGGAAAAAGTAATAATACAATTATTTACTCAGGCTGAGGTCAAGCGGCGTATATATGTACGACTCTAGAAATGGCGGGAGGAGGGGGGAGGCTGTTTGAAGCGCGAAGATAAAGTGTGGGGGTTTGATAATTATTTGAGGGTGTGCTAGCTCACAATATAAGCATATCCTTTTTGCTTCAAACATTTCCAGTAGGGGAAGGAGTGGCCACTGGAGGTACAAGCTTTTTTCGGGGTGGGGCAGGGGCAGATCCAGAATTTTTTATATGTTGAGGGGGGGTGCCACAGCAGTTTCAAAATAGATAAGTAAGAGCACATGACATTGATATGCGTTGAAATTTTAAAAATTTAGTGGTAAAACAGGGTGGGGGTATGTTCCCACATGCCATTACTGGATCCGCGTCTGGGGATGTTTCACAATGAATCCCCTAGATATGCCACTTTTGGGGGTCACAGAAAAAAAAGAGTATATTTTGCATTCTCTTGAAAATAAACAACTTACGTATCCCTGCATAGCATCAAAAGATTGAGTAAGTTTCTCAAATCCAGGCTGGCCGTATTTCATCACCAGAGATTCATTCAAGCAGTTCTGTAGTTCCATGTCAATCTAATAGCCATAGAAAGGAATGTGAAAGAACAAAACATTATTAACTTTTAGGCCTAGAAAGAAGCTACAACACGCACAGCTGTATTTAATATATACAGGCCATTGACTGGCTTAATTTGGGAATGCACCACTCATCATTTACACACTGGGTCTTTATTACTATTTCTCATTATCATAATTGTTATTACTATTATTAATATTATTATTATTAAAATAATAATAATTGACATGTGTTATAGCAGCAAACCAAACAATATAAATAAAACACAAACAGGCATAATAAAAAAGCAGTCATGAAAAAAAACAAAAAAAACCAGCCGATTAAAATTAAGAATATCATTATCATTATACATACAAAAATTATCTGTTATCCATTATTATTATTTAAAAATTTTTTTATAAAAATCCTAATCACAAGAAGTGGCAATTTCTAAATGTCAAAAATTCATTCATATTAAGTAGAATTTCTTAAAATTTATAAAAATATAATTATTTTTTACAAAAAAAAAAAAAAAAAAAAAAATTCTAAATTTTAATCACAAGTAGCAACTAAATTCTAAATATCTAAAATTCTATATATAAATTGTTATCAGTTGGTTAAAAATAAATAAAAACCAAAAATGGCCATAACGAAAACAGCATTGTATTTGTTGATTTGTACTTTGTGAATAAATAAAGTTTTACTAATACTACAAATAAAATTATCATTGGCAGTATTTTATATTTTAACTATGAAACTAGAAAGTAAATTACTGTACCTTTCCTCTGTAAGAATACGCTACAATGCCTGCTATTAGCTCCATCATAAATATAAAGAATATCAGAAGGAAATACTGAAAGATAAATAAAACAAAACTATTATATTATGAAAAGGTAGACAAGGTTACATTGCTTTAATGAATACAATAAATATTACTCTATACTAGTAATCTAGTTTGCCTCTATCAATATTACTGTTACATTTTGCAAGTGTATCATAAACTGTTACATTTTGCAAGTGTATCATACATGTTCCATTATTTGGTTTAACTAGTAAAAATAACGTGATGCTCTGGTATACTGTAAAACAATAATTTAATTTACACAATATCTATATGTATCCAATAATACAATAACAAGTAAGTAAATTTTTTAATCTTAAGCGGTAAACGATTAAAATATAATGCATAAATAAATAACTATAGCAGTCAATAAGTGATTATTAGAATATATCAGGCATTATATTATATGAATAAAGGAATACTTACGATAAGAAGACAACATTTCTGCTCCTGTACAGCACCACAACATCCCATGGTGGCAACAAAGATGATAAGCAAGCCAGAGATGAGGAGGATATACGTGGCAGCGGAGTATGTGTTGCTACACATGACACCTGTGTAGTCGTACTTATCAACAAGTGTCCAGATGCCAACGCCAGTGACCGCAGCACCACCACACTATATAAAATGAGAATAACCATTGGATTTCATTGGATTTATTTCAAAAAATGTATACATTAGAATACTTTTTTTAGTATCACTTTAAGTACGATATCATAGTGACATACATTATATAAACATACAATTCACTCTTATTTACAATGGTATAGGGAGGGGTAACTAATATTTCCCATGATCAGTAGTGGGTCAGGGGAAATTTTCTCAACCTTTTCACACGCCCTGTCGTAGGATATTCAAAGAATATTTAATATTTTAAATTACACATATTTTAAAGTTGCGAACAATAAATGAATCTGTTCTGTGTTTAATGGATTCAAAACAGAACAGGTTAAAGAATGTGTAGGGTGTGAACAGGATTTGGGGTAAAATACACTGATATCAAAACAACACAATAAACACCCAAGAGAAAAAAAAACAATGACTTACCCATAAGAAGAAGTTGAAAATGAAGAGCACATATTTCAGACATGAAATACCACAGCGTGGCTCATCATCATATCGCGAACCCATTGCGATGCTGTCTGTATTCAATAATGAATGACGACTCTACAAACAAAAGAGAATGAATAATCATTTGCATATCATTTCTCTAGGCCTATATGTTTACTTGACAACAGGCATCGGGTCAAATACTGTGAAAATGTAATCAATTACAAATTGCCATTACTCTATTTTTCTAACTACAATTATAATTTTCATTTTTTCCCATTACAATTACAATTTATGATACATTTTCTCAATTACAATTGCATTTCCATGATGATGTTCCAACAAAATCACATATAAAAAAAACTTATAATTTCAATTAATTACACTAATACTTTAGACATTTAGGAAATCAGACAAAAACCACCCAGGATAATAACCACCTAGACAAACACCACCCAAGACAAAAACACCCAAAATGGACTATACCATAATTAAAATGGGGTGGGCCGTGGGGTGCACAATGTTGGGTGTTTTCATCTGGCTTTACAAAAGGATAGTTTACATTGTGACTTCCTATACAGGGTATGCCTTTAATTCATTAATTTTTTAGACAACATGCATGCAGGTTGATAAGCATTGTAGATTTCAGCAATCACTGTGCTTAAAGTTTGCCATTTTTATTTCAATGATTTAAACACAAACTTTATGGAAATTGAAATGTAAAATTTGTAGTAAATTTTCAATACTTTAATAATGTATTTTTTTCTTGGTGTTTATCCTCTAAATTTATTAACATTTCTAAAGGGCTTGTCAATACTGTATACTGTACTTCCTTCTGAAACTACTTTCAATGAATTACTGTAGTTCCCTTTAACAATAATAATGAAACTGAAAACAATATAATAGTATTAAAGATTTTATTAACCTACCATTATTAATGAATATGACTGTTTTCATTCAAACTATTATGTAATTACTATTTAATTGAAAGTAATTTTTTAAAGGAAGAATTATTTAGACCTATTTGTTTTATGGAGTGGCTACACAGTTAGTAAATAATACCATCGGCTTCAGTAAAGAAATAAGTCAAGTAGCTAATTTGAATAAAATATAGACCTAAGGCTGTGTTTCTGCAGCTCTTGTACTTTCTCTAATTTCTGCGATAAATTATCTTAAAATCCCCTCCAAATTTGTTATTCCATAAGTAAATTTATGGACAAAAATGCAATGTGTTCAACATCAAAACATCCGTTTGTTGACCTAGTAGGTGACCTTTATTTTGGGCGAGATGGATAGGCCTACTGTAGGCCAAGACTGGAAATTATTCAGTACTATTGCACCCTGGGAAATTTACTGTCACAATGGTGTTTGTTTGACTTCTATATGGGCCTATATATAGGGATTGAAAAGAAAACGGTAGCGAATGCCAGCTCAGTTTAATGTGCTTTATGGTACAATAAATGATGACAGGCAGGGATAGACCTAGGCCACCAGGTCTAGCCATCACTGTCGACGACGAACGCAGCCAATTCAAGCTTTGTTTTTATACAGTATCTAATAAGCATGGAAAATTTACTTTTTTATTATCAAGTGTTTAAAATACTAGGCCTACAGTAGGCCCCTAGGCCTTGGCCTACCCAGAATAAATCTTTTAATGACCAGTCAAAGTTTATTTATTTTCGCATTTGGATTTTTTTCCAATAAATTATCTGATTCTCATACAAAAATTTATCAGCTAATTCGGGACCCGTTTCTGGAGCGAAAAAAAAAAAGAAATGGCCATTTATCAGATAATAAGTGTTGCGGGAACACGGCCTAAGATACGAAAACATAACTGTATAAATCAACAAACCCTAACTGTTTTTACAATGGTTGGTCATGTTAAGCATGTGGAATTACTACAGGACTTTTTTGTATTGGGAATAAAAGTTATGTCCCTGGGAAATGTTTGTTTTCTGGATGCCCGGAATAACCTCTGATTCATTATGGGCAATCAATAATTTTTTTTTAAATTTTTTTTTAAATTTTTTATTTTTCAAAGGTGGAGGGGGGGGGGGTCCCTAAATCCGTCCCAATAACCTGTGGATGATTATCTCTATACTGTACTGGTACTTGTTGTAACAGCCGTCTTAATGAATGATACTTGGAACTTTTTAATAACCTTTCTTTAATTAAGATAATAAATATCAAATTTAAAAAAAATTAGAGCGGATGCCAGTTCGAGCGGATGTACTGTATTTAGTGCGAATTATTAACAAGGGCGAATTTATTGTCGCCCTACTCTTGTATTTGTGAGTGAAACGGGAGTTTCGTTTGTTTTTAAATGTAAAAATTCTGTGTGCACTATTAAAGTTCTGAAATGTTTTTTGGTACTTTTGATAATTATTCCATGTTTGAATTAGTCTTGGCAAATCATATTATCAGATGGCCACTAACAAGCACTTATATTTTTATTTTTGAACTATTGAATTTCGCACGTTTCATTCGGAATTCATGGTTTGTGTCTCCATTTGGGGTTTTGTATTTAAAAAAGCAAATTATATTTGTTGTACAGCACAGGTGGGCAAAGTGCGGCCCGCGGGCCACATGCGGCCCGTCAGCGAATTTTTTTTGCGGTCCGCGACAATGAATTAAAAACCCTATGTTTGCAGCCCGCCAATCAAAATTGTCTAGACAACACCTTGTTTTTTACAGCCCCACCAATCATATGTAAATAATTAAAACTGAGAACAAAGTGAGGTAAAAGTGCTTGGGAGGTTTTTGGAAGCTCACTGGAAACATCAAAGTTTGGGTGCGGCCCTCAGTGTTAAATCAAAAATTCACTTTGGCCCTCCGACCGATTTTTATGCCCACCCCTGTTGTGCAGTAATTGAATTACATAGTGAACTGTAAATTTCTATTCATAAATTTGCGATTTATATTTGTAATTGTGAGTAACTTTAATCGTTATTCATCATAGAAATTTAAATTATATAATATATCTAGGTGTCAGAGGTGCACAAATTATTGGTGTAGTATGTCAAGACTTTCAGCAGTACAGTCTGACATATCAATTTTCCCCACTACTCAGAATTCGTCTATGACATATCAATTTTTCCCACTATTTAAGATTCGTCTATAGTTAAAAACCCACTTCCTTAAGGTGAGTGGAAAGAGTAACAATTACGAATGACTAAGATAAGATAAACCATTATTTTTATAAATGTAGGTATGTTTAATTGTAAATTGCTAAACCTAAAAATCAATCAAATACGATAATACATATTGCTTCTTACGCGGAACCAGGCCCGTATTTAGGAATTTCAATGGGGGGGTTTGGCTTGGGACTATGCGGAACTCCTTATCAAAACCCACATACTTCTTCTCCTCTGCCCTAAATGGGGACTTTATTCAGTGTGATAGGCCTTAGGCCCTTTTACAGTATAAATAAATATACATTTTTAGTGCTTTAAATAAGGCGAGACTTTTTATACCTTGTTTAGCGAACCCTCCGATTCCGAAATTGTGGATTTCAAAATAAAAATAAAATTTTATTATAAGTGTGTAGTAAATGGGTACAAAAAATCGAGTAATAAATTAAACATTAGTAACGCTGTTAATTATACTCTTAGATGTGTATAAGAGACAGTCTCTATACTGTACAGTACTGGTACTTGTTGTAACAACCGTCTTAATGAATGATACTTGGAACTTTTTAATAACCTTTCTTTAATTAAGATAATAAATATCAAATTTAAAAAAAATTAGAGCGGATGCCAGTTCGAGCGGATGTACTGTATTTAGTGCGAATTATTAACAAGGGCGAATTTATTGTCGCCCTACTCTTGTATTTGTGAGTGAAACGGGAGTTTCGTTTGTTTTTAAATGCACAAATTCTGTGTGCACTATTAAAGTTCTGAAATGTTTTTTGGTACTTTTGATAATTATTCCATGTTTGAATTACAGTCTTGGCAAATCAGATTATCAGATGGCCACTAACAAGCACTTATATTTATATTTTTTAACTATTGAATTTCGCACGTTTCATTCAGAATTCATGGTTTGTGTCTCCATTTGGGGTTTTGTATTTAAAAAAGCAAATTATATTTGTTGTACAGCACGGGTGGGCAAAGGGCGGCCCGCGGGCCACATGCGGCCCATCAGCGAATTTTTTTTGCGGTCTGCGACAATGAATTAGCAACCCTATGTTTGCAGCCCGCCAATCAAAATTTTCTAGAAAACACCTTGTTTTTTACAGCCCCACCAATCATATGTAAATAATTAAAACTGAGAATAAAGTGAGGTAAAAGTGCTTGGGAGGTTTTTGGAAGCTCAATGGAAACATCAAAGTTTGGGTGTGGCCCTCAGTGTTAAATCAAAAATTCACTTTGGCCCTCCGACCGATTTCTATGCCCATCCCTGTTGTGCAGTAATTGAATTACATAGTGAACTGTAAATTTCTATTCATAAATTTACGATTTATATTTGTAATTGTGAGTAACTTTAATTGTTATTCATCATAGAAATTTAAATTATATAATATATCTAGGTGTCAGAGGTGCACAAATTATTGGTGTAGTATGTCAAGACTTTCAACAGTACAGTCAGACATATCAATTTTCCGCACTATTCACCATTCGTCTATGAGATATCAATTTTCCCCACTATTTACCATTCGTCTATAGTTAAAAACCCACTTCCTTAAAGTGAGTGGAAAGAGTAACAATTACGAATGACTAAGATAAGATAAACCATTATTTTTATAATGTAGGTATGTTTAATTGTAAATTGCTAAACCTAAAAATCAATCAAATACGATAATACATATTGCTTCTTACGCGGAACCAGGCCCGTATTTAGGAATTTCAATGGGGGGGTTTGGCTTGGGACTATGCGGAACTCCTTATCAAAACCCACATACTTCTTCTCCTCTGCCCTAAATGGGGACTTTATTCAGTGTGATAGGCCTCAGGCCCTTTTACAGTATAAATAAATATACATTTTTAGTGCTTTTTAAATAAGGCGAGACTTTTTTATACCTTGTTTAGCGAACCCTCCGATTCTAATTTTCACGGAACTCCATCTCCCGCGGGGGGGTCGGACGAACCCCCCTAAATACGGGCCTGGGAACCCACCAGGGCTTTTCCCCTGACTCCCATCCCATACAAAGCTTGAGCAAATTGTTAGCTCAAAAAGGAAATTTTAAAGTAATTCGTACATAACTCGCACAGGCTGCTGTTCGCAAAGTGAATCTTTTTCTGCTCGAACTGGCATTCGCTTGAAGTGGCATCCACTCGAATTGACTGGTTCCAAAAAAAACTTAAGAGTATGGCATCAAGGCACTTGACAGTGGACTACTTTTTTGAGATACACTATCATTCGTTCATGAACAGGAACTTCTCTGAAACTTACCCCACACACAGCACTGTTTTTAACGGCTACCAGTTCTTATTTATAACACAATAGGCTTAGGCCTAGCCTATACTGTAACTTATTAATATAATAAGCTGCTTTAATAACTTCAAAATTCTAATCCTTCTGGGATCTGGGAAACTATAAAAACTAATGGAAAACGGGCTACAAGGCTACAAGAACCTACACTAAAAGTGAACTTATTTTAGTCGACTATGAAGATGTGACAATTTCAACTGATGTTCTAGGCTAGGCCCTCCTCTTCCGAGCCTCTTCCAGGTAATGAGACAGGGATTGGATTGGGTTTGCTAGGCCTAGCCCCTCCTCCTCTCGTGCATTCCAGGATCAAACAAAACATTATAATCATTCTCTTAAATAGAAAGCGTAATTGTCATTAATTTATTAAATAATAGTGTATTTAAATTGAAAAATCCGACTCACCAATAATAAGTGTAATTAAGTTGGAATTTTAAAAGTTATTTCTATTTATGGTAGTGATTGAACGAAACGAGACAAATTTAATCACTCACTTCCGGGATGACCGTGACCGTTCACACGATTACTTCCGGTAATATCGTTGGGTGAATAAAATGAACCTAGGAACTGAAAACAAAAAATTGACAACAATCGATTCTAATATAAAATCATATGTGAAGAAAAAAAACACAACAAAGGTTTATTTTTAATCCAAAAAAATAATGATGGATATTCCAGTTCATGTTTTGGAATACATAAATGAAGTTTATTACAGTAAATGGGTACAAAAAATCGAGTAATAAATTAAACATTAGTAACGCTGTTAATACTATACTCTTTTGTAAGGTACGAATTTTATGACGTCATTCAAGGTAATGACGTAATTCGTAAATCCAGGATCCAGTCGTCGTTGAAGTAACGTTTTCTTGCTTCGCTCAAAAGCTACTCGCACATGGTCGGCAGTCCAGTATACGGTACGGTTGAAACTTCAGACAAAGTCGAGAAGAGGCGTACATTTACACTAGGAAAATGGAAGAAACCATGCAGGTAATTTTGCTTGAGTGTTCATTTGTCAATCACATAATGCTAAATACATATCATAGACCTCTAGTAATGGCAAATAGTAGTTTAAAATGAAGTATTATTAGATACGTTGTCGAATGAAGCTAGGCCTACCCCAGTTAGGTGGGCAGGTCAAGCTAGGAGGCATACATCTTCCAGTCTGGGCCAGCACCTAGCCTAGGGCCTAGGTAGACTGGCCTACATAACAACAGGCGTATCCCAGTAGCCTAAGACATTGTTTAACTATTAAACTTTTCTATACTTTAGTAGTGATAATAATATTTTATTAATATTAATGTGACATTTTTGGAATTTTTTGTGAAGTACTTTAAAAAGTAGTAGGCCTAGCCTAGCTAGTACGGCTAGCTAGTAGCAGTAGGCCTGTAGTACTGTGCTAGATAGTAGTAGTAGTAGGCCTACTGTAGCCTAGGTCTCTAGTAAAAGTCTTGTAAGCTAGGGTCTAGCTAGCCCCTAGTAGGCTAAATATTTAGGCCTAATAATGACCCATTAATATTATTACTAGACACTACGAACTAAGCTAAATGGAGGAGGTGAAATCAAATACATTGTGTATCTGAATAAGTTATTAAAATTTATTAATATTTATTTTTCATAGTTTCGGTCAAAGGTCTCGCTACAGTCCTATAGGCCAAAATGGCAGCTTGTTATTTAATGTTTCTTTATTTTATGAGATGTGTTGTGTTCATTATAATTCTTACTTTGTTAAATACCAAAAACTTGCCTCATAAATAATTAAGGGTTTTGTAATCTCTCTTAAATCATATAGGCATCATCGTACATCATGGTTGGCTGGAATTAGACAACCAAATATCAATATTTTACTTTAACAAAAAAAACCAAATAAGGCCACGAAAAAAATAAAATAAATTGGTTAGCATCCCGCCCGACCGTCGGAAAAGCCCCCGACCTGATTTTTTTTTTTTTTTTACAAAACACTCAAAAAATCTATCTCCCGAAGGCAATTTATATAGGCCTAGTCCTAGGTTTGTTTACTATCCGTCCAAACGCTAGCCGGCTGGGCTTCTCCCCAGCAATTCCATTCCATCATCGTCCCGTCTATGGTGGCCTAGGCTAGCCTAGTCCTTCTAGCTTCTATCTAGAAAAGGCCTATTAGTAGTAGTAGTAGTATAAATAGAGTGTACTGTATTTGTATACACGGTAGCCGATGCAAAGCAGTAAGATTTATTCAGGATTAGGTTTATATTAACAAGGCCTAACTTGCCCTACCTCTGGAAAAGAAAAGACTCTGTGGCTGCATAAACTCCGATCCGATGCTTACGTCATGTTTGTAGTGCATTCATTAGAGATAAAGCCAGGTTGGCCAATCAGCACATTGGTACTTTCGTCACTTTGGAAGTAGACATCCACAGCGCGAAAAATAAACAAGGAGGAACGCTCTGTGGTGACCAGAGACAAGACAAGACAACAAACATGGCTGCACCCATGAGTTTAAATCTACAGCATGTTCGCTTACCTGTGTGCAATATTTCACGAAATAAAATTTTAAAGATAGACTAAATATCGAGTGAAAAATAATAAAATATATATGGGCAATGTTTATCTGCTTGCTGTAGATGAATTACATGATTTCTTGTATCCAATTTTGGCCTCTGTTGTTTTCCTCTTCTTTTTTTTTTGCTAATTTTCCTTCTGACGCTGGTTTTTCATGTTTAGACGAGAAAAAAAAAACCTTCCTCTCTACCACATGAAATTTGATACCAAAAGGATGCTAACCAATTATTTTATTTTACGTGGCCTAATGATAACGTTCAGTTTATTGATTGAGTACATTCCATGTGCAATATTAACTAAAACAGACTTTCTGAAGTAAATTAAAAACTCAGTAATTTCAAAAACTTATGCTAACTTTTCTACTGAGTATTTTATTGAATGTTTACCTTCTTATGTACAGTATAATAAATATTTGAATTTTCTGAAAAATATATTATCTTGATTAAAAAAAAAGGCATTAAAAATTGCAACTTGATTACATTATTTCTTGTGAGTGGGGCTTGGATGTCTTTGATTTGTCATTATGTTTTGTTTCTACAGAGGTGTAAAAAGTTAATTTTTTATGCTGGACCACAGGTCTAGTTTTTCCAAAAATAATTGGCTAGCCCTTATATATGAGCTACTGACTATTGGTCTAGTTTTAATGTATTTTTTGCTAGCCCAGCCCTAAAATACCCAGGACCACCACCATCCCTGCTTAATACTGTAGCTTATTGATACAGTATAATCTCTCTTGGTGTACAGTCATGTGATATTCATTCACCATTTGGTAATTCATTAATTGTTCAAAATACAGTAATTAAAGCATTGAATATAATTTACATTTTAATTGCAAAAATTCCCTCTGTTCATTTAAGAAATACTGACAATGTGAAGTTTTTTTGTCTGCCTCACGCTGGCTGTGGCCATGGATAACATTCAAATAATGTAAATGTTGTTCGTCTTCCCTCTAGACTTCTGTAGCAGATGCTGGTAGCAATGGAGACATTGTTCCATCACCAGAGAAAAAAGCAAAAGGAGCAGAAGGAACCTCAGTAGATTCTATGACCTCCAAGGACTATTACTTCGATTCATATGCTCACTTTGGTATCCATGAGGTAAGAAGTGATCTTAGTAATTTTTATTCTTATACCATTTTTATATGCATGTGAACATGGAATTAGGAAGCGTGCTCAGGAAATATTTGCGTGTCTGCTGATAAATTGTGTCCATGTGAATGCACATCTGTGTGATTAGCAAATGCTGTATAATAATATTATTCATAGGATCATGTACTGTGAAGGTCTGTCCACACTTATCAAATTTTACGTGAAGGATTTGTGTGATGTGCGGCACCCATACTGTATATGGAGATGATTATGTCAAATTGCTCTCAAATATGGACATACCTCAGTTATTTGTCGCGTA
Organism: Anneissia japonica; assembly: GCF_011630105.1. Taxonomy (NCBI): domain Eukaryota; kingdom Metazoa; phylum Echinodermata; class Crinoidea; order Comatulida; family Comatulidae; genus Anneissia; species Anneissia japonica. Next base: position 732,166 of record NW_022685813.1, read on the forward strand.
AGATTTGATAGTGTGGACAAAGCTCTAGGAAAACATATACACAGAGGACTGTAATACTTCCAAGGTAATTAGCACAAATCTTTGCACATGCTTCTCTAGCTAGCAGGTATCCTTCACTGTCCTGTCACTCATATCTTCCTGCCTATAATAATGGACCTTCATTCTAAGCTCCGCCCCTTGGACACTGTTGCTAATGTCCCATATAATGATAGTGTAAAAACGTGTGCGTTTGTCCAACAACAACAACACGTGTTTGTAGGACACACACGTATCATATTCCTTCTCACTGTTTTGATTGGTCAGTTTTTAAGTTTGATTGACACTCTAGATAGGTCCACATTGTACTGACTTTTGGCGACATTTGAATTGGTTTGTTTTTTAAGACAACAGTATTATTTATATAGGAATATACAGTAAAGGGTTGCTACTGCTGTACCATAAAGAAATTGGCACAATCTCAACTGATAGATGTTAGTTTTTACTCATATAATTGTTTGATTTTGATTTCAGGAAATGTTGAAAGATGAAGTGAGAACGCTAACCTACAAGAACTCAATGTATCACAATAAACATTTATTCAGGGGGAAGACGGTCCTTGATGTAGGCTGCGGCACCGGTATTCTGTGCATGTTTGCTGCAAAAGCAGGGGCAAAGCAAGTAATTGGGGTAAGAATAAAACACATTGCTCTCTGTCCAACAGCACAGATAAGACAGGACCACACTGGAAATAAGTCTTCTTCTAGACTTTTGTGAGCTATCTTTGGTGTTTACATCAAATAAATCCAATCCAATCCAGCTTGAAAGACAGATAGAATGTATTTCTGGAAGATGAAGATGACCTGTCTGATAGAGCTGATTATCTTTACTATGATGCTCTATAACTAATCACTATGTTACTCTTTTATCCTAACCATGGATAAGAATTTTATTTATTTATTTATTTATTTTTTTTTTGCAGATTGAGTGCTCTAGTATAGTGGATCATGCCAAGAAAATTGTTGAAGCAAATAACATGGGGGATGGTAAGTGTTTTTTTCTACCTAAATTGATAGTATCTGGCAATGAATTTGTTGCTGGTGCTACTTATACTGCAGATATTCTCTTATGAAAAATTTTTCCACTGCAGTTATCCTTTTACAGCATCTGTTTTTACTTCCTCTGTATTTTTTCTTACTTCCATTGCAGCTCTTTCTTACTGCCACTGTGGTTCTTACTTCCATTGCAACTCTTCTTACTCCCATTGCAACCCTTTCTTACTGCCATTGTGGTTCTTACCTCCATTGCAACTCTTCTTACTCCCATTGCAGCTCTTTCTTACTGCCACTGTGGTTCTTACCTCCATTGCAACTCTTCTTACTCCCACTGCAGCTCTTTCTTACTGCCACTGTGGTTCTTACCTCCATTGCAACTCTTCTTACTCCCATTGCAGCTCTTTCTTACTACCACTTTGGTTCTTACTTCCATTGTAGCTTTTTTTGCATCCATTGCAGCTCTTTCTTACTGCCACTGTGGTTCTTGCCTCCATTGCAACTCTTCTTACTCCCATTGCAGCTCTTTCTTACTGCCACTGTGGTTCTTACTTCCATTGTAGCTCTTTTATGCTTTTATTACAGCGCATAGTACTTACACTTCCACTCTTCCTTCTAACTTTCAATGTATTTCTTCCCAGCAGCATCAGACGTGATGGACATTAAGAAGACTTACTACTTAAGCTGTCCTTACTTCCACTGCAGCTATTCTCTCACGAAGCTCTCCTACTGTATACTTCACCCACCATAGCTGTTCCTACCTCCACTGCAGTTATTCATACTTCCACTGCAGGTCGCCTTACACAAAAGCTCTCTTACTTCAACTGCAGTTTCCACTGAAGCTGTTGTTTAACCTCTACTGCTATTGTTATTTCACTGCATGTATTGTGCTGTTACAGCTAATGATTGCTGCTACTATTCTTTCTCTAACTTAATGAGAGCAGCATAGTTCAGTCAACTAAACTGGTGGTAGCCTCTGTGTGTGCTCGGTTTATTCCCATCGCTGCTTTCCATGTGTTTTAGCTAGAGGGCTGAAATGCAAGTTTTGATAGTGCACCTTTGTTCAGAGGAGATGTTCAAGCCGTTGGTCCCGTGTGCACGTTAACAAACACAGTACACTATACTGAAAAGAATGGGGATTGTCTACCGATGCATTGCCCAATCACCACCCGAAAGACACCACTGGAATTAAGTCTTCTTCAGACTTTCATGGGTTATCCTTGGTGTGATTACACTGAATAGATTCATCCATCCACTTCAGTTCTTCTTACTTCCACTTAGCTGTTCTAACCTATTCTGCTATTAATAATATTCCTCTGCATCTATTGCTCTGTTACAGATAATATTGCTACTATTGCTACCTACAGAAGGTATTAGTCCTTTGTGAATACTTTCCTGGATATACCAACAAATTGCCTATTCTTTCTAACACATGAGAACACCCCTTGAAAAATAATAGAACAGTTGACTCCTAGCACCATGCACAAGCGGCCCAGCCACCATGCAACTTTCTCTCATTCTTTTTCGAGATACGAAAGTGATACCTCGTCTAAGGATTCTCCGATCTCCTTCTATGTAGTTATTATCCACAAAGTAATAAATTATGTTTTCCTTTACAGTGATAACATTGGTAAAAGGCAAAGTTGAAGAAGTGGAATTACCAGTAGAAAAAGTGGATATAATCATCAGTGAATGGATGGGGTATTGTCTATTTTATGAAAGCATGTTAAATACAGTCATCTATGCAAGAGACAAGTGGCTTGTAAGATATCTTTTTTCTTGTCAGAACTACCTCCCCCAAAACCTTTTAACAAATTGAAAACAAATATTTAAATCTAAACTAAAGGTGTAAATACAGGACAACAATTATAGTGCATGCTCCAGAGGGAAAAATTGTTGATATGTTGTACAACTGATTTTTCCAAGACACAAAAAATATATTTGACGAAAAACTTGAAATCGGTTAATGAGATATAGATTTTTGAATATTTAAAAACTGGGGAAAAAGGGAAGTTTTTTCTACCCCCCCCCCCCTCAGTTTTTAACTATACAAAAATATGTATCTCATTAACCACTCCTAATTTTCTGTTAAATATGGATTTTGTGTCTTTGAAATATCAGTTGTACAATATATCAACATTTTTTTTACCTCTGGAGCCTTGCTTTAAGATTACATTTATCACTGAATCAGTTAAAATTAGCATTACAGTACCATTTATACTGAATTTTGAGATTGCCACATCAAATCTAGTTTAATTTCCTTTTGAACATAAGATAATTATTACAGAATATTAACAAATTAGACTTTCAATAATTATAAAGAAATTAATTACAAGAATTACAAGGGAAATTAGGTTATGTGTAACAAAAGAATGTATAAATCAACAGTTTAATGTTTTATTAATCATGGAAGTGGTCAACAAATCGTTTATTTAACGTTATTTTGATTGTTAATTCTAATTAAAACAATGTTAAAACAAAGGCAATTACTCAAAATCATGTTTATGTTGTGCTGTACTTTTACTTTCCAATAACCTATGCTTGAAATGTCCAATTTCAATGAATGACTCCTCATTTTAAAGATCCCATACTGTACAGTACTCAGGTATCTGAAAATACCAATATCTTGAATTTCAATTTTTGCTATACTAATAGCCATTTTGCCACAACATGCCTCAAATATGTCTTAGTTGGTTTTCTGATTGATTCTCCAAAATCTAAATATGTTATAAATCATAGTAATAGTGACAAAAGGTATAACAATAACAGCAATAACACTATTATAAAGTAATAACAAACAGTATTAAGGAAAGAAAAAAAAAATATTATAGTGACATTTACAAATGCAACAGGAAATACAATTGCAGTATTTCCATTATTAATCAGTAAAGATAATAATAACAGATATAATATAGAAAATAGCAATAATATTAAAAATAAAATAATAATAATAAAAGAAAAGATATAATACAAATGAAATTAGCAATAAAATCAATAACAGCAATAAAAATATATAACAGCAATAAAAATATGTAACAGCAAATGTTAATAATAATAAAAAGAGTTATTAAAAATATTACAAACATGAATGATATTAATAAAAAAACAGCAATAATAAATACCAGTACCAGAGACTACGAAATAACTTACAGCTTATGTATATTTGATAAAACAGCTAAAAAAAACAGTAATAAACCTAAGTAAAATTTAATAATCATGATTTGTATTAAACCAAAAAATTTTTTTATGGAGGTGGTTTGTTTTTAAACGAAATTTTTTTTTTTCCTATTACTGTTAAGGCCCCTGAGGGACTTATATTTCCAGACCGTGCCACATTGTATATAACAGCAATAGAAGACAGGCAGTATAAGGATGAAAAGATCAACTGTAAGTATGCCCCCTACTGACTCATATTACTATTGTAGTGCAATCTATTTTACAATCAACAAAAGCTCTTATAATAGAGGAATGGCATAAACATAAAGTGTTATGATGAATATTCGATAAAATATCTTTTATTATTTGTTTCACGTTTGAGAGTGTGAAACAGGAAAAAAGGGACTCGCATCGCTGGAACCAAGGCTCCTTTGCACACACATGTAAAAACAGAGTCAAAAGACAGCACAGTCAATACACACATTTCGTGAGGTTTGTTTACAGTCGGTCATGTGACCTATAGTGGGTATTATTATGGAGAATACAATTTTAGGAAAGGGTAATGTTTTGGCTTCAAAAACATTCGCCCCACCATTAACATGAGAAATAACTGACAAGAAAATCCACTATGATTGTTTAAAACAGTGTTTATTGATTTATTCTAGCATTTAATGTGCTTTGCATGCTTTTGAATTTATGTGATCATTTGTAATCCTAACCTAGCCTAGAAATTGCAGTGTGTCAAAATCGCAGTTTTAGGTCAAAGACTCTTGTGCATACCTAATCAGGCTGTAGGCATGCAGGGGCCTAGGCCTAGCATTTCTCGAGAAATTCCAACGTTTGGTACCAGTATCTTTTGGAGCATTAGCATATCATTATGGCAAAACTGTAAATCTCAATTTCCAATCAATTTGATATAGTTACTGGCATTCCAACTAACATTATTCACATCAAATATGTGCTTTACAGTACAAACAATCTGAAGAAGGTGCTTGGGCTGCGTGTTTACAATTGATACCCACTATACATCACATGGCCAACCTAGCAGAATGTGTCTATTGAATAGTTTATGTACTGTTGCTTTGAGTACTACTGCAGCGGATATGTACGCTGTTTAAATCTAATTATTTAGTAACATAAGCAATAAAAATATAACATTTCAATGAAATGCAAGTTGATTTGAAAATTGCAAAGGACAAGGTATCATGACCAAATCTTAAATTTACAGTATTTAAGAATAATTAATTCTAGATCTATTACATATAATAACTCATTGTTTTTAGACAATATGTCTTTTAATTTCATTCTTCCAAAAAAACATATCTTTTGGTTGATAATACACAATAAATTTAACTTGAAATATCATTTCCATTTTTATTTAAGATTTATTAATTCTAGATCTTTTACATACATAATTCATTGTTTTAGTGATTTTTTTTTTAAAATATATCTTTTAATCTCATTCTTTTAAAAAACATCTTTTGGTTGATAATACACAATACATTTAACTTGAAATATCATTTCCATTTTTATTTAAGATTTATTAATTTTAGATCTTTTACATACATAATTATTGTTTTAATGATTTTTTTAGACAATATATCTTTTTATCTCATTCTTTCAAAAAACATATCTTTTGTTAGATAATACACAATAAATTAAACTTGAAATATCATTCCCATTTTTATTTAAGATTTATTAATTCTAAATCTTTACATACGTAACTCATTGTTTTAATGAATTTTTGTAGACAATATATCTTTTAATCTCATTCTTTCAACAAACATATATTTTGTTTGATAATACATAATAAACATAAAAAAAAGATTTATTAATTCTAGATCTTTTACATACATAATTCATTGTTTTAATGAATTTTTTTAGAAAGTATATCTTTTAATCTCATTCTTTCTTTTGTTTGATAAATACACAATAAATTTAACTTGTGATTTCATTTCTATTTTGGCAGGGTGGGAGAATGTATATGGGTTCAACATGAGCTGCATACGTGATGTTGCAGTCAGTGAGCCTCTAGTTGACTGTGTCGACCCCAAGCAGGTTGTATCCAACGCATGTCTCCTGAAGGAAATCGACATGTACACGGTAAAGGTAGAGGATGCGACGTTTTCGTCGCCATTCCAACTGAAGTGTAACCGAAGCGACTACGTTCAAGCGCTTGTCACATATTTCAACATTGAGTTCACTATGTGCCACAAACGCACCGGGTTTTCTACAGGTAAACAAACTATCTTACAGGAATCAGATTCAACACTAGTCACTAAGTGCAAGCTCAATGGTCTACTGGTTATGACACCAGGCTAGTTATTTGGAGGTTGTAATTTCGATTCCCACCCGAATCACTTGCATGGTTTTTCTTTTTTTTTTTTGTCGCAAGTTTTTGGGAACGTACTGAGCATTAGGTACCATAACACGTCTGGTAATGGGTAAACCATTACACCTATGATATTTTCCTGATGCACACATGCATCAAAATAGCATTTGCAGTGTATTCGCTGCTACTTGGGAATCGGATACAACACTATTCACTAACCGCAACATTGGTGGTCTACTGGTTATAACACCAGCATCGTTATCGGGAGGTTGTGGGTTTCGATTTCCACCAAATCACTTGCGAGTTTTTATGTACTTTGTTTTTCGGTATGATAACACGTCAGGTAATGGTAATAGGCAAGACATTACTCCTATATTTTCCTGATGCAAACATACATTGAAATAACATTCGCAGCGTAACCGCTGCTACTTGGGGATCGCTAAGTGCAGGTATTTGGGAACGTACTGAGTATTGGGTACGATAACACATCAGTTTTAAATGTTTAAATCAAACTATTTTTTTGAAGCTCCTGATGCCCATTACACACACTGGAAGCAGACTGTTTTTTACTTGGATGACTACTTAACCGTCAAACGTGGTGAAGGAATCTCTGGTGTGGTATCCATGACACCAAATCCTAAGAACAACGTAAGTAAATTTTTTCAAATTTTCTTTACTTTTATTTATCTTTATTTCAAAATCCCACTCAACAGTGGTCTGATCTACAAAGCTCAATAGTGCACTGTCTTTTGGTTGAGATGTTTAATCCGTTGGTCTTGCTTCCTACGTGGCCCATATTTACCTTAATGAACGCAGTACACTCTTAGAAAAACAGTAGGAATTGTCACCCGGTGTAACACCAAAACCTCCACCAGAAAGACCACTGTAAGTTCGGATTTTTTAGCGTTATGATTTTATGTCTTTCACACTCACAAAAATTACAATACAATCTAATTTTGATACCAATGTACAATTGGTTTCTGTGTAACAACTAATGTTTTAGAACTGTAGAAAGAGTAGAGATTAATACTTAAAATTTAATCGGAGTCCAAATACATTTGCACTTCGATATCTGCTCACCCTTTGTCAATATACAAGTTGATATATCATATTTGTTTTATATTTGCAGAGAGACCTTGACTTTGAAATAGATGTTGAGTTTCAAGGTGAATTGAGTGAATGTAAACAACGGTTTACCTACCACATGCGTTAGGATACAGTAGACACACCCCCTCAATTGTGTCTTGTCGATGGCTTGTATGCAGACACGGATTTGTGTCAGGAATTCTGTCTGCTTGAGTTTTAATGCTGACCTGAATGCATTGCTCTATCTGGTGCTTAATGGAGTAGATTTTGAATATTTGAATTGAGGAAAATAATGGTAAAATTACGTAATATATGGGCTTAAAGCGTCATAATTGAAGCCTATCATCACCTGATAATGAAACATGTGTCATTATATTTGCCTCAACTTTTTAAAGATTTGTTGATAAGAAATTTTTACCAGGGTCAAAGCCAGAAATACAATACAGTTGACCTTGCCTAAGTCGAATCGAAAATGCCATTGCAAAATTGTTCGACTTAGATAAAATTCAACTTACAGATTGTTAATTAATGGAAAACTCAACAATTTGGCATGTAAAATAAGATCGATTTAGAAATTATTTGAGTTAGGCAAAGTCAACTGTAGGCAAAGTTTAACTGTAGTCAGCCACGCATGTTTGAAGCAGGAGGGTAATTGTAACGTCTGCTTTTAAAATGGTTGCGTATTTGATGTTCTCTAGCATAACAGAATGGAAACTTTTCTGTTGCTTGTCAAACCGTTATTATAAAAAGATAGGCAACATCTGTGGCTTTCAATGTTATTCATATTCGTGTGACTAAAAAAAAAAAGTTCATGCCCTAACATTGTGTGAAATGATTACAATTTAATATTTTGTAACTACTGTATCTTATCTCATGTAAATGACTGTCAAATCATTTTAAACAGTGGTATAATACAATGCATGCTGAAATGGGTAAATAGATATTTAATTTAAGTACTGTACTATAGGATATTGTTAAGTTCTTGTAGATACATTTAATATGAAGTAATGAAGAAGATGGCTGTATTAATGAACATCAGTATTTTTAATGGTCATTTGGTGTAATCACAACTTGTATTTTGGTTTGACACCACTGTAATGTGTTCAGTTTATATACACAAATGCGTATTATTAAAAATACCTTTGCGTGTATACTTCAGTCATTGCTAAACTTGATATTATCAAGACCTGAACTTCATATTATTTTTTCAAAGTTGTGCAAGTTGATGGTTCAGTATGCGTGTAAAATATTAGGTTCACTTATTTATTTTCACTTGGGGATTGAGTCGAAAAATTTAGTATTCTATCAATAGTATGTCATTATTTTAAGACTCGGTAGAAGGTGCCACATTTATGGGTGTCAAAATATAGTTAGTATTATTTGTGGTACTAACAATTCATTTTTCTTGGCCTTTTGATATATAGTTTTGCGATTGCGACAGTAAAACATAATGTCTTCATTCTGCGCATGCTAGAACATTAAGCTCTTCTCATCGCGTGGATTCTGTGATGCTGTTTGGCCAAATCTATGGCTATGTACAGACCTGAGAGATACGCCAGTCGTTAAATCCGTTTCGTAACTAGCGAGATGTCCAGACTGGGCGATTAATGAACACTAGCTTAAGTATTCGCACGAAATATTTGTATTCGTAATCACGCATTTTATATCCTGTTTGCATCTAGGCTTATTGTGATTGGTCAAATCATGGCCGAGTTCAAAATCAGTGATGTATGACTGTCGTAACTTAGTGACGTACACTAATTTGGTGTCTGTTGCTGGATTACCAGTGATTGCTCGATAATACTGGCGTTCGTGCACACCTTCACGCCACTCGATTAACGTTGCACTAGCGCAAGTAGTGTCTGAAAATGCCCAGAGAACGTAGGACACCCCGTAGGCCGGTCACGCACGAATGATTCTGTTCCAGCGTCATGTCAAACAAATTGAAGGCTCCCTATTAACAGAAGTTGTGGCAAAACCAACCTTGATTTCTGACCACATTGATAATACGTTTTGGAAATACTTTTCAATTTTGAGACGCTGGGAAAATTACAAATGTAAAATCATTATCATGTACACTCATTATATTTGTGCTGGTTTTAATTCAGTATGTCAATAAACACATGGTATACAGCTACAAAAACATTTCAATTTGGGTGTAATGTTCATTAACTTGCCTAAATGTTGATTGAATCAAAAAAACTGTACCATGTTGTATTTCACATTGTCCGTTTTTGTCTGGTATTCACAGCAAGGCAGCATGTGCAAGGATCGCGGATCGACATCAACTATTATTAATATTGTACCTCTCTGGGTTGGTTTTAATGGGTTTTGATGGTACACTTACTGTAGTTTGATTTGTAATTGGACATTCGTGGAAGTGGTAAGTTGAACTTGCCTAAATCGAATCCAAAATAGCATTGAAAATTCGACCTGCAGATCATTAATTAATGGAAAACAACAATTTGGCATGGAAAATTGATCGACTTGGGAAATTATTTGAGTCCGGCAAAGTCGACTTAGGCAAGTTTAACTTCTTGATATGCGTTTATTTTCTTTTTTTGTACGATTTTTTAAATTGTATTTGTATGTACTTCTTCCAGCGGAATCTTCTTAATGCTCAAATAAATATTTACCGCCATTGTAAGACGACGTGTATTTAGTAGTATTCTGTTGTACTCACAGTGATAATTGCTTCAGGTATTGTACAGGAAACACTCTTATTGACTGACGAATATACCATTACTGTACTAAAACTAGAGTATGTATAATGGCGGTCTGATTACCATATTTTAATCGCCTACACAACATTGTCATTTTCTGTAAATGATCTACTAGTTCCGCGGTCCTTATACAATTTTTGCAGACTTAGTGCAAGGGCTTGCTACAGTGTAACCTTATCAAGATCAGCACTTACTACAAATATTGGAGTGTTAAAGTGGTAAATGGCGTATCTGACATGTATTAGGCCTCCGGGGCGGATTTTTGGGGGTGGGGGTGCAACCGTGCGATCGCACCCCGTAAATTGTATTAAAAAAATAATTGAATATTATTTTATTAATATATAGTACCCGTAAGATTTAAAAGTATGAGAGTGCAATTTTCGGGAAACTTAGGGTCCAAATTCTCAACATTTTCACACTCAGCCCCAACCATGGTGGATTCCCACGCACCCCTACCACCAAATCCTGCATCCGCCTCATGACCTATTTACAGTTCGTATACAAATAGTTTATGGATGATAACGAAAAAGCATGACACTTTGTAATAATGTGGTGCTTATTCCAGAGAGCTGCTTATCAAAAATGTACAAAGCGATATCCAACCGCCTCTTTACAGCACACTGTTGTTTGCTATGAAAATCGTACGAATACGTATACAGTACATTACAACTAATATAATTAATATACTCTGTTTTAATTGTTATCAGAATCTAAAATTATTTCTAATTTCCCAATGATTATAATGGATTGCATGAAATTTAAACTTGTAGCAATTCAGATTTTGCTAATTCCGACTACAAGATTGATTACTAACTTATTTAAGGATCTACGGTATGCAAATACAAATAATAGGCCTACGGTATGCAAATACAAATAATAGGCCTACGGTATGCAAATACAAATAATAGGCCTATAGGTAAGATCCATTATTGGCGATAAGTTGTTTTTTTTTATCATTTTGAAAGCTCATAAATTTTGAGTTCTTTTTTAGCACGTAACAGGTGGTATACCTTTAATATGGGATATAGTAAATCTCCGTACCACTTTATTGTGGATTTCTAAAATAGCATGAAGCATCGAGGATCATATTACTGTTCTTTTTCAGGGCCACCGAGAGAGGGGTTGGGGCGGCCAGCGGGAAAGATCTCCGGGCCCAAGCTTACCAGGGGCGCCATAAAAACAGGTAGCATTTTTTTTTCCAATATTTTTTTTTTCAAAAATAATAATTATTATCATGGGCCCTCAATAATGCCATGGACCCCTAATAATGGGCTCCTCCAGATTAACAGGATCAAAAAAAATGTTGGCACCTTCGGCGCAATCTTTCTCGCGCTTTGCGCTCGTAACAGGGGCCCCACTAACCCTTTCCAATGTTACAGTTTTTCCTCTTGGTGACCGTGTTCTTCATACAGTAATAGGCCTGGACTAGTCTGCAAGTAGGAAAACCAAATACTTTTTAAATTATACTGTGTTATTTTTTTCTCAAAATTATTTCACATCAGACATAAACAGATTTTTTTAAGGTTTTCTGTTCTGCATAGGCCTATTAAATAATTTAAAGTTATTTGCACAACCACCTATGTGGCTCAGGTCAATTATTTGTTTAAATTTGTATTTTGAAATCGAAGCCTGATGTGTTCAACCTTTAGGTCATTTCAGGTCAACTAAGGTCGACATTGATTAAAATTGTGTTCTTAATTAAAGACAATTAAATAGTATATGGGTTATGGGTTGGATCATTTTACTGTTTTTCACTCAAAATGTTAGTACTAAAACACTATATAAATTAGTTTTATTTACAACTGTACTACAGAAATGCTTTTTTTCCCAAACACCAAATTTATATTTAGAATATGTCGATTAAACAATAGGTACAATCATCAAACGTTTCAGCAGTCAATGATCCACGGCAGTCGATACATCATATTTTTGTCTTTTCTTTTATAGCAAAAAGTAACAGGCAGGATAAGACCATAGCGAAAATCTGAAAGAAAAAAAACATAATAGTTGTACATTCCGGATTCCAATGTCGTTTTGCGCCCGTTGTAACATTTACAATATATTTATATATTTTTCTTGACAAGATGAATGAATGAATGAATGAATGAGAGAAAAAAAATACACGTATAAATTAGATTGTGACTGCTCACCTCAATACCCAACACTCCAAAACAAACCCCGGCAATAGCAGTAAAATAGTTGTAGATATATCCATATAACACTTCCACACAACCCTAAATCAAAAAATATATACAGTATACCGGTAACTTAATAACAGTAGGATAAAGTCGTGTGTTTCTCCTTCTTGTGGAGTTCAGAATGATTATACTCCAAACGTGTGTACAATCCAGAATACATACTATAATTAAAGGAATTTTTATAACAAATATTAGAATAAATACGAGTTTTATGAATGCACATTGGACGTCACCACTGTGTCTAATTCGAAGTACGCATATGTAATTTAATATGTACATAACTTTTATGACGTTTTGTTCAGAATGTGAAACCATTGAGGAATGAGTTATTCCTTCATGTTGAAACCAAGATTCTGCATGCCCATCAGAAAGCTAATTATTTACTTAAGACCAACTTAAAGTCATACATTGCTATTTAAAAAATCCATATGCCTATCTCTGAAATCTGTAAAAATGGAAAAGATAAAAACAAGAGCCTTGATAAAAAAAATTAAGAGGTTTGAAAACGCACCCTTTGGTATATTTTATCTGAATCATAGCCATCTTCCCAGCATGCTTCGTCATTACAACAAGATAAAGGTACACCGCCCGTGCCATTGTTCTGGACCCACCAAGATAAACGCCAATCCTCTGGTCCAACGGATCCACAGCATTCGAACTAACATAAGGCAATATACATAAGTAATAAATAATAGGAAGAATGAGTGTAACGAAAGTGTAATATGTACGTACATTGATTAATATAGTTTATAATCACTAAAGCAGAGCAATTTACACAGTTTTTATATTAGTTCAATAATATTAATAATAATAATAATAATAATAATAATAATAATACATACCGTAATGATATTAACGAGAATAACTCAAATTTCATTTTATTATAGAATATGTTTTTCTACCATATTTCTAAACTAACAGCAATCCCGATACCGATGGGGGCAATACGTTTTTCTAAAATGTATTATATTTATTTATCACTCACATTATATACAAACACCACTTGGGCTTCGTAAAGAAGGTATTATACTACAAAACTATTTAACATTTTCTGTGAGTAATGTTGAATCCATGTTCAAATAAATATTTAATATAATGGTAGGGACCTAATAACCCAATCGTTATAATCACTTTGTTAATTTGATGATCGTCATATTGTCGACCCTATTGATATACGCACCAGGTAGAGACAGCAAGTGTTTTCTCGCATTGTTCCACAGCATCCTATGAAACCAACTAGAATCACAAAACTTCCTGCACATATGACGACAATTGCTACGGTTTCCACGATATCTTTTCCAAATTCGATTCCATATTTACCAAAGTCAACAAGGATCCAGATTCCAACGCACAATATAGCGCCACCAGCCAGCTGAAAATTCAAGTTTGTGACAAAAACATTGCATAGTAGTCTTCTATGATAAGTACTTAATACACCTCTCCTCATTCCTAAAATTTGTTTGAAGAAGTTGGAATAAAATATTCCGTGGTTATGCGTGGAGTGAGCCTTGTAAGAATTCCTATAAGCATAATGCAGGTATCTCTCTTCGTGTAACAAAAAAGGATACATGACCCGCAAATGTTTTTAGTAGGCCTATTTGAAATATTTGTTTAAGTTTTAACCATAATAATCATGGATTATTTACCAACACTACAAAACGTATCTATGTATTATCTAGTAACATGATTAGACCATGGAGGAATTAGTTTAACTTTTTAAACCAATTCCTCCATGATTGGACAATAATATGTATTTTGGTTTAAAATTGTTATAGGCTTATAGATGTAAAACTGAGCCAAAAACATGTCCAATTTAATACCATTTCAAATCACTGACAAACCAATCCCGTAGATTGAAGTCATTCAATACGTATATTCTGGACTCAAGATAATTATGACGTTTTACCGCCCTAGGTTAAGGCGGGGAAAAAACTTGTCTTTTGCAGAAAATGTATAAATATGGCTGCTGACAAATATAATTAGGCCTACATTTTCGACTGCGTGCTTGTGCTTCTTAACAATAGGTATTCAACCTACATGAACTTTATGGAGGTAAGAAAGAGTATAAAACTGCAAGAGGTCCGACTCTCGTGGTTTCGTTGGAACGTAATCCTATTTCAAAAATACAGTACTGCCACGAAGAAGCGTGTCCCTAAAAAACGGAGTTTCGAGCGAACAGTATTCGAATTCTAATAGGGCGCCCCCTATCCCGTGGCAGTACTTATTTTAAACTTTCCATTGCGTGCATACAAAATCAGGGCAGTCGGACTCTTGCAATTCGATACCCTTTGGACGTAATTCATAAGACTTACCCATGTTAACACGTTTACAATCGACAGAAATGTACGAATAAACGATATCTTATAAGAAGCCATCTTGATGGACCGTTTCTAACTGTAATGGCAATATTTGAAATAATTAGGTCTATAAATTGTATTAATTGTGTAAAGACCTATGCAGGTCGAAGGACCTTAGCGGACATTCCTACCCCATGATGTATGTTTGATTAGAGAGAAATACAAAAATACCTCCCTGTTAGGACCTAAGCAGATAACGTCCCTCAATTTCATGCATTTTTTTTATCAGGTGGGATACCTTATGTGGGTCACTAAAATCTTAGTGGAGTAAAACCCTTCCCCCCATGATGTACCGTATTTTTGTATAGGTTCGGATATGCGGGCACTAGCACCTCAGTGGAGTAACGTTCTAGAGCATAGTTTTGTTTAGGCATACGGGATACTGGGTGGGGGGGAAGGGTTGTATTTTTATTTGTTTTCATTTTTGGCGAATAGGCCTATTCGTCAAGATGGATCTTGCAGCATTAAAGAATTGAATTGTCTAATGCATTAAGTCTGTCTTTTGCTCGTGGTCATTATCAATTTCATATTTAAATATAATCTTTACCGGTATTTAATACATTTTAGTTTTACATCGAATACTGGACACGTCGATTACAGAATGAAACTACAATGCTCTTTAAGCCTTGTGAAGAGTGTCCTTTTTTTAATTGTTAGACTTAATATAATGCATAAGCCATATATGTCTACTTACACTACGTATTGAAATCATAGCAAATTCACATCAACCATTTTGCAATATCATATGTAAACTGTAGAGATTGCTTCAATGCATTGCGATGGCGATATCAAATAAATTTTACACCGACTTGGCCTACATACTACAGTAGTAAACGTACAGTTCTTTTTGAAAAAAATATTAGGCCTAAATCTTTTTTGGTCAGAATTGTAGGCCTACTGTCTTGACACCATTACACAAGGCGTGATATTTGCGTTATCGTTTGCGTAGGCCCAACAAAATCAAGCGTAGGTTTAATGCGACCTGAGAATATTTGGGCCTATGTCCTGTTGCGTCATATAATAATATTAAACAGGTAGGCCTACCTTACATAAAGTTCAATAATTTTACCAAGGCGTATACTCACCTTGATGTATTGTACTTATAGTATCTCTCATTTATGATGAATAAAATGTGAACATGGCAGATGCTCTATCGAAAGCGTCCCCTTCAGATTGCTGCTCCAGACTAAAACGATACGTTTGTAGAAGTGTAAATACAAGCCGTGTGTAAGTTGTATGCTTTAGGTTATTCATAAACAGACTTGATAAGATGAGTTGGACTTCAATCTGCAACCGTTTACACGTGGTTTATATTTTAACTATATCCAATATATGTACATATGCATATATGTACGGTACATCAGCTACATCAGTTGTAAACAAAAACGAAATATTCTAATAAACCCGCCAAGAATTTTTTAAATTTTTAAATATTTTAAATAAATTCTTACACGGAAAAACATATGTTGTACAATAATACAGAAAACTAAACTAGATATTTTATTAATTACTGACATCAATGCAATTAATGCGTTTGATCGCAATAGCAATAATGTAAAATAATGCAAGAGTAACACTAATGCTGCAGCCATATCGTTAAATGCAAAAGTGAAACGACGTTCATTGTGTAAGCCGAAGTTCAATATTAAAGATAATAAAGAACTATACAGTATCGAATATTGCAAATAGGCCCCTATGTATATCTATATAAAAATAATGTGTGTGAATGAAGCCTACAAGTACAAGCGCCCCCTGAATTTTGGCATTACCTGATGGACCTTTTCGCTAATTCCCGCCCCTTTGATATTGTTGCTGTAACCAGGACAACAGGCGTATTTGTTGGACGCGCTCCTATCCCTGGCAATGTTCTGATTGGTCAGTTGTTAATTTTGGTTGACACTCCGGAAGTGTCCATTGTCCGCCACTGTTTGCTTGGTCGACTTTAAATCGTGACGCATAATTAGCGTCTGAGCGTAGATTTACGCACAGACGCTCATTATAACGCTAATAATTTTTATTATTGCTAAATAAATAATTAAAATACTTATGATAATAACAATTTTTATATAATGAATGATATTTCTTCATTTGAGAAAATACCTACCTAATTTTCTTCGTCAAGAATTCGAAACTAAACAAAATAATGGTACCAAGTAGTATACTGTTTGGTAAAATTCGTTTCTACTAATTGATTCAAGGTGCCAAGATTTTATAATAATAATATAATTTATATAATAATAATAATAATAATAATAATAATAATAATAATAATAATAATGGTAATAATAATGATGATAATGGTAATTTGGTACCATTAAATCATCAAATGAAGATGTTGAATATAATAACAGTAATAACACTTTTGTAGTCCTTATAGGAGGTCGGCCATGGTGGAAGGGTGAAATTTAATAGTGAAGAGGATGTCGTTGTGGCCATTACTAAATTCATTTTAACACATAATAATTTCACATTTAATTCTCATTATATCTTCAAATAAAAGGCACAGCAATGGGAACAAAAATGGCCTCTAATATAGGCCTAGTCATGGTAGAGCTTGAAAACAAACTTATCTCATCGTTCCACCTCAAATACAGGTGACATATTCATCATGGCCGCATGGTGCCGATACACTTAAACCCTCTGAAGCCCATGCCAATTCACCCTCACATAAAATTGACATTAGAACAATCTCATGCATCCCTGCCCTTTCTAGACGTTTCTGTATCTCTTAACAATAACCAAATATCACTACGTCCCTTTACACCAACCGATAGTCATGTCTTTCTTAACTTCTATATCAGCAGCAAACTTTAAAAAATTCTAAATTTTAACACTGTGTACAAAGGGGAGGGGGAGCCGCGGCCCCCTTTGTACACAGTGTTAAAATGTTAAAGGTTATTCTTGGGCCAATACAAATTCTTTCCTGGGATCACTCAAAGTGAATACTTCCAAAACATGTAAATATGCATCAGTACACGTTATACATAGGCCTAATAGAACACATAGGCCTAAGCGTGATTTAAAAAAATCTTAAATCCATAAATCTCAGGCCAGGTCTTTTAAGATAGAAATACGATATTGTGGTTCAATTTCGTTTTTATCCTTTTCCAAGTCTTTAAATTTTTGTTTAATAATACTAGGCCTACTACTAATAATAATAATAATAACAATGATGATGATGATAGTAATAATTGATAATACTATTAATAGCAATAAAAAGTGAAGAAAATTGTGCTAAATGGGAAAAAAAGTTGTGATTTGTTGATCATAATATAGTATATATAGTTAAAGCTTAGTAAGCTATAGTTAGGCCTAAGTTGTCCTGGATATTAAGTAGATCCTTGATAAAAGATCATGAGAAATTTGTTGACGTTTCATTTTGTCTATAATGGTGATGTGATGATGATGAATTTTACTATATAAAAGTGTCATTTCCAGCCATCTCGAGAGGTACTATTTCCTCATATTTTCTCACCTCAGCCCCAGCCATGGTGGGCTGAGGTGGTTGTGAAATCACGTTTCTGAAGTAGGCCTATGTAAAGTACATACTCAAAGACAATGTTTTTAAGCTTTGTTTTCTGTGGTATATCACATACACATTAATGAAGATCTCTATGGTTGCCAAAAATCCCTATTAAAAGATCATGAGAATTTTTTTTGGCGCTTCATTTTGACTAATGGTGATGTGATGATGATGAATTTTACTAAAAGTGTCATTTCTGGCCATCTAGAGTTACTATTTGCTCAAATTTTCTCACCTCAGCTCCAACCATGGTGGGGCCGAGATGGGTGTCGACTCACACAATGCCCTCCCCCTCCACCCTTCAAAACAGATCTGTGCCCTTCCCTGGGTAAACTCCATCGCGTCGGCTCCTGATGTATGTCTTAGTGACTGCTGTTTGTTTTTAGGATGTGATCTGGTTTTACATGTCCATTTTTCGTGATTATGACTATTCTGGATAGTTTTGAGCAGAGGTGGATTCAANNNNTTTTTAAGGGAAAAAAAAGAAAAATATATTCAAATTGAAGTGCGAGAGTGTAATTTCCGGCCGTCTAGAGATGCCCTAATCATAAATTTTCTTACCTCAGCCCCAAGCATGGTGGGGCTGAGGTGAGTGGTTCCTCAGTCTGTGAATGTCCCTCCCTGGTTCACCTCTTTTTCGAATTCCTGGATCTGCCACTGTTGATTTATTATATAATTATTTTTTGAGCTTATTTATAATGCGTCTATTGCAATTTTCACTTTATCCTCTCAAACAGTCCAAGAACGTTCAGAGTGCGCTACTTCACAGGGGGATTCGCCCCCTTGATCCTGGCTACGTCCCTGCTGGCTACTAGGGTAATAATTATACACTCCCCAGAAAAGAAAAACACACAACCTTATTCCTGAGCAATTGTGTTTATTATTTTTGTAGCTTATAATCAAAATATTCGTTTCTGCCTAAATTGATTTACAGAATGGAGCAATAAAATAGATGTTTACTACAAGGACAAAAGGCTGTTTGCTTATAACATTCTACTAATGTGTTTTAGTATCGTTATACGTTGTCTTTTGATTTAACTACTTCACTTGGCTTACCAAAATGGACGTAGAGAACCAGGGAATGGAATTTGTGAGATTAGTCGCACACCACTATAGCTAGCTGAGGTAAAATCAATGAAGCGTGGAGAATTATCAGTTTCGTAAAATATGTTCGTTGTATTTAGCGTTAAGTAAAAAAATCGAAATTCCTCCTTCAAATGCCCTCTTTATTATATGATGCTGGCAAATTCCTACTATTGCCTTAATGCATTTAGGTCTAAAAATCTATATATAATCTAAAATAAGCTCGAAATTATCTCCACCTGGTAGCAGTGTTGATCAGGATTTGTCCGACAGGTGGCCAGGGGTAGAGAGATGTCCCAGGTGGCGGCCGTCGTTGGCTACAAGCAAATGTGAAGAAGTTCAGAATGCTATCTAGCTCTTCCCGACAGAGAAATCTGCCCCACCCCGACACACCTGGTGCCATCATTACCTGACAGAAATATCGTAAAAAACTGACTAATTTGAAAGCACTATGCTCACAAACATGCAAAATATTAAGTAATAAAACAACTGCGCTGCAGCAAGTGCCGGTTAGACTTTATCCTTGTCTTGAATTGAACGGATCAAACAAAAGGCAAAGGCAAGAGACAATCCCTGAAAAAGAAAATAATAATAATTCAAATATAAGTCTGATTACTACTTTAAACAAGGCATATTATTGCAAAATTTAAAAGAGTTCGTAAGAAACTTCGTAAGAAATATTGATCAGTAATACAACATTCGAAAACAGATTCAATAAATTTTGTTTTGTAATCTTTACAATTTAAAAACTATTACTTAGTTATTAATTTTGTCTATTGCATATCTAGCAAAACCAGATGAATCTCGGCAGTGTATGTATATGCATTTTTGTGACGTCATATTGAGACGTACTCTCGCCTGATTCACACCGAATCGGATTTTCTGTTTCTACCGAACCAATTCGAAAATCGAATCAGTGTGTAAGAATAGGGACGCTGGTCTTCAGCGTACGCGGTTCCAGTTCGGATCTGATAGGTAAACCAAGGCAATTCAACAGAATTACTTTGGGTAAACATGTTTCTGCACAATATGCTTATACAGTATGCATGCGTGTAATTTCATACCTGGCAGATTACGACTGTAAAAGCAACAGCGATCATGGCTGCAAGGTACTCTTCAGCATATTCTAGAGCTTTTTCAGAACAACCCTGAGAATAAAGTAAACATAATTCGTGTATGATATTTGTTAACACATAGGATTAGTGCATATCAAGCACCCATCTTTATTGATGGCTTAGTTATAACAGAAATGATATTTATTAAAATAAATTAATATAATAATACAAATACATATTTATTAGGCCTATAAATTATAGGCCTAATAAATAATTAATCTTATTAAATAAGATTAGGAAATTATCAAAATATTGCATTTGATTTAATACCGCAATATTACGTTAAAAAATTAATATGTCAATGATATATGGAAGTGAAATTTATATTGAGGATTTGATGTGAACACATTTCAAAATACTGAGTGTATTAATACTCTTTTAATATAGGCCTATATTAGAAGTTGCATCCAGGGGCGAAGTCAGCAGAATAGGGGCTTAAGGTTAAAAGTTACGCCAATAATTTTCGTTTCATTTAATTATTTGACCTCCAACAAAAATACACAATGACTTGGGTCAGGAGGAACTTAAGCAAATATTTTACTGTAACTCAGTTACAGTCAGCTGCCCTTTTAAAGTCAGACTCCGGAGGAAAAACATTTTTTGATATGTTGTAGATCTGATTTTTCTAAGACAGAAAATAGTTGCTTGACGAAGAACTGGGGAACGGTGAATGAGATAAAGATTTTTGAATATTTAAAAACTGTGATTGTATATGCTATCTAGAAAAATAATAAATAACAATAATGATAATAGGGCCTATTGCTTAAAGTAAATTATTGAACCTGATAAATAAACAAAAATAAAATAATTTACAGTGAAACGAAAAAATCAGTAAAAGTTTGTCAATAGTCGTGCGGCTATGATAAACCAGTTAATAGAGAACTGTCGATTGCACTACGAGGTGGGGCAGTAAAGCGTAATGACGTCCATAAAACAAATCTACTTTGTGCAGAGAACGTAGGACAGTCAAGCATGAGTAAATCCGTTTTAGCGTCACGTCTCGTCGCGCAAACCGAAAAAACCCCATGAAGACAGCAAGTCTGTTATGCAAGACCACTACCAGTAATAGTTCGGTATAGTACCAGTACAACAGGTACAATTACAACCTAATACATTGTGGATGAAACAATGTGGTTGTCTCTCATCTTATTACTGATATTATTACCTCCATGCCCTATTACCTCCATGCAGTTTAGCAGCTGCAGTTGTTAGGAGTGATGTTTTGCCCACCTGACGTGTTATCAAAAAAAAAAAAAGACGCAAGTGATTCGGGTGGGAATCGAACCCACGACCTCCAGAACTAGCCTGGCTCCATAAGCACTAGACTACCGAGCTTGCGCTTAGTGACTAGTGTTGAATCCGGTCCCCAAGTAGCGGGGGTACTGCAAAACATCACTCATATAATATTTTCCTGACGCAAATTCACATCGAAATAGCTGCAGTTGTTGTTACTTAATTTGAACTTTAGTCCAGGAAATGGAAGGAATCATCTTATTGGCCAGTTTATACAACTCCACTAATATTGGAATAGTTTATTAGAATATAATTACAATAATTTAGTTATATTCAGTATCATAATGTGTTTTTTTCTACTATTTCGTTTTATTTCCCTATTATTTATGCTTTAAGACACTTTGTCCAGGTAAGAAAGTATAATACATACTCCAAGTATTGAAATGCACGCCATCGTGTTGGGATTCAATATTTCGACATTAATTATGTCATCATCAGGATGACATAATTAATGTCATGTGCTGTGAGGTAGTAGTATTTACAGAATCATAGTAAACCTCACCGTTTGATAGATACTGTCAGATTCGAATTCCAATACACACACTTTTTCCGGTATACAACACGATGCTGGGACGTCGTATATTGACGTTGATATATTCGTGCTTTGTGCGTAGTCGTCTGGTCCTGTACATCCACAGCAATGTAGCTTTAAGGAGAAAAGTTCATAAGAAAAAATATACACAACTGCAAGCCTGCATCAGTGGCGGATTCAGGGATGGGTCCAGCCGGTTCGGGCCCCACCTAAATTTTTTTAAATAAAAAAAAAAGTTATAAAAAAATTCTTCTCAAATTTTGAGTCTAAAAGTACCATTCCGGCCATCTAGAGGTGCCATAATCATAAATTTTCCATACCTCAGCCACAACCATGGTGGGACTGAAGTAGTATAGACCCTTCATCTGTGAAAGTTCCCCTCTATTTCAAATTCAAACATAAAAGACCAAAAAATTGACAACCCAGAAATATCACGTTTTTGAAAGGCTACAAGCGAAACAATTTGCAACTGGTGTCAATTTTCTTGCAAAATGGTTTTTGAATTCTATCGATTCTTTTATTGTAAGTTTGACTAGCCCTGTCCCAGGCAGGTGAACAGTACTCGGTGATTCGCCGGATGAAAGAATTGTACATAAGTACAAATTCCCTTTTTCTTGAGAAATTTTGAAAAGTACTCAGCCGAATTTGTCAATGTATTTTACTTTAACTCCCAAAAAGGATTATTTTTTCATTGTGCTAGATGCAATTGAATTTACAAATTAACAGAAAGAATAATGAAAATAATATATATATACATATATATACATATATATTTATATATATAACAGCATTTCCTTTGCATAGGCCTATGCAATGCAGTCGAGTAAATCACAGTTTCAAGACACACCCGTAGCTAAAGTTCGCGCAAAGATGAAGGAGAAAACACTGTAGGCCTATATTATAAGACCTGACTTGATTAATTGCAGAACTCTACGTGGGAAAAAAGGGACCCAACGAGCTTTGTGTTGTTATCATTGCACCTGAC
This sequence comes from Anneissia japonica, assembly GCF_011630105.1. Taxonomy (NCBI): domain Eukaryota; kingdom Metazoa; phylum Echinodermata; class Crinoidea; order Comatulida; family Comatulidae; genus Anneissia; species Anneissia japonica. The sequence goes on from NW_022685813.1 coordinate 755,577, forward strand.
CCCTTTTCATTTATTTGTAATAATACCGTCCTCATCTGTCATCGAACTTGGAAACGCATGCTTCAAGCTAAAATTTATATTTAGGCTTACCGTCTGCTGGAGATAATCCATTTTGGCTGTAGCAGTCTTGTCAAAATTGTATGCTGCAACCATTTTCAACAATCCCTTTTCTAGTTCTGATTCCATCTGTGTACGATAGAAGCAATGAATAAGTTTTGTGCTCATGGAAATAAAGTGGGCTTGCAACAACACCATAATTATATTCTCAAAAAAATGTCTACAATATTTATAGAATAACTGTTTATGTATAGGCTTATATACATACATAATATATATATATATATATATATATATATATATATATATATATGATATATACTGTATATTCATATTCCATTATATTCCTATATAGCCATAATATACAAATATGCCAGTATGTATACAAAATAATTCAAGTTGTAATGAAAATTAATGAGGCAAGAGTTATGTTGCTGTAACTTTATTGAGATAACACAAACACTCTCTGGCATCACCCTTCATCGGGTGCTGAAAGGTGATGTCAAAAATAGGTCAACAAATTTCAACAAACTTTTCCGGGTATCTTACCTTACCAGGCAGGACAATCGACATGATACCCAGTGTCAATTCCAAAAGAACGATTACCGACAGCAGGATAGCGTACTGTGCATTAGAAAAAATATATATATATCAATCGGAATAATTTCTGTATTGCTATCACGAAAAAAATATACAATTTCTGCCGTAAAGTAATACAAAATTCAATTAAAAAAATGCCATAAATAGTTAAAATACCAAATAATTCTGCTATTAACGTTACCGGTACTGCCACACAGTAACTCAAAAAACCATATAAATTATTAAAATAACATTTCTGAATTGCCTATTCATTTATTAACTTTAATTACAGGTAAAGCATGTTAGTTTATAATGATTCCAATACGATTTACTATGAAAATAATTATTCTTTGCAAAAATTAAAGGGTAATACGAAGAGACCGAGGAATGAATTTTGTCTCGATCAGTGGTGTATCTAGGCGTCTTAAAATGGGAGGACTGATGGGAAGGGGTAAAGGACAGGGGCAGATCCAATCCCCGTGCCCCCACCCACCGTTTTGACACTAAATTTTTAAAATTTCAATGTATATCAGTGTTACAGTAGGCCTATGTGTTACTCATTTAGGCCTATCTATTCTGAAACTATTGTGCCCCCACCCCCGTTTGAAAAATTATGGATCCGCTCCTACCAAGTGAAGTGGGGGACTCGATAGTTAAGTGAGTGCGAGCTAACACGCACAATAAGTTGCTATGTGGCGATCTTTATTTACTTGAGCGTGATATTTTTGCTTCGAACGTTTTCACTGGGGGATAGACTGGGAAGCGATATTTTTTTAGATACGCTACTGGTCTCAATCAAATTTAAGATGGCAAGCTATAACGTATTGAAATATACAAATTAGACAATTATTCCCTTTCTTTTAATGAGATTAAGTTTTTTTTAATAAATATGTTAATTTACAGACGTTTTACTACAAAAATCCTAGAATTAACAAAAGTGTTTTATTTTTTCATGTTTTTAGTCCATTGTTCGAATATTTCGAACAATTAACAACAAAACAGCCGAAAGGTATGCATGCATTTACTATTATATTTATTATAATTACTACATGCGAAAGTAGGTCTAGCCCAGCATGGCAAAAACCTACAGTTTTCGACCTACCATTTTTAGGCAGCATACGCTCTCCTTCCAAGCTCCGCAGCACCCACTGATTCCAATAATTGTAACAACGGAACCTAATGCGATTGCAGCTACACCTATGGACCACATCGCACTTTCACCAACGGCTTCGGTGTTGGTAGCCGCAAGATCGCTAACGATCCAGGCACCTATGGCAAGAATGGCTAAACCTCCCAGCTATGGAATAAAGGCGACAAAACCATTATTTATAAACCTAATTTTTTTTTATTACTATAATAATAATTATTGTTATTGTCACTATTATATGGGCCTATTATTATTATTATTATTATTATTATTATTATTATTATTATTATTATTATTATTATTATTATTATTATTAGGCCTAGGCCCTATTATTAAATAACATCACCACCTTCGGCATCAGCACTATCATCTGACGTCTTCCAACATCAGCATTGGCACCATCATCTTCACCGTTATCAATATTTTATTGTTATCATAATTGTCATTAGTATCATCATCATAATCATTATAATTCGGAAAGAATCCAACAATTTTACAGCATAGTTTGTGCTTATGCATTAACCTGCATTAACCAGTCCCAACTTACATTACATAATTATTAATGTCTTCCTACCGATGTAGAGAGACAACGCGAATAATTTATATCATGATATAAATTCCATTTCATTTCTGGAAGGTAATTCCGTAAGAAACATTTAAAACTACAATTTTAAACAGTAGTCTAAGAGTCGTGATGATTTTCTTGTGGACATGGAACTCTGGTTCAAAGAAAAAAAGCTACAAACTTAAACAGTATTGGGTATTATTGCAAGGGCAGATTAGCTCAGTCGACTAAACTGGTAGTAGACATTGTGTGTGTGTGTTGAACAGTTGAAATATCTTGGTCCCCGGTTCAATTCCCATCGCTTATTTTCTTGTATTTCTGCTGGGGCGCTGAAATGCAAGTTACAATAGCGTACCATCTTTCGGATGAGACATTTAAGCCGTTAGCCGGGTCCCGTGTGCATATGTGCATAATGGGCCATGTCTACGTTAAAGAACGCAGTAAACTCTTTAGAAAAGAGTAGGGAATTGTCTCCCGGTGTACTGAAACAATCACCACCAGGAGGACCCCACTGGAAATTCTACAGAGTTTCGTGGGTTATCCTAGTCACTTTACACCGAATACGTCCATTCCAAACAAAGTTACCGCAACACAACACGTTATGATGTGATCCACTATCTCATGCACACTTACTAATAACATTAATGTCTATTTTATTAGCACACTTACTAATAACATTAATGTCTATTTTATTAGGGTTTATTTTATTGTGATTTACTTTTTGTACCTATAGATCGCATTTATTGTATTTACCCACACAAACAGGTTGATGACTAACAAAGCTGCTCGAGCAAACGAAGATCGAAACGCCATACTTGTAGTTCACAAATCCAGATAGAGATAACTCCAAAGCTGCAAACGATAAAAGTGGATCTGTAATTGCTTTAAGATGTACATTACCTTGGATTTACAATGCAGTATAATGACAATCATATGTGCGTATTATGTAGGTTATAAATCAATTCTATAGTTCAGGGAATGTCTTAATATATAAAATAAAGTTTATTCAATGTTAATTCATGTACCCGGATCGTATGGTTGTGGGTTCAACGAACCTCAGACATTTTATGATTCTTTTGAAAAAAAAAAAGTATACCTCAAGAAACATTTGGTCGTCATTGACAACAAACAACGATATATGATCATGGATAAATTAATTCTTTCATGGTATGACAATCTTGACTGTGTACATGTTGACAGTCAGAAAACTAAAAAAACAGCTACAAGAAGAATTTTTTTAATGGTATCTAGGTATTGTATCTTTTCACCAGCACTAGCTATGAGACTCACAGATGCTCAAACAATGCTGGCATCTTTACTAAACATAATTCCTGCCACAAAAAATGTATAAAAATGGCTCTGTTAAAGCCGTATTGTCCAGTTGCGTGTGATCGCCAAATATTTTACAGCATTTTCAAAAGAGTGGTAAAATAATTAATGCTGAACATGTTTAAAATGTGTAGGCCTACAGAGAACTCACAAAAATAGATGAGTCCCTTGGCAGACGATACGGTATGCACTTGATCCATGAAAAATGTTTTTAAACCTGCTTTTACAGTCAATCATCAGGTCTATCCATTATTGCAATTTTTTTCTATTTGTTAATATTATTTGTAACTGCGTGTACAAGCTTTGTTATTTTGGTTACGCCACATGTTAATATAATATATTCAAGTGAAATAATTGAAGTTGAAGTTTCAGTAATTGTATTTATCTTCCAATAGGTGTTGGTAACACTAAACAAACATGTTATACCCTCGTAAATTTCAAAAGCACTAAAGGAGTTACATAATATTTAATGGGACACAAAATTTAATCAGAGGGTAAGAGAATACAATAAAGACTAACGGTTGAATATGAACGCTACAGTATTGTGGCTATCTAAACAGTCTATCAGATAATGTACCATCTGTCTCTTATACACATCTAGATGAGTTTGTATATTAGCCTATCAAGATTATTATTGTACGTATTCAGAGGTAAACAAAGTCCTCTTATCAACCAGACGCTTGTTTGTAAGATGATTATGTATCAGTATGGCAACTTGTAGGCCTACATATTGTGAACTTTCGTGTGTTGTAGTTTGTGATGTGGTAGGCCTACTCGGTCACATCATTGAGGCCTAAGGGACCGTGACCTTCGGTTCTATAAATAGAGCATACACTGCGGCTGCGGTGAATTTTCTTGCAATAGTAATGTTTCTCTCTCCCTACTGAATTCCTTTTTGAACTACTTAATAACAGTTAATGTCCCAAACAACGCCTGGTGAATTTTGGTCAATCTAATGTCGTTCACAAAGCTGGGTACCGTATCATAATAATAAAACCAACTCAATATTAGTGATGTATTGACGTATCCTACTTGTACACCTTAATTTTAGCGTTTTATAGATACGAACATTTGGAGATCGGATTCAACACCGAGTCACCAAACGCAAGCTCGGTGGTCTAGTGTATATAACACCAGACAAAGTTACCTGGACGTTGTGGGTTTGATTCCCACTCGAATCACTTGCGAGTTTTTTTCCCGCATGTATTGATTGAACGTAGGCCTACTGGGTATTCGGTACGAAATACATCAGGTATACGGCAAAACATCACTCCTGTGATATGATATTTTCCTGACACAGACATTGATATTTATACATCTATTACATCATTTCAATCAGGCATATGCGCTCTATATATACCCGGAACGATTACTTTAAACAATATCGATCAACATAGTCCATGAAGAAATAATAATGTTAGTAGTATTATTAATTACAGGTATTTCTTCATTGCATAGATATATTTCGCGATAAATATAAACAAGATATAGGCTTAGTCAGGCATTGATTGGAACATTTTCCTCATTCACATGCACTGGCTATTATTTGAGATAACTAAAATAATATAACACACTTATTAAATATAAGCCCTAACTACAATTGAATAAGTAATAGACATTGTTATATATAAGATCTGTAATTGTAATTAATTGTTGCCTACTAGAAATGTAAAACAATACGCTGGACCAAGAAGCATGCCAATTCTCTCATGATTTTTTTTTTTAACGCCAGAGATGAATTGAAAAAGTGAAAGCCAGTGCGAAATTTAAGGCGATGAAACCATAATTGTGGAATAAAAAATTAATGATTTTAGTCTACAACATTGATTATATGGATTATGTCCTAAAATTATTTTTAACGAAATTCGGACGTCTGGGACGAATTACTTTACTGGAACACCTATGGCTTCGAAGCGTTCTGTTTCAGCCACGGGTGCACAGATATGCTTGCTCGAATCACAGACAGACACTGTATGTCTACTTACCGACTGATTTGTAGGTTTTGGTTAACTGCTGCTTCCGAAATACCGTATTGAAAATAATCCGGTACCAGTTAGAACCGTTAGAAATCACAATAACTGCGAAGCAGGCGACAATATAACTAAAGTTGTTTCAACTTTTTTAACGTAATCCAAAAGGTGCCCGCCAAAATTGAAGAGTGTGACACCGATCCTACCGTCACAAAATTCAAGATCATTAACTTGTGAGTTAGCGCCCTTAGTGGTCGAATTGGATGATAAGTGAAGTTTAGTAATTGGCATTTCATATTTCTGACACAAGAGGGGGTTATAATGTGGAAGTTTATTACTCCCGCCCTATGGCCAAAATGTTTGGATTATGGTATCAATTTTATCAGTCGTCTGTTAGATCGTCTGATTCACGGCATCATCTACCGCACACATGACGAGGTATGAACATAGGTCATCTATGATTATATACTCATTTGAAATACCCCTTCCCGTCTGTGTTGATTTAAGCTTTAAACTGTTAAATTACTATTGTGTAAAAGTAATTTTTGTGTAGATCAACATATTCACACATCAGTTACAAAAATTGAAATAATTATAGAACAAAACAATATTTTTCTCGCCATTACACTATTTAAAAAAAGAACCAGTAAAATTTAATCGAGGCTCAGTGTTATTGTTTTTGCCGATTTCAGGCTCAAAATGTTCTTATTTTACACACTTTTCAAAGATAAAAAATTATTATTTGTACAGCAGTTACTGTACACAGGGGTGGATTTAGGGGGGTACACCCCCCCCCCCCATTTGGAAAAACAAAAAAAAAAAAAAAAGGGAAAGAAAAGAAGAAAAAAATCGTCCAAAACGCCTCAGAGGTTATTTTTCTTCTCGAAAACAATTTAGCGGGGACATAGCCCCTGACCCCATGGGTGGTCTTATCTCGATCTCCCCCACTTTCGTTTCCCACTTTCGACCCCCCCCCACTTTCGGACATCTCTGAATCTGTCCTACTGTATTATAGAGGGTACTCCTACTGCTCCCAAGGTACAGATACGATTTGTTGGTTTTCCTATTTAAAAAAAAAAAAAATTAAAAACCTCATTTGACATTTTACCTCAGCCTCAATTTGGTCTTACTTTTAAGCAATTTCAACCTTAGTGTTCTTATAAAATGTGTTCTTATACAAAAGCAAAAGTGTACCAACAACTATTGCGCTTATCCTTTGCATAGGTAAGTTACGGTAAATACCATTACTATTATCGATAGACCAAATCGGCGACTCCAGCTATTACTGGTCGATTGACATATAGTGGATACTATTTGTAAACATCCACATCGTAAACCACAGTGCGCTCATTGAACAAAGTTACGGTATATTGGGAAAGTTATGATGTTTTTTTAGACAGCGACCCAAGGTAAAGTAAGGCAGTAGGCCTATGTTTTTATTAAAGGGCCTAGTGATATATAATTACTTAGGCAATCTCAGTGCATTTTATTTAGGCTCTGGAATGCCGCTTGTGTACGATAGGCTACATACAGGTATAAGCCTAGCAGTGGCGGCGCCAGCGGGGGCAGGGGGCTTAAGTCCCCGCACCGGACAGGTCAATCCCCCCGCCGGACAGAGCTCGTCGGGCAGTCAGACCATAAAAATAAGCCCACACCAAGCCAACACATGTCTGTCACAGTCCGAAAGTGCCATTTTCGGCCATCCAGAGGTTGATAACTTTTAAATAATCTCATTTGGGAGTCTGAACCCCCTCTCAACTATTCTCCCAGCTCGAGCCTACGAGCTCAAGTCCCCCGGCCTATCGAACAACTTAGCCCCCCCCCAACGGCAAATATATCCTAGAGCCGCCACTGAGGCCTAGTAGGACTATGCACTGGTGAGTGTAAGCCTTGACCAGGGCCCGGAGCTGGGAGGGAGTTGTAGGCCTCGACTATATATCTCTGTAGTCGAGTACCGTACTGTAGGTAATAAAGTAGAAAATAACACTTAACGGTACTGATTGCTCAACCAAACTTGTTAAACAGTCTAGTGATAATAGACCTGTTTGGCATGGTACCGTACATCCTAATATACCAGTACCGGTACGTAATAATAATGTCATAATGATGATCATTATCATCGGCAGTAACTGCAAACATCCTATGATTTACAATAATTTTTGGATTTAAAATAAATGTAAAATAATGCTCTTATTGCAACGAATGGGTAGATTCATTTTTTGTTTCATGCTGTGATAGCATTTGCCATGAATAATATTCTTGACTTAGGCCTATATAAAAAGTACCTCAACCGGCGGACGATTCACTGGAGCAATATGCACGTCGCGAAGGTACCGTATTTTTCTTTGAAAAACTTCCAGGCTTTATTCCCACTATCAATTGGAGCCTTACCAAACCAAACTGATAAGTATTTAAAAATTTAATTTTGGAACACTTCTAAGTGATTTATAAACACTGTTAAATTATATATAAATCATCAAAGAAAAGAAATTACAGTGGCATAGGCCTATATAAATTTTAAACGGTAAAGAAGAGAAATCTGCGAGTGCGAAAACAAATGCCCCAACCTGGATGCGAACTCGGAATTTTCTACTGTCTATGCAGACGCCAACCAACTGGGCCATTGAGACTTTGGAAGTTCAAATCCGATTGGAAGCAATCTATTTCGCACCCTACGGCATGCCAATCCAACACTAGCATATATACGGTATATATATATATGCCTAATATAAATCAAGATAGTCGTAAACACTGTTAAATTATATATAAATCATCAAAGAAAAGAAATTACAGTGGCATAGGCCTATATAAATTTTAAACGGTAAAGAAGAGAAATCTGCGAGTGCGAAAACAAATGCCCCAACCTGGATGCGAATTATGAATTTTCTACTGTCTATGCAGACGCCAACCAACTGGGCCATTGAGACTTTGGAAGTTCAAATCCGATTGGAAGCAATCTATTTCGCACCCTACGGCATGCCAATCCAACACTAGCATTTAAAGCACACACGTTATAAACGGAGATCAATGGATACGCACTCTTCTTAAACAAGACGAGACCTCTAAATCCTCTTGCGGTAATGCTTTATAATATATATAAATTTTAAACGGTAAAGAAGAGGAATCTGCGAGTGCGAACAAAATTTGCCAAACCTGGATTGGAGCCTGGGACCTTCTGCTGTCTATGCAGACACCTTATCCAAGGGGCCTCTGAGGCTTTCGTTGGAATTTCAAATCCGATTGGAGGCAATTTATTTCGCACTTTACGTCATGCACATACAACACTAGTATTTGAAGCACGCAAAAATCAATGTGCGTAGGTGAAGTAGGGATTCGGTGGGGGCGCTGGCTCTCAAACTAAGGTGTTTTTTAACTACTTAAAGCGTGATTTTCTTCTTTTTTTTGCTTTGAACATTTTCAATTACGGTGGGAAACGACTGGAGGCGAGATACGCCACGGTTACAAAAACAATCGACATCCGACGAACATTTTGTGTGTTCTTTAGAGAAAGTTAATACTTTTATCTTTAATTTTGAATATTTTATTACATTTGTCTACAAGCACATCTTTATTACAATTCACGGTATAACAATAGTAAGCTCTAAAATACAAACGATAATATTGAAATTCTATCTATATCACATAAATAGTATAAAAAAACTCGTTAAAACTTGTAATTACATATTTTTAAAATGATTAAAACTGCCAAATCATCAACATTCAAGTCTTGTGAAGCCTACAACCAGATACAGGAGGTCAGACGATTATGTTTCTTCTATTTTTAAGTCCAGCAGCAAGTAGACCTACGCTCGCCATTGGACCTCTCCGGGTGTATCCATCAAACTTAACAACTGACCAATCAAAATGTATTATTTAATAGCCAGGAGAAGTAGGCGCATGCCCCATAAATACGTACTTACACAGGCTTACGTATTTATAACTACAATAATATCCATGGAGCGGGTTTTTACGGAAAGGTCCATTACAGGTTGATAGAATCATCATTCTTATCGTCATCATGAAATTTCCAGGCCAGTTTAGTACTGTGTATCACACGAGTCTCCGGGATTATGCAAAACGCTACTACTACAACTCTTGGGTTTCACCAAATCAGGTCACACAATAGGTGGGATAAATCTAGGTCTAAAATATGTTAGTGTATATATATCTGTCTCTTATACACATCTAGATGTGTATAAGAGACAGCTGTAGTCGAGTACTGTAGGTAATAAAGTAGAAAATAACCCTTAACGGTACTGGTTGTTCAACCAAACTTGTGAAACAGGTTGGTGATAAAATAGGTCCATGGTTGGTATGGTACATCCTAATGCCAGTACGTACAGTATGTCATATGATGATCATTATCCACATCAACAACAAGGCGAAGCCATATTTGATGCACTGTTCATCTCGCGATCTTGATAAATGTAAACAAAAAAATAATACCCACTATAAGTCACATGACCCGAGCCGCCAATTCAGTCTGTTGTTGGGTTTACTTACACCAGCGGGAAAGTCAATCATTTCAAACACATAGGAAAGAACAATACTATTATGATAGAAAAAGGTACGGTATTATGACATAAACGAAAGATAGTTTACTCTGTTATGATATATTATTTGTGATAAAACCTAAAAACAACACCCTAAAATTCAGTTTCAGTATTGAATTGCTTAAAAAAACATCCAGTAAATTATCAGTTTCAATGATCGAAACAAAATTAATTATTCAGTTTCCTATTATGGCTATCATTCAACAGACCTTTCCCCAGCGGGCCAATCGAATTGAACATCTGACCAATCAGAAAATGGCCGAGAATACACGTGTTTATGTACGCTTAATGCTGTCGATTTGTAGGACCTTAGCTAGTGGTGGGGTCCATTATTTAAAGTGCACAGAATAGGAGTGTTTTATGAGTTTATTATCATTATTGGCGTCTTACTTTCTATTAAAGCTAATAACTATACTTTAATTTACCAAATAAGCAATTCCAATATTAAATAAGCCAATGTGTGGTTTGAACTGCGCATGCCTGTATCAAAGGTCAACTGACATAAACCTATGTTGTGTGTATATTGATACGGGCATGCGCAGTTCAAACTACGAATTGGCTTATTAAACAATAAAAATACAATTTTCAGCCTCTGGATAAGGTATCATGCATTAAAACACATTTAAATATTACAGTATCGCCAAAAATTAGAGTTACTCCATCCCTCCTCTCAAATTTACGCAGAGTTCTTTATAGTTATACATTCCTATAGTTACAAACAACAGCAGAAAATATACCTATGTATTAAAACTTTCATAAATAGAACTTTTGACACTAGTTTCAGCCTCAATAAATAAAAGTGTGTTTTTACAAAATTTCGTTCTAATTATTTACCGTGCAACTGTGGGCCTTTTGGATATTTTTTTTTCATTTTTACAGAAGCAGGATGAATGTGTAGAGGTATAATTCTGAATATAAATACGTAATGGGTAATTCGAACATATTTTTGCACTTCGTTTCCATGTCAATCCTTCATTGTCTATTAAAGTATTCCAATATCTAACTTCTTGATAAAAAATATCTTTACAATATATTTTTTCTAACAATAGTTTCACCAACAAATCTTTATGAATAAGGTAAAAGTAGTATATTTCCACAAGGTACCCAATTATACTCCTGGGTGAAGAGAGGCAAAGTAGGCAAAGTGCCTTGTCAAAGCACACAAGCAAAATGCACACCTACCCGCAACCGCTGCACCAAACGCCCCCCACCCCCACCATTCTTTATAAATAGATTTTTAAAAGTATTAAGAACAATGTGTAAATGTGCTAAATAATATTACAATGAGTGGCCTCTAAAACTCATATTAAATGCAATTTTTTGTTTACAGATGTGAACAGTATGGAGCTTTTGATTAGTGTAGCAGTCATTTGCACATGTGACGACGTTGATTCTAGGATGTTGATTGGTCAGAATCCACGTTGTGCAGAGAACGCAGAAGGTTGACGAATGAGTGAATCCGTTCTATGTTCACATCGTTGCGCAAATCGAATCGAAAGCTCCGTACAGTTGTCGCTCCACAAGCAAGCGACCGTGATTTAGTATCCAGACCAGCTCCCACTCACAGGATTTCAAAATTTGAAGGATGACTTATGAACGAGGTGCTTTAATTAGAACATAAACAAAAAGTCGTTCATCAAACTGCATTCAATTATTCATCTTTGATCATCTTCCGCAGACAGCATGCAAGACACATTGGAATAAGCTGAGGGAAAAAAAAAGAATAAAATACTGAGACAATTAGGAACCGGCACACGATTATAAAAAATTAAAAAAAAAAAAAAACCAGGTGACTACGTATCATCAGATGATTGGGCCTATATGGATTTATTACAAAGTAGGCCTACTAACACAGATTTAATAATTCACTATAACGTGTTCGTATCATGTGTCCTGAACGCGCGATGGGAATTTTGGTATTGGTAGTGGTTGTAAACTTGTATAGCGTATAATAGGCCTAGTCTTTATGCGCTTTGAACAAAATGTCCAAAAAGAATGAAAGTGAAAGATACGGAAATTAGAAGTGACAAATGAAGAAAGAAACAACAAAAACATGAACAATACCACAATTGGGTGGATAAGAAGAGAGAGAGAGAGAGAGAGATTAAAGCTTAACTTTAAACAAGGGAATTTTCTGAAGCAAATTCGCGATATTCCCGTATATCCATCTGATGGGAAGAGAGTTCAAGAGTTTTTGAGCAGCAGCCATCTTAATTACAATAATGATACACCGAATATTATTTGTCAACGCATGCCAATATTGCGCATGTTTGTATCATGTTAAGTGGTGAATCCTGGAATTCTGAATAGAAGAGGGAGAGAGGGCATGGAAGAAACTTTTACAGATGAATGTTCCACACCACCAAACAAATTTGGCGGGAAGCGAGAGGGGTGAACCCCGCTGGATCGGCTCTTCATTCTCATCATTTCGTTAAAATCTGATGTCTGTCGCGCTCAAAATGATATATTGCATACCTCAAAGACAAGCAGACCAAGTGATAAACCGCCAAGAATCAATAAATTCTTCTTCCCCCAATCGTCAACAGCTTCAACGCAGCCCTGAGAGAGAGAAAAAACAGACAAGGTATTGATATATAAATACGTGTGTCTCGACAATAATTTATCTCATACATCAACATCATCATCACCAGCAGCAGCAGCAGCAATTCCCCCAACTATTGTTAGACCTAATTACAAAACTACAAAATCACCAAAAAATCGTGCCAGAACTGAAAATAATTTTGATCATACCAAGTAAAGTGAAGCTATAGGTCGGTTGTTAATATACCTGCCCTCTAGCCTCGGGGCCCTGGGTTCAAACCCTATCAAACGATAGTTTTTCTCACAACTTAAAACTCAGACTGATGCGATGAGCCGTCATGAGACTGTCTTGGAAGCAGTCGCGTCGTACAATTTAAACATGTTTAATATTTGAAATTGCCAGATTATTTTGATGTCTGTATGTGGCAACAGGCCTCATCATAGACGCCATATTTCAATTTTGTGACGATAAATATTTTTTCCATGATTAAACTTAGGAGGTAGGTGTATATTTTGATCTCCAAATATCTTACTAATAAATCAACATCTAATAAAATATCTCATAAAATAATAGTAATCGATAATTATATTGAATATATATGTTAGTAAAACAGCTTTTATGTGTGAATTTGGTAACAAAATATTGTGCTTCAATCTTATGTTAATTTACACATGTACTTTTGTTTGCAGGTTTTTGGTGGTTGCACACAATCCAGGTCATTGTCAGTTTAGAGCTTGACGGTGTTGCATGTGTTCGTTTAGAGTTAAATGGAGATAAGGAGCCTACAAGCTATTACATATTTACGATGACCTTCTACACCAACCCATGGAACAGAAAAAGACCTCAAATACCAAAAGAGGGTGCACGTCATCGGATGACATCGGCCGATGACGAAGTGATCTGAGATTAGGTCATTTACCTGATGAAGATACTATTTCGAAACCGGTTTAAATACTGTAGCATTTAAACAAGTTTAAATATTTAAAAGCATATTGTTGATAAAGCATTTATTTAAATATTGAAAAGCATGTTGTGGATAAAGCATTTATTTAAAAAATGAAAAGCATATTGTAGATAAAGCATTATTTTATTTAAAGATTTCAATACTGAGAAGCACGATATGCATAATTTATTTTTTAAGAGATTTAATTTCTGTGAGGCATGTTCTTCATTTAGCCACTTTTAAAAAACAGTTTTAAATATTGAGAAAATATTAAAAAGTTTTCAATATTTTTTTGTTAAAACAGATTTAAATACTGTGAAGGCTATTGCGGTTAACAATAAAACAAGATCGACTACTAACATGTCTATTAGTATATTATTATGTTGTTTTGTAGCATTGTAAACACAATTTTTTAAACCTATTGTTATAAGTCACCAAATCATACATTTCTAACAACCTTAATACTAAAACTAAAAATCAGTACACCTTTTTATGTACTGAAGCATCTATTAGTATTTAAATGAATTGCAATAATAATGTTTTTGTCACAAATACAATTGAAATTTAAACTTACCTTCTCATACACCGTTCCAGGTATTGGAAGGCAATTTTCGACTTTACAGCAGGAAGTAGGTATTGATTCAAAATCCAACAACCATTCTGTGAACGATTCGGCTCCACAACATTTAAACTTTAAAACAAATATAAATTTGTATATACAAAAATGGGTAATAAAATGAACGGGAATTGAGAGCAAATGATAAAAAATAGTGCTGGAAAGATGTGTAGATAAGAGAACTTTACCCTATCTTGTACATACATTTCAACAGCCAGATTTACTGAGTTCATGCTGACTTGAGACATAGAATACTAGAATTGCTTTGATTTGGAAAGTTGCAATTTGAATGCATATTGTTACTATGTAATATAACAATGAAGTTGAAGACCCAATGTGAATATATATAATATGAATATACTATATGAATAATAATAATATTCATCAATATCATTTGACCATCTTCCTCCATAATTTGACATACGTACATTTTCTTGAACATAGTCTATAGCGTCTGTTGCTTCTTTTGTGTTGCCATATTTCTCTTTAATTGTTGTCGACATTGTGTCCTGTAACTCTGCCTTCAGCTAATAGAGAAAAAGCCATACACAAATTTACGTCAAAATTAGGGTACATTTGACAGTCTTATGATGCTGCCCATTATAGGCCTTAACTGATAATACATATGGTTATAGTTTATACCACACTACAAACTCTGTTCCCCACTCCCACCCACGCTTACGTAGTCTGATGGTAAATGTGTATTTTGAATATGATCGACTAGATTGTTGCTGGTGATCATTATGATGATGGTATATTATAAACCTATCGTCAAACTTTCATTTCTTTATAATAATGATCTGCTTTACTTAGAGCCTGTAGCCTTTTTGAGCGTAAATAGGCCTGTATTAATAAGAGTGTTCACTAAGACATTACCGAATCAAACATAAGAAGGAATTACATGTCTTCATAACTTAAAGTGTAGATGGATGGAATTGGGCCACAGACCAATGACCTTGACTCTGGTTAAGCACCCGCATGCTAGGCCTACAGTAGCGACTTATTAAGGGGCATGATTCTTATTATTACGTTGTTTGATTTATTCTATATTATACTATATTATATTACATTATATTAATAGGCATTATAAATTAAACTTCTATTTTGAATTGTCATTATGTAAGTCAATTTAATATTTTTAAGACTTGTTATGAGGATTGTATGTTATTATTATTATTATTACTTATTATTATTATTATTATTATTATTATTATTATTATTATTATTATTATTATTATTATTATTATTGTTATTATTATTATTATTATTTTGTAATGATGTTGTTTGTACTGTTCTTTCATTTTATTCAGGGCCCCTGAATATCAGTTAACTTACTGGGCTCAACTGGAAGGGTTACCCTCTTTAAAGATGGTTGAAAAATAAAAATGACAAGTGGGGCATTTACATTATTTTATCCATTGGAAATTAATAAAAAAAAATCCAAGACGCTTTGAATCTCAAGCTATTTTCGTTGCTCTTTAGCGGATCGTAAGTCTATATATTTGACCTTTCATGATAATGATGATAATAATATCAATACTAATAATAAATAAAATTAACTGTAATAATAATAATAAATGATATCATTAATAACAATAATGATTAATATATAATATCAGCAGTAACAATGAGTATATAATAATAGTGATAATATAACGATGATGTTGATGACGATGTTTATGAATATAGTAATGAAAAATGATAATTAAAAAATGATAGAAGAGGACAAATATACTTACGTCATCTTGATATATAAACGCCAGGACAGCACCTACTAACTGCATTATCAGTACAATAAACATCAATCCAAAGTACTGAAATTATAAAAGTAACATAAAAATGTTTATCAGCATGATTATTATTATTATTATTATTATTATTATTATTATTATTATTATTATTATTATTATTATTATTATTATTATTCATTATTATTATTATTGTTCTTATGCATATTACTTTTATTCACCTTTGCTGGGGAACTTACCAACATAAGACAGCAAACGTTTTCTGCGCATGCTCCGTAGCAGCCGCTCAACCCAACCAAGAACAAGAATCCACCTGTAGCCATCAGTAAAATGGCAACGTTATAAATTGTGTCAGAATCCAGTATGTAGGAGAAGTCGTCGGACTTGATGTACATATACGCACCAAGCCCAAGTAATGTACATCCTGCAATCTAAAAAAACAACAACAAAAATTAGCAATTTCTTGACAATAAATCAGTGGCGGATCCAGGAATTCAAAATAGAGGGGCCCGGGGAGGTACGGTACTTTCACAGATGGAAGATCTATACCCACAATGGTTGGGGCTGAGGTAAGAAAATATGTGATTGTGATACCTCTAGATGGCAAAAAACTGCATTCTCAGACTTAAAATCTGAAAATAATTTTCTTTATATCTTCATTTAAAAAAATTTTGATTTAGTGGGGTTCTTACCATACCTCCCCCCCCCCTTGAATCCGCCACTGTAAATTATGATAATTGTGCATCATACTCTTAAATGAGATATAATGTTTAAATATTTAAAAACTGGAAGAAAAGGTTGAAAAAACGGTGGTGAATTTCCCTTTTCCCCCAGTTTTTAAATATTCAAAAATCTGTATCTCATTAACCGCTCGCGAGTATTTCGTCAAATATGCTATGCTTTTTGTGTCGTAGAAATATAAGTTTTACAACATATCAGAACATTTTTTTCCCTCCGCAGCCTGACTTTAATAGCATGCTAGTACACCTTTGACGTGTTGATTGTAACTTTTACACGACCCAAGAATTGGCTTCTCTTTTTCGTAATCCAGGAATTACAAACTTGAATTCATTGACTTATAGCAAAACAGAATTGAATGAAATTCTGAGTTTGTGTACTCTGAGTGGGGGCGGTATGCAACTAAATGCTTTCATCGTCAGAATTCTATTAGTTAGTTTGACCATTGTTTGACTTGACCAAGGAGGTATAAAAAGATCTAGATTGTATTTATTGTCCTGCAGTTCTATTGATAAAAAAAAGCGAGCAGGTAATTATTATAAAGTAAGTAGGCTAATTAATGGTAATGAAGATTAAGTATTTTGATAGTTTCACGTGTAGTGGTGGACATTCGCATGTACAACTAGGTACGTCATGAAGCTAGCTAAGCATGGTATCGCAGCTATTATGGTCATCTGAGGATGTTTAACTTTCCAGCAAAACCCAGACAACGCTTCTCTAAGAATCATTATGCCTTCGATCTACCAACGAAAAGTTAAAGCTTAAACGTGTTTTGTTAATCATCATTTTGAAGCCTTTATGAATATTGTTAATATAATGCCACATACGATGTAGCCATTAGGATAACAAGAGGTTAAACGGACAGTAATTCCATACCCGGGTCGAATCGAAAACAGCGTATCTGCCGGTCGTCGGCGCGGTTAATGATCACACAAAATCTTTTTTATGGAACTAGCTAGCTTCCTTATCCACCAGACAAATTGTTAATGAACTACGTCGACGGATATATCTCCACTCTATATGAGTACTCAAATCGAAAAATTCACTACTATAACCATTACATTTAGGCGAGGCCTACTGAAATTTGGGGTTTTATTCTTAAAGCAGGGTACGCACCGCGTTTGCTGATGGTCATGCAAGTCGGCCCACAAATTCGCATCCACTCCCTGCGAGAACCACGCAACTCCGCCTGCTGATTGTCGGTGGGATGGAATCGTCATTTGGAAAGAAAAAAATCCGTACGAACGCCTAGCCAATATCTTGCCCTTTAATCTGCTTAAATATTTTATATTCATATCTATTTAATATTTATTCATTTTTTAAATCACCGTGGCAACTATACCAAGGCCGCTTCTCTGAGCTGATATGAATTTTAAATTGATAAATATATTATGTAGACCTATGATTTTGTTACAGTTACATGCTTTGAGGACAATTAATTACATGACCTACTAACGGACATTGACATCCTGATTTTCATTAATATGCTTTATTCCCCATCTTTGATCAAATCAATCAACCATATGAGTTTTTATTTAGAGCATGCCCCTGGGAATCTAAAGGCTTCAATTTTATTGTCAACGGTCCATTAAATCTAATCTTAAAGCGGTTTTATCATACGTATACAACTCGTGCTTATACTCTACAAATGCAAGGCTCAGTAAAAAACCGCGCATTATGGAAGTAAGACCACGTACTTTCAAATCCATTCACTGGATGGAACTCAGCATGCCTACATTTTCAAAAGGATAAATGCGGGGCTCGAAGTTAATTGTGACCAGTGCTGGGAGACAACACTTTAGTTTCACTATGTACACCTAGGCTGAGGTTAGTTCGTCGGTCTTGCCCATGGCACATGAATTCGTTTCTATGGTGAATTAGAGATATCTCCCCTTTCCCTGAACCCACACTCATCTGGCCCCGCCATTTAGCAAATCCAGCCTCGAAAGCACTGAATTCAGTAATAACGTACAATGAACTCCTAGGTCTATTTTATCAGAAATTAATATGCTACTGTTAATTGTGTGTTATAAAAAAAAAAAGACGAATGAAAGCTAGTAAATAAAATAGGCCCTAGATGAGCCTACTGTGCCCGTATATAATATAGGCTAGCTATATGTAGTAGATCTACTGTCAATCAAAACTTAACAACTGACCAATCAAAATGAGTTATCTAATAGCCAGGATTACGCGTATGTCCCACAAGCACAAAAGTTTCCACACGTTTACGCTGATAAAGGTTCCACACATTAGTAACAATATCTAAGGGGTGTGGCTTAAAATTTAATATTTATGACATTGGAAAATGTAGAAAAAAAAAACACAAGATCCAGAGAATGTGACTGGCAGCTTGACTATGATGTTAGACAGGACAGTCAGTGGAATAATACTTACCCATACAATTAAATTGAGCACGAATAATATGATCTTAGCAATTCCAGATCCACATGCAGTGCAACATTCGCCCATTATGCACAAGTGAGGTAGATGTCAGTTTCTAAAGGCAAAACATAAATACAGCTGAAAAATTATCATCGTAATAATCATCATTATCATCGTCATAATCACTATTTAATTTGTCATTATTTGAAGACAAAACTTGACAGGCGAGATTTTTTTTTGTATTGTTGTCTTTACTTAATAATAATGTATTTGTTTGTGTTTGAAAACATAATGTATGTCATCATCATCATCATCATCATCATCATCATCATCATCACCATCATTATTGTTATCACCATCATCCTCATCATCATTGTTATGATCATCATTTCATCATTAATATTACTGTACTATTTTTTTATATGAGGTTATTTTTTATATTATCATTATTATTATCATTATTCTAGTTATCATTTTTATTATTATGTTTAATAGGTCTCTAACAATCTAGGCCTAATAATGAAATAAATATATGCCAGATAATATTTAAACGGATACCAGTGGCACGTGGAAGCGGTTTTTACAAAATACACTCATGTACCCGGTACGTACTGAGTCAATCGATACAAATTATAGATTTTAAGGACTAAAAACAATTACTGTATTGTGATCCACGTTCGACGAGTCGTTTGACGATTCATTCGATTCATTGTAGCTGTATTACCAGTACATTAGATAGCTAATGGAAATGGAAATCGCTGATGTTACTATAATTATCAGCACTCATACGCCAACTTCTATATATTATTGTTTTATTATGATTGTAAAGGTTTATATAGCGCACTGTCTTTAGGATGAGACGACGTCGTGGTCACGTGTGCATTATAGCCCATGCGCACGTTAAAAAACGCTCTTATTCGAGCACTGTTATTGTTATTATCAGCAAACCTAATTATATATATATATATATATATAT
>NW_022685813.1:777164-785106 GCF_011630105.1 Anneissia japonica
TATATATATTAACTGAAGATACGCAGCCTGTGACAACCGAGTACGGTAGTTTTGTAACCTATCACAGCCAAATGATCATTTGTATGCCAATTCATAAATTATGAAAATACAACTCATGAACATTTATATACAAACTGTCACCAGCCGTGTACAACAACAATCGAATTATCAACAGAATCTCATTCCTAGAGTATGACGAAATATTACGACATATCTTTAGGCGGGTGGTTGTACAGAGTTATAAGTTAACATTATATTGATGGTGAGTATCTATTGATACTTTCATGTCCGAAGGCTTTTACTTAATTGGTACCGGTAGGTCTCCGGCCATTTTAACATAAAACATCAATACAAATACAGTGAGTTTGTTTGTTTTTATTTATTTATTTTTATTTATTTTATTTTTATTAAATTAATTTTATTTATTTATTTATTCATTTGTTCAATATCAAGATAAAAGCAATACAAGACAAAATCTACAACAAACAAGATGTTCCTTACCTGAGGATTGCCAAAAGTGCAAGCACTATCAAGTGGCGCTCCTACTATATGCTAAACATAATCACAAAAATACTGTACTTTAAATAACATTTGAAGTCATTTTGACATTCCAAAATAAGACTTCAATCTTGTATCGGTTGCATTTGCACTGCCGAATATCATTTTACAGGAAATACTAACACTTCCGATGCGTTACTGATGTTTGTACTTCGAGTTCGGTAATGGGATAACAGTATAAACAGAGCGCTAGGAAGTTTTCTACCATTTACTACTCAGTTGGTAGAAAATAATGGCACAATGCAATCATCTTATTTATGTGAGTTTAGGCATGTATACGGATTTATGTAAGTCAATATTATCTCAAGGGAGATATGGTAATTTGATGCCTCAACCGTAAAAATGACCGTCGTCCTCTCCTTGATGTAGCTTTGATTAAGATTAAAAATATACTGTACCATCTGCCATAGAATACTTTTAAAAAGCCTTTAAAATTTACTGAAAAACGCTAATATAGATAGTTAACAAAAGATCCGATGAAACAAATTGGTTTCGCTCATTTTTAAAATTTTATTACAAAATCCTTAGACTTTAAATTAAAAGAAGCTCTTTCCACCACACTATCAAATTTCATTTGACAAATGTGTGTGATGTGCCCATATATGGACACAATGATGTCATACCACACCCAAATATGGGCATGTCACATTTATTTGTCACGTGGAATTTGATAGTGTGGACAGAGATTTGTTTTCAATTGAAAGTTATTTTTTACTGAAACGTACAATTAACCGTAAGCAATTCAAATATATGGTTGTTCGTCTAAGAGTGTATCTTTAATCACGGAAACATTGGTGCTGTCAATAATGCAGGTCTGACAATGGGGCTATACTAGGCATATGGGGCTATACTGGGCATATGAGACTATGTCAACAAGGAATGTATAGATTGTATTAATTTATTAATTCGAGGATAATTATAAACCAAGCTTTGAATTTCTTAGTTGGATTAATTTCTTATTTGGAGTAAATAAAAAAAACTAATGCTGTCATATTTACACTGTATTTATAATGGATGAGAAAGTATAATACATACACATTGCAATGCACGCCATCGTGTATAGATTATAATGGATGCATTCGTGTATTTACATTAGAGATATGAAACGTCGAGACTAAATATAAATTTCGAGATTGAAAGTTGGAATTTCCAGGAACTGTGTCGGCACAGAGACCTATTATGATTTCACTATTGAACAAATAATATAAAATAAATTAACAATTCCTAAGTGAATTGCCTGTGGTTTTAGATCGGTATAGTTTTTTGGGAAAACCCCTATGAAAATATGGAGCTGGGTCGTTGAAAATCTCGTACTCAAATTTAATGGAGAGGTATGTTTAAAGCCGGGTGGTTGAGCTATTTATGTTACAATCTGATACACAAATGTCGTGGCCTTGAGGCAATGATTACATTTGGACATAAATAGGCATACAGGTCTCCCTCTAATTAAATACAGGACCGCCTCCAAGACCACCTCCAATTAAAGACCACTTTTGTGTGGTCCCCTATAAACAGATATTTTTTAC
This sequence comes from Anneissia japonica, assembly GCF_011630105.1. Taxonomy (NCBI): domain Eukaryota; kingdom Metazoa; phylum Echinodermata; class Crinoidea; order Comatulida; family Comatulidae; genus Anneissia; species Anneissia japonica. The sequence continues at coordinate 779,249 of NW_022685813.1, forward strand.
CTTTATTATTCTCAGGCCCGTAGCCAGGTTCTTCCAAGGGGGGGGGGGGGGGGGAGGTTATGGGCGTGAGGTCCACCGTCGAAGCCCCGGTGTGATCGGCGAAACCCCCAAAGCAAAGAGGATTTTTGTGCTTTATGGGTCTAAATAATGCTATAAAAGCAGATATGTTTGAAAACTTGTGTCTGGGTGGGTCTGCAGTGCATTAGTTGGGTTGGAGGACTTTAATATTTGGGAAATTTGAAAAGGGGGTTCGCCAAAAAAAGAGGGGGTTTGCTAGAAAAGGGGTTCTCCCGAACCATACACCCACCCCGGATACGGGCCCGATTCTAATTAGAGACCAAATTTGCTAAAGACCATGGAAACCCCGATCAAAAGGCGTCTTTGATTCAAGGGAGACTTGGATCTAGCTATCACAGAGACATTTACAAAAAAATTGTCGTTTTAATACCCTGGATAAAGTAATACCATTAAACTCAGGACTTAATACATTGATATTCATAATAGCTTGGATTCTACTAGTAATAAATCCTTGAGTAAGCTTCCATCTCCTTCTGGACTACCAAAACCGAAGACCAATTTACATCTTGAAAATTTAGTTGTGGTTAACTATTTTCGGTATTTCCGTAGGCGATTCCTATATAGGCAATTCCCGTAGGCGATATGATCCGTCCACGCATACAACCGAAGTAGGCCTATTGTGTCAGGGACTGCTCATACGTAATTAGTGACCTTGAAATGGGCGTTGGCCTACCATGGGGAATGTGTAGTAATTTTTTAAGAAGCCACGATACAATAGATTCCTTGCTAGTCAAATCAACACTTATATCTTTAGAAGATAAAATACACTGATAATTTAATTGTTGGAGGAAAGAGGTCTCCTTAATTAAAGCGCATAAAATAGCTTCTATGTCTAATAGGCAATTTGGCTTTTGTAATTAAATTGTATGGACGCGGAGCTAATCATAGAAGCTACTTCATTGTAAAATCGGGTTATACAAACAATAGGCTAATGTATAATAGACATAAGGATATAGTCCATAGAGAAAGAAAAGTATAGTTTAAGTCTGACCTAACCAACAAGCCTTTCTAAGTTTCGTTACACTAGGGAGGTATAAAAATAATATCAAATATTGAGGCGTTCAAATTCACACGCTGTCAGAGACTATTTAGGCACAGGCCTACTTTACTGTTGTATATGAATATATCTTTAATTAAGTAGCCGTACATATGGTATCATCTGCACTCCTAAAAATTAGTAACTAAGTTCCCTACAGAGATTGACTAACTAAACCAATGAAACATGCTGTAAAAGCATAGCGTACACTAAAAAAAATTGACATTTGACCTCAGAAAGGATAAAAGGCAGTTGCACAACTGTGTGTATTTTGTGCTTTTACTATCGTATCGATTTGCTACCTATTACTGTATTCAGAATACTATGACGGTGTTGTATTCCACAACACGTAACTCAAGATCCTATTAGCTATACCGCTTATGCATAATGTTATTTATCGCACGGCAGCTGATATTTAACATTTTTTATATAAACCTAATGCTGCTGTTTGCATCCATCAACTAAATGCTTCGTAGGTATGTGCTTATCCTCCAGAGCAGTTACCATAAGTGGTTGTACGCCGATGGCGGACGCTAATCCGAATCATTTTAAAAACACACTGAACCGTTAATAAATTTCATCAGTGATTAATCATTACAAAATTATGCACTGAAAATAGTGGTTTCCCTTGAAAAAAAAAAAAAAACAGCAGAATTGAAAACAGTATGCTAGCTTACCGTTGTGGTTGAGTTCTGATGTTTACTTATTGCAAGCCACCTACCGACTGAAGACTGAGCGACACTCCCTCGACAGCGTTCTCCAACGGTCTGGTCAAGCGGAAACAGTGCGTAGGCTAGTATTGAAACCTACGTTAAAGCAGCTTGCGTGTATAAAATGCCATTCAAGGATTTGTTTTGAAAAGTGGAATTTGACACTAAGTAAAGCTTTGTTTCCTATTGTTTGTATTTTTGAAATAAAAATATGAAAGAAATTTCATAAAGAAGAATTCAAAGACAACACTTATATTTGTAATATGTATGTAAAGTGCCGCTAGAGGCTTTGTTAATGCATTAAGCGCTATATAAGAACGACATATTATTATTATTATTTAAGGATGGTTTTAGATTTTTTTTTAATCCTCCCCGAGAATACAAATAGAAGTTATTTTGAAAGGGTTTTTTCTTCTTTTTTCTATTTATTTAGGCGCACAATACATGTGCCAAGGATTGTCAATAGCGAATATATCACTGTCCTACTTGTAGGTGACAATCCCTTTCACAATACAAACATACACGCAGGATGCTGTACACAAACTAAATCTCAATATGAGATTTAGGGAGTGGAGTTGTTTTGGTCGTGAGAAAAAATCCTGCAACACTGACTGGAATTGAACCAAGGACCCTAGGATTGGAAGGTAAGCATCTCCACTCCCAAGTCACTTTTATATCTTTTGAGATGTCATTCATAAGATGGTACTTCAGTATCTTATCGGACCTTTTTTTTAATAATCGCTTTCTCCACAAAGATAATATTAATGAGTGGCTCATATCGGGTTTTTTTTTTTTTTTTTTTTTTTTTATAGAGGTCAGTAATCAGTATAGTACAGGGGCTTATGTATTTTTGTTCGCAATTCATGTTAATTTATGGCAACAACGCTTTTCCGACTCAGAATTTTATACTGAACAAGAAAAATGTTGGTGCCAATTTTTTCGAAAAGGTTAAGTGGCCGCCATTTTGGAAAACAAGATGGCGGACACATCTAGTCAAACATATATCATTATTGGGTATCATTGGAAAGGAAATAATGCACTGAATATTTTTTCCCAGTACACTCATATAAAAAAAGTAATAGTAACGGAGATATTCGCCATTAAACATGTCATTGTCTGCTGCCCTCTTTTGGTAAAAATTTTATTTTTGTAGTTCTTTGTACAAATTTACCTGATTTCTCAGTTCTAATACCGATAATTTGTAGATTCTTGTTTGTAACTGGACTGATACACTGATAACAAAAACAATTTTATTCATGCTTAGGCCTATTAGTTTTTTCATTTAAAAAAATTGAAAATCATTTTTGTTGTGTATAACTTTTATTGTATTAGATTGAGAGTTTCCTGATATATTTTTTAAAGTGCACTTCAACACCCAACAGCCGAAATTGCATAATATAGATACAATAATTACATATTCTTACTACAGGATGAAATTATTACCCTTCAGACACCATGCCGGTATTTCTGAGACTATAATTTCCGGGGGCAAAAAACAAAATAATTTAGCAGAAAACAAAAGGAACATAAAATTAAATTGCTTGATTGGGAGCGATTTTCATTTAAAAAAAAAAGTGTTAATCATAATATAGCCTGTTATCTACAATCCAAGATTTAATACGTGAAAACTATCGCCGCCGGAGACCATCATGGTACTTCTGAGTTTAGGGTTAAACAAAATCATTTGGCTGAAAAACATAAGGTGACATGAAATGTTTTTGATACTGAGAATTATGGATGAGGCCTTTTTTGTATTTTGTCATTTTAGTGTTATTTCTTATTATTTCAATAGGACCATTTCGGAAACAAGCATAAATGCTATAAGGGTTATTCTGAAATTCTCTAACTGTTGGGATTTTTTTAAAACTTTGTTTACCTGTGAGAATTTCGAAACAAATCGCATCAAATTATAATGCCAGATTATAGATAATGGATTCACATAATAATAGGCACTTCTCATAAAAAATTAAAATTGGGTAAGTAATTCCCTGTCCAACATCATCATTCTGAGTCGAGGCTAAAATAATATTACATAATTGACAGTAAAGAAAAAAAAATAAGTGATCTGAATCATGACTGCCTAATTTTGAGAGCTATAGTAGGCCTAATATCAAATTGTTAGAAATAAGTATGGACCTCAGATGATAATACAAATGCAGTGATCTAATACTATTTTATAAAAACCCTAGTGTCCAGCACATCTCAGTTTTCTCTATTAGGTGGTTTTAAGCAAGAAAGTAGTATCAACTGCAAGTTACCCCGACAGAGACATTGACACTGCAGGGGTCCTAAGTCTTCCGGAACTCACAAGTCAAGAGTCTCCGGGAAATCAAGACGGTCTCCCGCACTCCTGCAAACAAGCAAGAATCTCCGCAAATTTATAATTTTGCATGTTTTCACTGCTTTATTATCAATTTTCTAAGGCAGTCAGTGCTGGTGGGTATCACTATGTGTAGCAAAATATAAAGAAATGTATCAAGAAATCTTTAACTAGATCTGTAGCACAGTACATGGAGGAGGAAAGCCGGCTGGGCCTCCTAAATATAAAAAAAATGGGGTAGAAATGAAAATTATATTCAAATTTGTGTCTGAAAGGGCCATTTCCGGCCATCTAAACTTATCACAATCATAAATATTTTCTTCAGCTCTAACCATGGTGGGGCTGATGTGGTTCACACCCTTCATCAATGAAAGTCCCTCCCTGCCCCTTCGACCCATCACCGCAGATCTCCCGGAAATAACTTCTTCCAACTTGGAACCCATGTATTACTATAAGTGCCCGCTTTTTGTAGACAGATTTTTTTTTCAGATTCGGAGAGTGGTTTCAGCTAGGTTTGCCAAACGATATTGTTCCAGCGAAATTGTGCCTGTCGTACCAAGATGCATGAAGGTTGTTACTTCATCATCCTTTGATTTTGTTTAGTTCCAAAAATTAGACAGAAATAGATAAAGCAGAGAACTTTAATTATAAAAATTAAAATGAAATGTGCCTGTTGTTATTACTGTAGGTAAAATATTCTCATTTTTCAAAACTTTTACGTGAAAAGTTTTAACCATAGATAAATCTGTTATCATATTTATCTGAATAAACATCGCCTCTAGAGCCTCATTTGGAATAAACGCCTTAATTTTATCCTCAAATAATCAACTCCCCACCCAACCAAATGACAGTAAACAAAGCAACATCATTGTCAACAGATTCTATTGATTTTCTACTCCAGTAGAATTATATTTTTCCTTTCATTTTGATAGTAATTATGTGTTGTAGTGAAATTTAAGGGCATATATTTTGAGTATATACGTAACAAATTTACACCAAAAGAAAAAAAAATTATAATAATAAACGCCTCCTTAAAATAAACGTCCCTTCAAAACCTTTCTTAACAATGAAAGTCCCTGGGTATATATTCCAATAAATATGGTATTTACAATTACTCTGATAATCAAGCGGTCTGCTTAACGATCTTGTTTTTGCCGAGACTGGAAAATAGCAGGATATTGCAGCTGTATTAACATGCACATAAAACAAATATATTGATAGGAAACTGTCACTGCAATGAACAAATAATATGAATATTTACATTGTTTAATAAAAAAAAAAATACCCATGAATACAAATGAAATTTGTTTATCAATGTATCAAATTAGTTACAAACATAAGACTCTACAAAATATCTTTATTTACAATTAGAACCAAGAAAACCAGCCAATTTCCTAGAAACAACAATAAAAATGAAAATTTTTGAAAAAAATATCAAATTAAATATGAGAAGTGCCAATAAATTACGGAATTTCTGTTTGTTTTTATAATTTAAGGGAGTTATTCCAAATTAAGATAAGGCGCACCCAGAGGACTTTAAATCCGCCAAGTGCATGTAACCAAAGATCTTATAAACACAAGATAGCGTTCTCCGCGATTTACGCGTAACAAATAGAAGCGTCGGTCAAGGTTCAAAAGTTTCCAATTTAGCAAGAGGGCGTCATTCATGCACTATTATACCAAAGAGAAAAAGTAATCAGTTTTGGAAGAGGGC
>NW_022685813.1:785166-786486 GCF_011630105.1 Anneissia japonica
ATGGTCATAGCGGTCAAAGGTCAAAAGTTTCCAATTTAGCAAGAGGGCGCCATTCATGCCTTATTACAGAATTTGCACGCGTAAATCGCGGAGAACGCTATCTTGTGTTTATAAGATCTTTGATGTAACAAGCTGTAACTGTAGGGGGCGCTGTTAATATATTTAACTTCATCTACAAATGTCATTTTGCATCATTATTAGAAAGTACCGGTAGCTCTAATGGAAAAGTAAACCATACTTCATCAACTGTATTATTTAATGTCCTACAATGCATATTTCTTGAATATTAGAACAATAATCCCATAACAAACATGGCGAACCTACTTACAGGGTTTCAAAAAAAAAAATGTTTTAATTTAATTTTTACTTTTAACTGGCATAGCAGAGACACGTGAAAAGGCGTTCTAACAACTGTCAAGATCTAAATGAATGTTATGCATGGCGTGATCATGGGTAGTCGGGCAAAATATTTTCCAGTATGGGGACGTATACGCATACCGACGGCGAAAGGAGGGTTTATGGCTGTTTTACTCACGCGGGATCATCTTTATAGTTACCAACCGTCTCGCATCGTGCGGGACGGTCCCGCATTTTAAAGTGATTTTGGATGCAACACGCATTTGGCAGGAACACATGCGTGATATTAAATTTGTCACGCATTTAGTGTACGAGTCTATGCGTGATGACGAATAATCACGAATTCAGGGAAAATATATTTAAAATTAGAAGAAATTAGTTTTATTAGATATATAAAACAATCATGTCGTAACTTGAGTCATTAATTTTAAATAATTATTTTAAATACAAAAGAATTTTTAATTGTATTATTTTCAACTTTATTCAAAGAGATGTTTCTGTGCTTTGGGAGAAACTCTCTATTGTCCTTGTTTTCAAATACAGTACAGTAGTTTAAATTTTGATTTTTCATTTTAAGGAAAGATCACGCGTGTTAACATGGCCGTCTCCTATTTTATAGAGATGGAAATGTGCATGTTAGGTTTGTACGCAAGCTTGTCTTTGAGTCAGGTTAACCCACTGAAATCTAAAAAAAAGTTAATCTGCTATCAAAAAACGCAAAAAAAAATAGTTATTGTTATATCTGGAAAAGCCTGGGAAGAATTTTTAATTTTGTAGACTCAAAATCGAAGTGGTTTGAGGCTTTACTTTACAGAAAATAGCATTATGGTGGTGGTTACTTGCCACCTGCTAATTTTCCCCACGGATTCTTTCCACTTGGAGAGTTATTTCCACACCCCAGTAGTAATGTACCGCGTTATGGGCGGTTTTGCATAACAAAGTGATTTTACGTAACAAAGGAGG
>NW_022685814.1:0-724 GCF_011630105.1 Anneissia japonica
ACACCTGCACATTTAAGTCTGAACATATGTAGTTGATGGTTAATAAAATCGAATGCGCATTTGAAATCGACAAAAGAAATAAAAAGTCTACCCCTTTTTCTATTAAGATACTTTGAAATAATTGTTTGTAAAATGAAAATGTTATCCGACGTTCTTGTCCCTTTGCGATATCCTGCCTGTTCCTCGCTTATTAAATTAATATCATTAGCCCAATCTGTAAGTCTGCAGTTTAAAATAGAAAGAAAATTTTACATAAAACGGGTATGAGGGAGATACCTCTATAATTTTCTGGTCTTGTCCGGCTACCTTTTTTGTGTATTGGGACTATCAGACTAATAGCCCATTGCTGTTGAAATTTTCCTGTTTTAAAAATTAAATTTAACAAATTAGTTATTTTTATATAGACATCTAGACTGGGCTCCAGTCCCTCATCTGTCTTTAAATCTATTTTGGCACCAATGGCGTTCCATATTACCTATTTGCTTGGCGTTTCATAGTATACTTTTTCTTGGATTAGGCACTGGGCATTAAACATGCTAATAATGCTTCACCTCGTCCCAGCTATAAGGAGAATTCATGTCAGCTCAGCTTCTGCACCGCGACAAGTGCTAAGCTACTAATCACAATTCGTCCAACCATGTATGGAGGTAATATTTAGACGCACCTTCACAACAGAAGTGTGCCATATAGAAAGTAACCAACTTCACGCCGGTTAATAAATACA
>NW_022685815.1:0-3126 GCF_011630105.1 Anneissia japonica
ATGATAAAATATTCAAAGATAAAAAAAAAAAGCCATGAATAACACTTTATTTTTTTTCCATTTAAATGTTAAAAAATAGCAACAACATAATCAATAAATCAACATAAATCATGCATTTATTAATACTAAAATAATTTATTTGTGGTCATTTTCAAGGAAGCGGAATCACAATTTTCCAGAAATTCAATCCGGGTATTTACATTTTACTTTTTGCAGAAATTACATATTCAATGATAAAATATTCAAAGATTAAAAAAAAGCCATGAATAACACTTTTTAATTTTTTTCCATTTAAATGTTAAAAAATAGCAACAACATAATCAATAAATCAACATAAATCATACATTTATTAATACTAAAATAATTTATTTGTGCCCAATTTCAAGGAAGCGGAATCACAATTTTCCAGAAATTCTATCCGGGTATTGGTAAACCCCACAAACAATGAGTTTATATGAACATCAAATTATTATTTTTTTTTTTTAGAAAAAGAGAGTTCTACAATAGTAATTAAAGGGTTTGGATCGGGTTCGCAGTGTGTTTGGAGGATTGTGGTGTATTTGCAAGTATTTTTTCACCAAAAAAATCAACATTTTAACCAAAAAATAGGTTCTTAAGAATATTTAATTTTCTTATTGATATACCAAGTGAGTCAATCACAATTGAATTGTTTGGTTTTCTACAGTGTGTTTTAGGAGGTTTTTGAGATTTAGCAACAGGGTTGCCAGATAGTCGACAGGCTTCACGGCCAAACACGCGCCATCTCACGGCCAAATTCGGCCAAACTTCTTTTTGATATTGGCCAAAATTCGGCCAGATTTTCACCCGATTAGAAGACAACAGTGGGTACATATTCATTTGAAATACTACAAAAATTACACGAAAATCAGCGGTCATTCGTTTGAAATTGAAGGAATTCAAATGATATACACAGAACAATGTTAAACTTTCACTGTTTTTCTTTTAATTAATCTATCACCATAAAATACATGCCCAGCCCAATCATAATATTAAAGAGCCTATGTTCTTTAGTTGCTGGCATGTAGGCCAATTCAGTAATGAATCCAGAGATGTCCGAAAAGGGAGGAGCAGGGGCCAAAAAAGAGGAGGGGCGGGGGCAAATGTGGATCCAATCAAGATAACACCATCTTAGAGGAAATTTTTGTTTTCTCCCGAATAACCTGATGCGTTTGGGCGATCAATTCTTTCTTTTCCAAATAAATCCGCTATTTAAAATCACATTATTAAGTTTGATCTAAATTTGATTTAAATGAATTATATATTAAGGTACATTGTAGTCGATCTATAGCAAAAATTTTAAGGGCCTGTTATTGTCAAATCCGTCACGTGGCTCTCTTTAATTAAAATGAATTAAGTGACATAGTTAGGTAACACAAACTGGCATTAAAACAACACTATTTAATATTTAATAAATACTTTTTATCTAAACTTTTTCTAAATTCGCATCCGAATGTTATTGTCATAGCACTTAAAGCAATAAATCAATGTTGCTATCAGAATTATCTTCTTCATTCTCATATGCAACCAACTCCAGAGTAACTTCGAAGTCTCTGCAGCACAAGTGCTTGAAATTGGAAGTGCAATTGGACCCGAATGATCACATCGAGCATTTATATATGACGCTCTACATAAAGAACACTGCAGCACCTAGAGCTATATAATTCAAGTGGGCAATAATTTAATTAAAGTACAGTATTTAATTTATATTCAAAAGAAATCCAAAAGAGATAGAACCTCCACTAGGATGGAACATATACAAAGACACACGTCACAGTATATGGTACAAACTTGCATTGAACTGTCTTCATAAAGCTTAAACGAGGATAAACTTCATACAAAATGTATATTTCATCTAAACAGTTTACATTATTAAATGTAACTGTTATTTTTAAAATAAACTCTCTTATGTCAAATCGGCTAAAGGGGGAACATAGATTAAGTGTTTGGTGCAAGTACAAACAAAGGTACACGATTGGATCAAATATAGAAATTAAGCTAACAAAAACAACATATACAAAACAAATCTACGTTATATTAGGCCTATATTGAAAAAAAATGTAACCGTTTCAAAAATTCTGGCAAATTCGGCCAAATATATTTTGGCCGTGACTTTTCAAACGTTACAGCCAGGCAATTTTTTATACGGCCAGATTTGAGGAATCTGGCCGTCAAAAAGGCCAAATGGCAACCCTGTTTAGCAATACCATTTGATCCTACCATAATTACTTTACCCTCACAATTACATGCCATTTTAATTCTTAGCATAATTGCCATATTTACATAACTATGTATATAATATAGTACTGTATCTCAGTTTACATTATTTAGTATAGTTTTAGGCACTTAAATTTACTTGGCGGGGAGTAGTAACCAAGTATGCAATTGAATAAGCTGCTTAAATAAATGTATTCCTAATTATTCGGTTTACTTTAAAAATAATATTTGATTAACAAACACTTCTTTGAAGTAACTCTAAGCATAGAGAAAATAGAACAGCCTCTAAGCAGAACATTTGTTGAAGTAAAGTTAGCCTCCCTTTTCCCATACATGAACTTGTCATTCAAACACACATGTTTTAACTACTGTTTATTTGCACTGTTTATAACATGTAAAGTTATTTCATTTGATACTTAACAAAAGTGAATTTTGTGGTTATCTATGAGTTGCATATTTTGGTAGTTGAAGTACTGTATGTGTATGTATGTCATTCCTCTATTTTGTTAGTGGAATAGCATTTTTAAAACTTATTTCAACTATCAAAAAATGTTCAATGGCCGTTGTTTTCTGATAATCTCTCAGTACATTATTTGCATCTGTTGTGTAACTGTATTTGTTATTGATTCAATTCTTGCTTATTACAGTATTTAAATATTTGAGGATTAAAAAAAAAATATCATACTATTACTGAATTTTTTCATTGGGGCCATTTTTACCTATTTTTCATTTGGGGCCATTTTTACCGGGGCCATTTTTTCCTGGGCCATTTTTTCCGGGGCCATTCTTACCTACATTCTATCTGAGCATGCTGTTACTATCCCATTTACCAGCAAACCCTTTAAAAGGGCATTTCGGCAGGTTGGTAAACCAGGTTTTGCCAGATTCATC
>NW_022685816.1:0-647 GCF_011630105.1 Anneissia japonica
TCTTTATGTTGATTTATTAATTAGAATATACATATTTGAGAACTAAAATAAATTAGTTTTTAGCTTACAGCATAGATTCTCAACCAATAAAAAATCTTTAAAAAAAAAAATATACCAATTGAATTGTACTTAGTTGTCACCTACACAATCACAGTGTATTAGATTACAAAATTACATACATCCCAAACCACATCAGGAATTTGACAGGTCGTCGGAATAAAAAAATAAAAATGTGCATGCCTGTCACAGTCTTGTTTATTTGTTATTTCATTTGTTTTATGAAATGACAATAATAATAATAATAATAATGGCAATAAATGGTTACAATACTGTAACTTACAAAGAAACTTTTAAAAAATAGTAACATTGCATGCGTTAAAAAAGAAGTGTATTAGATTACAAAATTACATACATCCCAAACCACATCAGGAATTTGACAGGTCGTCGGAATAAAAAAATAAAAATGTGCATGCCTGTCACAGTCTTGTTTATTTGTTATTTCATTTGTTTTATGAAATGACAATAATAATATTAATAATATTGGCAATAAATGGTTACAATACTGTAACTTACAAAGCAACATTTAAAAAATAGTAACATTGCATGCGTTAAAAAAGATGCTGTTAAATTAGTATTAGAAACTTTTT
>NW_022685817.1:0-524 GCF_011630105.1 Anneissia japonica
TGCAGTGTTGACTCTTCTTAGGAGCCTCATTCTATATAGAGTAGGCTGCTAGCAACTAGGTGTATAGGCCTAGATGATAGACTTTTAAAACAAAAAGATAATCGTAACGAAAAAAAATAAAGAATCGTCCTCACTTTATCTTCTCGAAATAATACAGCACGTCACTGATTAATTAATTCCAAAGTTAGGTAAATATGATTATACAGTATATTATATTTACAATGATATGTTAAAATCCCATAATTGAATTGTCCTCATGAACAGAATAATGAAAGAAAGTTTATGCAGCATCAGTGTTTTATAAAATGTTATAAAGCTATACGCGCGCACGCTGTTTGGTGACGCGCGCACGCTGTTTGGTGACAACATGGCGCCCATGCGCCAAGTTGGCCAAACTCTCTCTATCTACGGCTCTGCTCTATGCGTCAATAGTGTGCCCTCTACCGTTTATTCGATTCGTATTCGATTGTATTTTTTCGTCAAACGACGCTTTAACTGCCCTGGAGAAGGAACAGTGGCGTAAC
>NW_022685818.1:0-709 GCF_011630105.1 Anneissia japonica
ATATATATATATATATAGAGTTGCTGCATAGACAGATTTGTATATATAAAATAAGAAGTCAAACAAAGTTCTGTATCTGTCTCGAAATAAAATATTTATTGTAGTAGTACTTTCGACCATAGGTCATCATCAGGTACTGATAGGATAATGGGATGAACAGGGTTATATAGAGAACATATACAAAAGAAGCGGTGGTATCGGTAAAGCCTAAAAGGGGGTACTGACGACATAACGAAACAATGAACATAGCAAGACAATAAAAAACGGCTACGCCTAGAAGGCGTGTAATGGAATAGGTCTAACAAAAGAAAACAAATTAAAGGCATAATAAATGTTACAGTATTATGTTCACAGTATGCATCATAGCAAGATAAATAAAATAACAAATTAATCTCTAAAAGATTTAAATGAGACGGTCAGTTCATAAGTTTTCAAAGTAAAAATAATACGCTCCTCCGAACGTTTACGATTAAATTCAGATGAATTACATTGTTTGATACCGGTAACTAATATATCATTATTAATATCATGATTATCATTAATATGTTCGGCTATAGGAAGACCTGATGTGTTAAGGCTGATAGAGCGCAAATGTTCAACGAATCTATCTCCAAGCCTCCTTTTCGTTTCTCCAATATAAACCTTATTACATTTAACACAAATAATAGCATAGTAAATAATAATAAACAAATAATAATAACAAATAATA
>NW_022685819.1:0-1241 GCF_011630105.1 Anneissia japonica
AGTTAATTTTCGATTTAAATTCATGGTAGGCTACCAGACGTGTTTATGGTTAAGCATTTGAAAAAAAATCTCAGACACCCAAACCCCCTACCGGTAAGTGTTTTGCATTTCGCATGCCCCTACCCAGATTTTTCTCTGGATTTTGCCCGTCCTTTTCATCGATCATCATCACCATCAACATCATCAGTTACTCAAAAGTAGCGGGTCACATTGTGTTAGGCGTTCTTCTGTGTAATATGCCTATGGCCAATCTTATCAGTGATGTTTATTAGATGATGATACTTTTTAACAATTATACGATCATGAATTGCACTATTATTGCCATGGCTTATTCATCTTATTATTATTATTATTATTATTATTATTATTATTATTATTATTATTATTATTATTATTATTATTATTATTATTATTATTATAACTTTATTGTATGTTTCACTTCAGATAATTGTTTGTTCCGAATTCCATAGTGATAACCGTGTCTCATAAAGTTTCCAAACTAATACAGTTCATAAAATAAGGACAATAAATATTAAGCTTTTCGGTGCGTCATAATTTATTCGTCATTATACTATTGGCATGGTTTATTATTTCTATTTTGGGCTTATTCTTGGGGAAATATCTTTTGCAAAAAATCCCAAAGAGCTGACTCTACATTTTTGAGATTTTGTAGTAGGTCGGGTTGAGCAATGCATATTGTTGTGACAGTACATCATAACATTTCATATCAGACTTAAAAAGATACGAATATCAATACCTAACATAAATTTAAGAATGTAGAAATGTGGACACGAACCTTGGGAAATTTAAAACTGTAAACGAAGAGATATCGTAACATAACGAGTCAGCAATTTCTCAGTGTCAGACATAGAATCATTGATGTAGTGAATACTATTAACGCTGCAAAGACAATTTTGGTCAGATTGATAAATGAGTACTGTGTTTAGCCAGAATGTAGAACTGCACATGAATTAAATAACGTAAGTTGAGAAAAGTGCTATGAACTTTATACACTACTTTTAGATATCATGACACATCTAGTCATTGTAAACAATATATTTCGACAACTTATTCTTACATCGATTTCTAGTCAATCACAATAATCATCACACCTAATCATGATTTCCAAAATTTTCAATCATTGAATCAAAGGTTTCTCTTTTTCGAACCCACTCAATTTAACGTTTCAATAACGTTATATTAGCGTTATTATTTAAGCATTATAAGAATAAAAATGACAA
>NW_022685820.1:0-542 GCF_011630105.1 Anneissia japonica
ATATAACCTATATATATTTGTCTGATAGCGTCGAAATACAGTCTGCCGCCCTTACTTACTCTGTTTTATTGTTTGACATCTTTTAAGAGAGAGAGATAAAAGGGCTCCAAAAATTCATTCTTTTTGACCATGTTGACGTGATCAAAATAAAAATAAATGGACACGTCTTCAAGAGAATTGATTTAGCTATAACATACTCACAGGTATGAGACAATCAATCAAGAATAAGCGAGATACGTTCAAACGAGTCTAAACATAATGGCATCATAAATAAAAATTCAGTTTTTTAATTCAAATGGCAATATGATGACGTCACAATGCCCGATCAGCCATTATGAAGTAAAAAATCGTATCTACAACTCATGTGCTTTCAGATTATGTAATAAAAATAGGGGGTCACCTTTCATCCCAAGGAGCTATAACTGATTAAAAATATTCATGGTTTTATGCATATATAAACGTTGACGCACGCGTACCTGCACGCTAAAAGGCGCGAACAGAAAATTATGGTACATAACATTCAACCTTGACCTGAAGCTTAT
>NW_022685821.1:0-538 GCF_011630105.1 Anneissia japonica
ATGTTAAAAAGTTGAGTCAAAAATGTAATTTTTTTTTGTTAGGTTAGTGTTAGTGTTAGGGTTAGTGTTAGGGTTAGAGTTAGGGTTAGGGTTAGGGTTAGAGTTAGAGCTAGGGTTAGTGTTAGGGTTAGGGTTAGGGTTAGGCAAAGTGAGATAGGCTGAAACAAACACTATTCCATTGAAAGTTTGAAGTTTTTCGGAAAAGTACAAGAAATATGGCAGAAAGTCAAAAATTTGCACTAAGTGTTCAACTCGGCGAAATAAGCACTTTTGTGCAAAAAGTGACAATGTTTAAAAGTTGAGTCAAATATGTAATTTTTTTTTGTTAGGTTAGGGTTAGGGTTAGGGTTAGTGTTAGGGTTAGAGTTAGGGTTAGAGTTAGGGTTAGGGTTAGAGTTAGGGTTAGGGTTAGGATTAGGGTTGGGGTTAGGGTTAGGGTTAGGGTTAGGGTTAGGGTTAGGTTTAGGCAAAGGGAGATAGGCTGAAACAAACACTATTCCATTGAATGTTTGAAGTTTTTCGGAAAAGTACTCGAAAT
>NW_022685822.1:0-3506 GCF_011630105.1 Anneissia japonica
TAAACTAAACCATATAACCAGCTTTATCACATAAGACTGCAGAGGCGTATCGACAAGTCGTGAGCCAAGAAAGTGTCGGGGGCCATGCATTTTAATAGCCGATTACGTGGGGACCCTTCACATTGGATTGGAATATTAAACAATATTGAAGCAAGAAAGAACCAAGCGTGCAGGAAAAATAAACTCATTAGACTTAATAAATACATATTATTGTATTACATCAAACAAATACAACTAAATATATTTTTTAATCTTACCCCTTGTGATTGCTTTTCGTTTGTAGAATAGATCAAATATGTAGCGGGACTTTTGATGATGAATTTTAAATATTGGCCAAAGAGCTTCAACTTTTCTTTTGCCTTCATGTGGTTCTGTTTCAGCTAAAAAAAAAAGACAAGGAAGATAGCAATGAATGCTACTTTACAGTGTGTATCAGGCAAGCTGACTATAACCAAATATACTGTTTTAGAATTCAAGATTTTGAAATAGGCCTAGGCCACTTTCGGCGCGCCATACACCGCAACCGAAATGCACAACAAAACTAGGCCTAGGCTAGTGCGACCGAAATGATCGGATACTGTTTCTTGTATGTTGCCTGGTCTAATAAGCCTACTGACTGTAGGCTAGGTAGGCCGAGTGTGAGTAGCGATTTACCTTGTTGGCGAATTGACATAAATCTACCGAAACAGTCCTAGGCCTACACCTTTACTACGGAATCCCTTACTACTACTGTACTAAGCTAGCGTCCTAGGGTAGGCTAGAGGCCTAGCATCTACTCACTCCGCGCTTGGGGTCGGGCCTATGCTAGGCCGCGTAGCATCAGCTTGGCAAGGGCTAAGTAAAAGAGGCATTATACTGCCAGTCAATACCTTCTCTCATTTTCTGGTCCAATTCATCTAAAGTTGGCTCAATTAACTCCCATCCTTCTGGTGTCCTTTTTCTCGATTTACGAACCTTTGGCATTTTAGAAGTTATTATACTCACTGAAATTTCAACCTTAAAATCACAACACAAAACACTAACGCAAAATCACCGACGATGGCATCTGCAGTGTGTCGCTGTCGCATTGTTTTTCATGAGCGCGCCCTCAATGGTCTGTGCTAACTCAAAACATCTAGGCGTAGACAATGAAAATTTATTTCCTAACAAAATTTAATTTCAAAGCATTGACAAAACAATTACAATATTGCAAAATCTTAAAAAGAATAAAAACAACACCCATTTAAAAATATTTCTGTTAGATACACTTTCTATAAAATAAAAACCCCCAGAAAATTCAATTGATCATTTAAAAGGGTCAATTAAGTTATTAACGTCCAAACGGAAACACATTAAGTAATTTGTCTGGAATTTAAAATTTAAGTTTTTATATTCAATTCGAAAGATATGACCTATCTCAATTGATGTTATGCAGTTTCATGTTTTTATGTTTTAATTAATGCAGTCCGCTGTACTGTATGTTTTTGTTTGTCTTGTGTAGCGGCACTTTTATTTCATATAATTTTATATAAATTCATTGTTATTGTATTTTAATAGCCTATTCAATAAGAAAGATATAACCTATCTCAATCGATGTTATGCAGTTGTATGTTTTATGTTTTAAGTTTTATTCAGTCCACTGTACTGAACGTTTTTGTTTGTCGATGTTTGTTTGTGATTCACCCAATAGTGCGAATCATGCGTTTTTGCCCAAGTATGTGCAAAGAACTTCGTAGAGGTCACAATGGGATTGTGGACAAGGGTTATTTTTGTTCACACATACTTTTTATATATACTTTTATGGTCAAAATGGAGGATTGACAGTTAATTTTGTTCATATGTATTTTTTATATCTATTTTTATCGTCAAGTGGTGTGGCATGACGTGCAGAATAGAGTAGACGGTTATGTAATGTTATGAAGTTTGTTAGGTATTGTATGGATTGTGTTGAGACTGAAAGTGGTGTGGTGAAATGAAGAATAGAATAGACGGTTATACAATATTATGAAGTGAGAAGCTGGTAGAAAAGTTATGCAATGTTATGAGGGAGGATAGTTCGAGAGAAAAGTGAGTTAGTTGAGGTGGAAGTGCACTGAGAGAAAGTCACAGATGGTAGCTAATTTGTGTGTCCTGTGTGGACTGAATGGAAATTGTAGTGTCATCAAAGTTTGGACCTGGTAGTGTAAAGTAGGTCTATCCTGTGTTTATCAAATTACACATTATTATATAATAGAATATAATACTACAGTATATGTGTCCAACTACAAAATGTTATCCTGTGTGGATTAAGCTTGAAGTTATCCTGTGTGGATTTAGCAAAAAGTTATCCTGTGTGGATCCAAAATAAGTGCAGTAACCTGTGTGGATTACAATATTCTAAGTGGAATTGAATGACTAAATAGTATCCTGATTTATTCTGATCCAAGAAATAAGCTTGTGAGTTACAAGTAGCACGGAACCAACGAATAAGAAGCGTCCGGTATTGTGTCCTCTGAAAGCTAATGCGAGTTTTGCGTGCCATCCAGAAGGAAACCTTAATTTTGGAATGGTAGACCATGTACGCGTCTTGTGGACTCAACCCAGAACGAACTTGTATAGTAGTTTTGTTTTATTTTCTTTATTGTGTAATACTTGAGTTGGCAGTTGTGATTGAAAGATACGCTATGATAAAACATGTAGTATTCAAGCTAAATTTTTTAAAATCAGTTGGCTGATATTATACGAAGTTTTACAAAAAAAAAAAAAAAAAAAAAAGAAAAGAAAAACACCTCAGACTTAAAAAAAAAATTTATATAATTAGTGAAAATTTATAGAATATTTTAATGAGATTATTCCAAGTTTTAATAAAGTTTTAAGTTTAACTTCACTATATTTGACACGGAATAATTAGTCATTTAGGGAAAGTAAGCTCAATGTAAGGGTCTTGTGGCTCGTAAATGGATATCAACAATTACTACTCGGTTGTGAATCATTTCACGTAATACCTTAACTGCCGACGATTAAAATCTGACGACTCTAGTCTAGCACCACTGCCTTAATCTTAAACACTGGGAATTTGTTGGCAGTACGCGGCACACAAGGAGCGCAATGAGAGAGGAGACTTACCAAATATCATAAATATAATTTGTAAAAACAAAAACAATGAAATTAAACTTGTTGCACGAATTATGGTGGGGATTGTAGTTTATGAGTTATGCATTAGTAAATGTATAACCAAAGCAAACAAATGTTTAATTCATGGCGTCGTCATCAATTGTTTCGACCAAAGTTCACAAATTCAACTCAAAGACAGTAGAATGTGTCAACAAGAATAGATAAACATCGGCACCTTGATTGGTTCATATTATATTTATTTAACTATTAAGCGTTTTTAGTTCAACCTCATCGCAAACCTGTTAGCAATTTGGCGGTTATTTGGCGACCTGTGCCAGTCCGTCTCATCGTTTTTACTCGCTTCCTTTCCAAGAAGATTTGAACACCGCTTCAACATGAGTCGTAGCCTAGAAAAGATAAATTATGAGGATCAC
>NW_022685823.1:0-710 GCF_011630105.1 Anneissia japonica
ACGGTGACGACGGAGCCGTCCTCTTTTCGAAGGCGGACGCCGCATGGTGCCGGTTCGCCGTCGGCACGGTAGACGCACGCCGTCGACATGAGCCAGCGCAACCTGATCTGCCCGTTCTCTTGGTTATTGCATGTCACTATGGGCGTCGGAAGATCTCTGGGTTCGGCGCCCACGAAGTCCGCCATGAAATGTCTGTTTTGCGATTGTCCGCCACGAAATGTCTGTTTTGCGATTTCACGCCGATTTCTGCGTCCTGCCTCCCCGTCCCCTCCATTCGTTTCATCCTGTTCCTTTGGCCGAACGTCCGCATCAGGCTGTTTTGGACGAAAGCGTTGTTGAGTTTCAACGCTTCCAGAATCGTGGACACCACGACGTACGGCGATCCGCTCACCTCGTCTCGGCAAAAGAGAAGTGTCGGCATCTCGTAGGGCCTCGCTTTCCTTCTCGTCAGGAATTCTATCATCTTCCCGAAGGCTTGGGAATAAGGCAGGTTTTCTCCGCAAAGGTCTATAAGTTTGTTTAGACTCCCCTTCACGTCGATTATTGCATTCGGTTCCGCAGCAGTTTCCATCGCTGCATGTCCCGCAGCCGGTTCCGCATCAGCTTCTATCGATGCAAGTTGCTCAGTCGATTCAATCGATGCATGTTCCACAACCGGTTCTACAGCCGGTTCCACAACTGGTTCCAGTTCCGCAGCAATTTCCATCGAT
>NW_022685824.1:0-563 GCF_011630105.1 Anneissia japonica
TAGAAGAATCGTCTGTAGTATGAATGTTGCGATGGCCAGCGGGTAGAAGCTTCAGAGTTAGTTTTGGTGAAGAATCATCTGGGAGTTGTTCCACTATGCACAGTTGACCCTGAGAAAAAGAGGGCATTGTTGCAGTGGCATGAGTGTTGTTGTATGTTAGTCTTACAATTTAGCCCCTAAAAAGAAAGAGTTGCTGTTGTTCTAGGCAAGCTCTGTTGAGTTCTAATTGAACAGATGTGGTTGTATTACCCCAAATTTGATTTGTTGTCTCAGCTTCATCATTAGCTCTGTAGGTACTTGAGTAAATTGTTGGGTCATCTTTTTTTCTCCTTATATATTCAGAGATAATTTCTTCAGAAGCAGCCTTTGTCCCCACAATTTTCAAAATATGTGGTGGTACTTGATCCCATGTGGACACAGCACGTGGAATGCAACGTGTGTTGATTATGTCGACTACTTCCTGTACTTCTTGAGGCGTGATGGTAATTTTACGCATGATGGTGATGATGCGTTGTAAGTCATTGTCTGTTGAAGAGCGAACATAATGATTCATTGCGAGAATT
>NW_022685825.1:0-896 GCF_011630105.1 Anneissia japonica
CACTCTAAAAGGGTTCTCTAACATCTGAAACCTGGAGTTTAGCTGATTGTAACTATGTACAGTTTAAAGTTTGCAGTAAACTAAAAGGAACTGTGTCTTACTACTCATTAAAGTCACCAACAACTAACCGATATTTAACATGGTGGAAGACCCTAATCATTGATTTCACGGTACCTCCTCTCCAAAGCTGAGCACATATTGCCAAACAATTGAGGACGCACTAAACGACTAAAAGATACCCGAATGGCGGTTAAGCAGATTGTTTGTCCTTTCTAAATGACATGAATCTTGGAAATGAATAAACGTTTTCTTCAAATACCGCAACAACTACAAGCAGATCACATATTGCAGGCATATCTGCAATTAGCAGCCGAAATCCTACAACGTAACAAACGAAACAGACACAAAATAGGATTCGAGTCAAGCCGACAGATGACAAACATTTTAGGATTCGAGACAAGCCGACAGATGACAAACTTATTATAGGATTCGAGACAAGCCGACAGATGACCGAAAGTTATTAGGATTCAAGACAAGCCGACTTCACTTGAACTTCACCCCATGACGATGGAAGAACGCTCTAACTTTTGAACTTTAGGCCAACGTAAAACTTCGAACATTTAATTTCCCTTAAATTTCATTTCTATCTGAACTTTTGTTTGCTTGGAAATTGCATTTTGTTTATCAAGAATGAAGTAAATGTACCTTGTTAAATTCCATCATTGTGTGAAAGAGTTTGAGTGTATTTTCAATCATTGCATTTGCTGCTTCCGTTGAACAATTGAGTTTAGTTAATGTATTTGCATTACCATATTTAAAAAAGAATCTAACTTGCTAATTAATCATAATGGTAGACGAAGCACCACAAGTTCCACAAGCCCCTCAATTAAGGCAGA
>NW_022685826.1:0-21084 GCF_011630105.1 Anneissia japonica
TCATTAGCGTGGTTCCGACAACTGGGCATTTCGCTGTGCGCCACCTATTTTCAATTACAAAACTCATACAGAAACGCAACCGTTTCTACACCAGTGTTCTGTCTTTGTCTTTCATCACTACGTGCTATTGTTTCCCCCATTTTTTTACAAAATCTCGGATTACTTTGAACCGTGACTCTGAGGCAACGTGACCAATCAATTTTTGATATACCCGGCCAATGACTGGATCGAAATTACCCAAGATTCAACAAAAATTGCCCAAAATTACACAAGCTTCCAGAAAATGAGTTAACATTTGAAAAAAACGTGTTTTTCGCATCGCATGTATAGTTCCCATTTTGGTTCATTCTATAAACCATTTTTATTGTAATTGTTTGTGTTAATTATTAAAATTAATATTCATGAGGTGATAATACGGATAGAAAAATACGCCCTCAGTAGTGTTATCAGTTACTTACATCCAGGTACATCACTTACCGTACTCACGCGAATAAGCGCCCGGGCGCTTAAAATATTTTTTGCACTTTCTGAGTGGCGCTTATTCAAACGGGGCGCTTATTTGAACGGGGCGCTTACGAAAACAGAGTGGAAATTGAGGGGGCGCTTATGGAAATAGATGAAAATCGAGGAGTTCTTATGGAAAATTATTAAATTCAATAGGCACTTTTTGAATGAAAAGGGGATTACGATGGTGGTTAGGCGGAAAAAATAATCCTCCAGAGAACATGGCTCACGACAAGAATGCGTGATTATTTACATAGCAGCAAAATAGCAGATGCAATTAATGGTGGGGGTAGTGGTTAGCTTGTTGGCCATCGGCCAAATGAGATTAACAGGATGGCAGGATCAATGTATTTTTTCTTTAAAACTCAGATGAGAATGTGTTAAAGGTCGGAAAAAGAAAAAGAGGATAGACAAATATATAAAAAGTGTAAAGTTGGAAATATACTGTCTGTCCAGGGATCGGAGCTCTCATGTCCAAGAGAAATATCCTCATTTTGGTATTGACTTAAAAAAAGAATGTGTTTCGCACAGCACAGTCCAGTATTGATTGGCTTATTGACTTGCTAAAAAGAAAATCTTATAATATTATTGACCGGGGCACTTATTCAAATTAGAATGGGGCGCTTATTCAAACGGGGCGCTTAAGGAAATTTTCACGTTAGGAAGGGCGGTTATTTGAGAGGGGCGCTTATTCAAACGGGGCGCTTCTTCGCGCGAGTACGGTACCAAGTTTCAATATGTAATGCATTAATTAGGTAAGATCAATGGCAACGCAAATCACAAGTAAACAATTCTGAACTCATGTTTATAGCAATAACAGTCAATTAACAATGTTATGTGCACTTCGTTGAGTTTTGCTTACTTGAATGGACTGAAATATACTTTGTTACTTCTTAATTCTTCCTCTATGACAAAAATATTTAATTTTCTTAGTAGAAATAAAATACCCAAGGATTTGAACGGAATACCCAAGAAGACCAAGTCAAAATACCCAAGAAAATACCCAAGCAGTGGTCGCGTTGCTCTGAAGACTCCGTCGGAACGTCGGAAGTTCACATAGCGCCCTCTATTTTAGTACGATGCTCAATCACCTGTGACATGTAAACAAGAAGGCGGGCCTTGCGACCAACTAGATCCCTGGATTTCACTAGCTTACACGTTTCCTTTGGCTGAAGTTTTGTTCGTCAAATGTCTTTATGGCATTGATATTTAATGCTATATTAATGTAGTACAGGCAAATGTTTGGTCTATTACATTCAACGTCTTTTGTTTACTGGAAAGCCCTGTCAAACTTAGCCAGAAATCGATGCTTGTTGTCGAGGTCCCGCGATCTTTTGTCAGCCGCATCGTGCTCAAACATGAAGCCATCGACACCAGCAGTGAAAGCAGTCATATTTGACCTAGGAGGCGTGATCCTGGAACAGCCACAAAGAGGCCTTAGAAGATACGCAGAAAGTCTAGGTTTTCCAGGGTATGATTAGAATTGTATAGTTCGTTTAATTAAAAGAGAGTTTTAGAGACTTCTAGACCACAGTCTCGGTGTCACGTGTCTCAGCTGAGATAAGCAGTGTTGGGTACCTTAATTCACATAGTCATAGTCAATCAAACAAATCAGGATGGACCAAGAACACGCCTACGCACTATTGGTGAAATGTCATTTTGCCATAGCAACAAAACCCAAGGGGTGGGGTTTATCAATCTTGTTAATATTTAATCTATAACTAGGCCCTAGATCTTTTTGGTGAAGTTTGATGCAATGATGGTACAGTATTTGTTGCTTTATCTTACAAAATAAACATATACAAAAAATGTTATTCTGTACAGATTTATTGTAGATCCATGACTACTTTTTATGGCAATATCAATTACATTCATTAAGAGATTTTGAAATACATCTGTCTATTCTAGATTCTTTTTGGAGAGTGTGATGATCAGAGGGCGCCCTCACAATTCTTTTTGCAGAATGGAAAGGGGAGAAATATCAGTAACCCAGGTAAGGTCATCAGTTAATATACTAAATAATGGTAACAAACTTAGGCTATGTTCTCACATGGTTAGCAGGATCCAGATCCTGCTAACCGTTAGCTGCCGTGCGTCCATACAAGAAAATCCCGATCTGGATACCAAAAATATGATGATTGAATTACTGGCCAATAAGAAACTGAAAATTGTAAACGCGTTGTGTGATTGATTGATGATAGAAATGCGCTCAACTTGCTAACCGATAGCGCTTGCTAACCGTTAGCGGTATCCGGCTACTGCTAACGGTTAGCGCTAACCGATCGGGTGTTCTCACGCAGGTACTAACGGTTAGCTCCCGATCCGGATACTAGGGCTCTTGTGAGAACCAGGCAATAGCCTCCCATTATTTCTTACGATTTCTTATTAGCAAGTTTAATGACCTACAACAACCTATAGCCATCGGCGCTGGTTTGAACAGCATGCTCGCCTATGTTTCTGGATTTTTTAAAGAACCCAGTACATATTTTGAGGTGATAAGGGAGTTACCCCGGTGTACTAGTCCATATAGCCCCTGTTGTGGACAGACGAGAGTAGTTGGCACTGTAGCTCAGACACGAGGAGAAGAAAGTTATTGTACGAGCTAGCCCACCATTCGAGCGCTTTGAGACGTCGGTTAGCAAAGTAAGCCTCCTTCTTAATTTTGTCCAGGCTACCCCACTTGATAACTGGTGGATTATCAAATTGATAGAGGTCTTGTGTTGATATTTGTGAAAATATAGTCTATGAATAATTAATATACTCTGGCCTGGCATTTTCTTCCCTTATCGATGAAGTTTTACCGGGAATTTGAGGCTGAATGCCAGGAAGCAGCCAAAGATGAAGGGCTTAAACTGCCATCAAGTTTCCGTCCAGAGTCGATGTGGAGTGAGATGCACAGTGTTAAACCTGTTGCTGGGATGCTGCAAGCTCTCATTGCTTTGAAACAAGCTGGTAAACCTCACTACATATATCATGTGATTTGCCTATATATGGGTGTGATTACACTGTCATGCCCATTTATGTGTTAGATAGAATACCATCATTCCCATTTAGTTGTATAGGTTGTGATATATTATCATGGCCTTGTGTAGGAAAATTACACATAAATATCATTATTATTATTTAATAGTAGTAGTATATTTCATTATTATTATTATTATTATTATTTTTGTTATTATTATTATTATTCTTATTGTTATTATTTTATTATTTATTTTATTTTATAATACTTTGGGGCAAACAATACATAAATAACAAACATGAAAAAGATAAATATTTTGAAGCTTGCAGTACACCACGTAAAATGAAAAAGGTTGAAAAATAGGAGAAAAAACCAACTTATTATTATTATTATTATTTATTATTATTATTATTATTGGAATTGTTATTATTATTAATATTATTATTAGTATTATTATGTTGCTGAAACCAACCTTAAAGAAAACTTAGACAATGGAGAAATTAGAGAACAATTAAAAAAACAACATTAAGGGGAAAATAACACAAAAGATATTCCCCTTACGTCCAAGTTAGCGCTATTGTTATTGTTATCATTATTATTATTAATATTATTGTTAGTGTTTATTGTTATTATTATGATCCATACATAATAAAATGTAAAAACATTATAATTAATGTCTATATCTTTTATGAGGACTTACGAAACATGATTAATCATTTCTTTTATTAGGTTTGAAGACTTGTGTTCTAACAAATAATTACATTGACGATACATCATCAAATCGACCTCATTCACATTTTATGATGTCGTTAAAATCCTGTCTGGATGAGATAATTGAGTCGTGCCGAGTGGGGCTTCGCAAACCTGACCCAGAGATCTACAGATTGACCTGTGACAGGCTGCAAGTGAAACCCTCTGAGGTATGCTGTAGTTGATTAGGGATGAGATCAGGGGATGACCATGTGACCAGGGTCTTAAAAATGTGCTTGTAATTTGCATCTTGGTCAAATTCTTATTGCAGGAAATGGACTCCACTCACACAGGGGTGGCAGCAGGATTTGCATGCGGTGGTGGGGGGGGGGGGGGGGACCAGAGTTCCAACACCACCTGACTGGGGGAGGGGGGATTAAAAGTTTAAAAAAGAAAGTACATATAGGGGAATGCAAAAAGAAACTAAATACAGTACATGTATTTCTTTAGCCTGACCTAAAGATCTGTTTACACTGTATAATTTCCTGTGACAAATATGTGATTTGCCATATATGATCATTGTGATATCATATCATACCCAAATATGGTCATGGTCATGTCATGTCTATACCCATATAAGGGCAAATCACAGGCACTTGTCCCATGAAACTTAATAGTATGAACAGATCAGGAATTAAATGCTAATGTTTTTCCCTTTATTCTAGGCTGTCTTCCTTGATGATCTTGGGCAAAATTTAAAACCAGCCAAAGAACTTGGTATACAAACTATCCTGGTGCGAGATGTGGATAAAGCATTAAATGAACTGAAAGAGGCCACAGGCATTGATGTATGTTACTACCACATTTATGTGAAATTTTATCAAACGAGGCATATAAATCGTGTATAGAATAATGAATTATTAGAATTGTAAACTTGTTAACATATCATACTGTTATTACGTTAAACGTAATGACAAAATGGGCAGGTGAAAATGATAAACGGGGCCGGTGAAATCATCTTTTAATAATAATAATGATTAATAATATGTCGTTCTTATATAGCGCTTCATACACAAAACCTCTAAGCGGTTCACATTACTACCCCGGTCATTGGATCAAACACATATGGAACACATAATATTGCAGCTAGTAATCAGCACAGTTGTGTTGGAACCTACCAGGTACCCACTTGTACTCCTGGGTGGAGAGAGGCAAACGTAGATAAAGTGCCGCCCAAGGACACAAGCAATTTGCACAGCGAGAGTTTCAAACCCTCGACCTCAAGGTTGGGAGTCCAAGCCACAACCGATGCGCTAACCACTTTTAGAGGCATTTTCCCTGCATTTTGGGGTTAGACTGTTGAAAAGCAGCTACATGGTGGGTGTGTCCTGCGAGATCAGGTGGTGAGGTCAGAGGCAACTTCTGGATTCAGGTTGAATCTGCAGGGGTTCACTCTCACAACATTCCACCAAGAAATAAGTGGACGACCTCATTAATGTGGTCTGTCAACATCAGATTATGCGATCCGCCTTGGCCATGTGTCAACCTCACTGCGCTGAAAGATGGCCGTACCAGCGACTGTGGCATAGCGCATCAGCAATACAGAAATTAAATTAAGAATTTTGACCATTGTCAATATTGTCATTCATATAGGTCTTTAAAACCCCCAGACCTCTTGCTGCACAGCCGAGTAAGGTATCGCACTGCAACGTTGACCTGAAGGATGGAATACGCATTCATTACGTTGATTATGGAAGTGGCCCACCTGTCATCTTCTGCCACGGCTTCCCGGAAAGTTGGTACTCTTGGCGTTACCAGGTAAAAAAATCTTGGGTTTTATCTGGCAGAACTAATCTCTATGAATATATCATATGTATAATCTTATATTTCTTACTATAGATACCAGCCCTGGGCAATGCAGGCTACCGGGTGATAGCTTTGGACCAGAGAGGTTATGGGGACAGCAGCAATCCACCAGGTGAGTTTTATTGATTTGGTCCCTATTTTAGGTATATACAATTTAGGCTTAGCTTAATCATGGAGATATAAAATATACCTCCATGGCTTAATGTAGAAAGATATTTTGTTACATTTTGTTTTAGAATTTATATAGCACATTTCACAGTTCAAGGCACTGGTATCATTATTCTCTGGTCACTGGATACTGACTTGGCTATAGCCTGCACATTTTATGCTCTGTGGGGAGTATCCCTAGTCATGTTGCTAACCCATATGTTCAATGCCATTCCATCCTACCATGCACCCATTTATACTCCTGGGTGGAGAGAGGCAAATTAATTTAAGTGCCTTGCTCAAGGACACAAGGAATTCATCGAGCATCAGTCTGAAACTCCCCATTTCAAGATCAGAAGTCCAAGACCTTTATGCATGCCACTCACTCTTACATTAGATAAGTTTAAATATTGTTGTATGTCTTATCTTTACAGATATTGAAGCCTACACACAGGAAAAGCTGTGTGGGGTGAGTACAAATTTTGAGGCAAAAAAATGTTTTAACCCTCTTGATCCCAGATTATTTTTGCAGTGCAAACCCTTGATTCCCAAATTATTTTGGGTATGTGAGTTTACGCCTTTCTGATTACTTTTTGAGAACTTTCTGTATTTTTACAAAAAGTATGTATTTAAAAACAAATGTTCCTTATGGAATAAGCTTTCACTTGATGTATAATTCATATTTTTAGAATTTTTTTTTGTAGTTCTAATAAAAAATGATGATAGAAAAATGCTTATAGGCCTAGTATAAATCACTGGCAAAAAGTTCTCTTGAAAAAGAACAATTAGCACTATAAAATAGTAACAAAGTAATAAAAACATTCACAATAGACATGGTTATGTGAATTACTTTCCCAAACATGCATTATTATAAGCACAATTTTTCCATTCCAATCCTTTGACTATAGCATAGCCTCTCTAGGCTTAGGCCCATAACCATCAACATCATCCCAGCCGTCATCACTGCTTATCGCCTGCCCATTATCACCTCTGATAGGCATGTCAAACTACTGCAGGATTCACCTTCATCGCTGTAAAAATTGAAATGTAACTTGATCGCTCTATCGCCTGTAAAATAAACATCCTGTGCGGCCATTCCCATAAAAAGCATGATGTCAGTTTTTTTTTTAACTCCGAGATAAACAAGCTTGACACATGCGTACAAAAACTTTCAAAAGTTTTGGGGCCAGAATTTACACAGAACAGCGATTTGAAAACAGCCTATTTTTTTCGTTAGTAAATTTTGACAGCGGTCAAAGTTGGATAGCCAAGACTTCAATCCATTTCGAGTCGAAGTTGGGACCAAGAGGGTTTAATCCAGCAAAGTGCATCATTTGAGACCCTTCTTATGAGGCTTGGGAAGGGGTAGTCTGTTTTATACCTAAGTCTATAGGTGTGCAGCTTCCATGACTGGGATTTTTATCTAATTGTTTTTTTCATGTCTGCTCTGAGATTTTCATTTATTTATGTGTTATTTCAGGATGTTATTGGACTGATGGATGTGCTAGGCCTACCTCAAGCCAGTATAGTGGGGCATGATTGGGGTGGAGCTGTTGTCTGGAACTTAGCTCTGATGTATCCTGAAAGAATAAGGTATATAGTAGGGGTGGCGTTAGCGGGGGCCAGGGGACCAAAACCCCAATAGGGGAGAAAAACCACAAAAAAGTATAAGTATTTTCTACATATTAGTAGACTCTAAAGCAGATTAAATAAGCCCTCACCTCCGGAACACTTTTGAGCGATGAGAATATTTGCCCCCCTGCCCCCTCGTCGGGGACATCGGACACCCGTCAGACAAATCCTGGTGCCACGCTTGGTATTATAGCAGGGTAGCCTAAAGACACTGACCTCTACTGAACAGATATAAAGTGTTCTTTCTTTAATCTATGAATTATTATTATTATTTCCTTACATTTTTAGATGTGTTGCAGGGCTAAATACACCATTCTTTCCGCCAAACCCAAAGAGCAACCCATGGCACGCGATGCAAAAGGACCCAGGACGATTTGATTATCAGATGTACTTTCAAACACCAGTGAGTACAGTTGATTTAATTGAAGTGTATGAGTAAAGCTGGACACTCACTGCCACGAACAACCGTCGCACAATGAATCCTTCCTCCTTTAATCTCTCACAATTTTACGTTTTATTCATATTTTCCATAATGTTATACACTCACATGATTTAGTCACTCCTTTAGACCGGCTACAGACAACTCAACCGCGAAGCACACAAGAAACATCTCTTCGAAAGAATTGTGAACTATGTCTTTATGATCCCTGCTGAAATGCGATATAAAATGAGTTTGATTTTAGTACATGTGTTTGTTACATTATCAAATATCAGTCGCGTTATATTTATTCATAATTATTGACATTTGAAGACTTCGTTGTAGAAAGCCACAAGGTTTTTGTCACTTTGAAAACCTCTGGCCAGATTATCAAATTTTCTGTTTCATGTTCACATATATATTTTTTCCTTTTGTATAATATGTTCTTACTCTGATGATCATCAGTTGAGTGGATTTGAAGTTTTCTGGTGGTCATAACCTGATGTTCTGCAAACTTACTTTGACCTCCGTCCACATCGTATTTCAGCCAAGTGATTTTTATAATGTATTTGACTAGGCATAATATAATGTGTATCCATCATCAATTTATTTCACTTACAGTACAGTGTTACTGTGTGGTGTTTTCCTAATGTACTTTCTATAGCAATTCATATTGACTTTTCTCACTTGCAGGGAGTCGCAGAGGCTGAGTTTGAAGGTGATTTAGAGCGAACATTCAAGATTATGTTTCGATCGAGAGACCCGAAGGTAAAATGTATAAAAACTGTCATTTGGTAATTATGTATTTACCCATGACTATAGTCATATTTTATAACTAAAATACAAATTCTATTAATACAGACTGCATAGATTGTAATTTTTTTTTTTTTGGTTCAGGATGCTTTAAAATCTCCACAAAACTTGAAAATTTCCACAGGCAATGTTCGGGAACGGGGTAAGTAGTGTTTTGTTTTATTTTTCATAAATAATCATTGGTAGTAAACTCTGAATAAGCCAATTCATAGTCATTGACGGATCCAGGAATTTGAAATAGAGGGGGCCCAGAAATTGACTTTTACAGATAGAGAGTCTATACCACCTCAGGCTCACCATGGTTGGGACTGAGGTAAGGAAAATAATGATCATGGCCAGACTGAATTTTCATTTTTACTCCATTTTTTGTATATTTTTAAAAATTTGGGAGGACCCTGTGCCGGCTGGGCCCCCTTGGATCTGCCACTGGTAGAACTGTGATTGCTTATATTAAGGTCAATCGACATAAACACCATACACACAACATAGGTTTATGTCAATTGACCATAGATATGAGCATGTCCTCTTCTAGCTACAAAATGCTAATCTTATGATGGGGCCCATATAATACTGCATATAATATATTGCAGTTCACAAGCAAATATCTAAAGCTAGGCACACTCTGTGGAGGGCGCTTTACAAAACAACAGTCTGTTGTTTAAAAAACAATTGCCAAGAATATGTGCATATATAACAAACACACGTGTTGTTCCACAAACGTACATGTTTGCGTATGTTTTAACATTAGTTTTGTGGGAACTTATGAATATAATATTTAAGGGGCGGGGCTTAGCTGAAAAGTCCTTTGTCATAGATTTGCGACTGCCTAGCTTGTGGTTAATGATATTTGTTTTAAATACAGGTGGTAATGTAAATACAGGTGATAATGTAAATACAGGTGGTTAATGATATTTGTTTAAAATACAGGTGGCTTGCTTGTTGGATCACCTGACAACGTCGCAAGAAGTGTGATGCTAACGGAGGAGGACCTGCAGTATTACATCAAGCAGTTTAAAAAGAGTGGCTTTAGGTACAAAATCATTTACTGTACATTCTGAAAATGTATAGTTGTCTCCAGTGGTGGCGCCAGGATTTGCCTGACAGGGGTCCAAGCTCCCCGATGGGGGGGCCCCCGATTTCCCCAACGAAAAAAGTAGGCATGGTCAGGTGTCACTTTTTCCCTGCCGAATTGTGGTTTTCTCCCCAAAGGTGAGGGGGCTCTCCCCGACCCCTGGCGCTACCTCTGATTGTCCTCTACAATAACTTTTATCAAAGAGAATACAACTGCAAGAGTTCCAACTCTCTGGGTTTGTTGAAATACAGTCCTATCTCGAAAAGTACTACACAAGTACTAGAGGGCGTTTTTCAAAAGAACATAAAAGTTGTTCTTTTTGAACAGGTGCTGCTTGTAAATAATGCAATTATATTAAAGTGCCACCCCTCCCCAATCTCGTGGTAGAACCTTGTTTTTTGTTCCATTGCCTGATTGCAAATTGGACCTACATTGGAATTCCGTATTCTGTTTTTAAAAGCTCTTAATTACTACAGCAAATTTGAAAGTAACGGTAATCTCTTGTACTGCTACTACAGGGGTCCCTTGAACTGGTATCGTAATATTGAGGCCAACTGGAAATGGATGTGCAAAGCTGCAGGAAGAAAGGTACAGTTTTGTTTAAAAATGTAACTTATCATGAGAACCAAAATGCAGTGTTGGAATGTCTCATAAACACATATACAAATTGCTATCAGTATCCAGTTATAAAAATGTATAAAAAATAATTTGAGAAATTTGAAAAAATTAAATGAAGGAAAGATTTTGTTTTATGTTCTACAAAACAGTAACTTGTGTCTGAATGGGTTTCTTTTGTTTTTTATTAGATATATGCACCGTCCCTAATGATCACAGCTGGTCGTGATACTGTTCTCACGCCAGCATCAAGCAAACATATGGAGAAATGGGTGAGTGAGCCCACTATTGTTCAATTTCTATTTTCTATTCTATGCTTTCTAAAAACTGATTCATATCTCAATTGTTTTTTTTTTTTGTTTTTTTTTCCAGATTCCAAACTTAAAACGAGGTCATATCGAAGTCTGCAACCATTGGACACAAGTTGAAAGGTCAGGGTTCAATGATTTTAGATACGTCTTGCATGGACTAAAAAGTCAATTGTTTTGATAGGCCTGTTTAACTCTAAGGCCCAATAAAACAAAATTATTAGTTTATCACCTCCGCATGCATATCTTCTATGGTACTGGAAAAAAAAATTTTCTTGAAAAAAAATTGGTTTTTTTTTAAATTTATTTTTTTCATTTATTTTATTAAATAGTTAGTAGATATTGTTTACATTATCTAAATCATGTTTTTTTGAATATCAACGCACCAGAAAACAACCCAAAGGTGATATTTGGCTTTAAAAAAAAGCCTCCCTTTTATAGGGCCTAATGTTCAGATAGGCTCCCATTTTACTCATTTTCATTTTACTATTTTATATACAGTATTGTATATTTGTTGTTTATTGTTTTCATCTCACTTAATCTATCAAGCACAAAAAATTATGTACATTATATATACACTAATTAAAGTTCTTAAATATTGAATCTTGAAAATTTGTATTTTTCAATCTATGATAATAAATGTTATGCAATTTTCTTGACTTTCAGACCTAAAGAGGTAAATGAGATGTTAATCAACTGGTTGAATGGTGTACATGCAAGTACAGATACAATAGAGCCATCTAAACTATGAAAAGATTAAAACTGAATGTTATTGTATGCAACACAAGATAATTCCCTCCACTGGACATAGAGGTATTATATGCATATGTCTCTATGCATTGAATTCGTTTTCCTGGATACTTTCTTTGATATTACTTATAAATTCTATCAATGAAGATTCAAATTAGTTATCATAGAAACAATGAAATATGAGGACCAAATCTTTATACAATCAAATATTATTAAAATACTGCTTTGGTCTCTAATTAGAATAATAAAGATAAGACATAATGTTAATTTGGGACCACAGAATAGGTGGTCTTTAATTGGAAATGTACGATGGTAGAATGTCTTGTAATTTTTTCTATTAAAGTATACTGAAATTGAATACATCTCTTATTTCTTTCATCAAAGTCGTTATATTTCCTGGTAAGCTGTATCCTCACTATAAACTCCGGTGTTTACATTGGCCTGGTGAAGATGCTGGTGGCGCCCTCAGCAAAGATTTTCCGTGTACTGTATAGCACAAACGTACAGGAAGTCAGGATACTGGCTTTTTTTTTTATTTTGTGTCAAAAATATTAAAGCTACATTGATGACATTCACATACAGCATATTTAAATATACTGTACAGTATTAGGAATGAACAAAAAATAATCCAAAGAAATTATAATTTTTCCATTTATATTTAATTCAATTTAATTCTCGTCGTTGCAAAGGAGTCTATGAAATTGGATGTTCCTAACAATCGAACAATGAATGAAATTTATGCATGATTGCAGTGGTTTTAATTTTTAAATCATTAACCTAAAAAACCTTAAAATTTGATAAAAACAAAATGTCTAAGAATAAATGAAATTTATGCATGAATGCAGTGGTTTTAATTTTTTTTTTTAATGTCTTTCCATTACCAATTAATAGGACATAATAAAGGGCACTTTTACCTAGACTTGCCACAAGTCTAATTGTTTTTCCTAGTATTAGAGAAAGACTAGTCAGACTTTCGAAGAATGCCATCAACATCTGGTTATATCGGGAAACTTTGGAAACTTTTTAGCTTATCCCAGAAAAGTATACTATACTATGGAATTCCAGGCAAATATGTAATATGGAACGTCATTGGTGCCAAAATCGATTTATTTTAAACTTTTTTCACTGATTAAAACTAAGTTTAGGGACTGGAATCCAGTCTAATTTTTACCAAGCTCATTTTGCACTAACATATAAATTACATATTATGTATACAAACTATTGAATTAAACAATGTGTATCCTAATTTTTATATTGGATAATGATGAAAATACATAATAAAACACACACAGAAGGCAACACAGAAATGTTGAATATTATCTGAATTTACAAATGCAAATAGATAAAAAAAACATACAAGATATCAAATGAAACAAATTAATTTATGCCTTAACTAAAACGCCAACATGAATAAGATTATAAAATAACCCACGAAACATTAATTATAAAGGAAAATGCATCACAAATTAGGGCAAATAGAAAAATCTATAAAATTAAACCACTTTTTATACAATATTTACTATTACTAGCCAAATATAAACAGTTCCTCCCTCATCGATAAAAACAGAAGCGAAATAATCTATTGTTCTAATAAATAATTTTTAAAAAACCGCCCTCCCTCATCGATTTTTTTCAAAAAGAGTGATAATCTAATAATTTTTTCAATGTGCCCTTAAACCTACGCACAATTGTAAATAAAATATTGTGTTACCTACATCTAACTGCAACATAAGTATAATCCCTAGTACAGGATCTAGCACATCTTTCGAGATAAGTAGGAGGTTAACGTAGATTCACACCGAATCCGGTTCGTATGTCCAACGAAACGAAAATCGAAGCAGTGGTAAAGAATAGAGGTGCGTATTAGACACACATCGAAAACGTTATACGCATTTCAGTTCGGTGTGAATGCAGCTTTACCCAGGTGTACTGGTTCATACAGCCCTGTTGTGGGCAGAAAAGAGATAGCTGGTACCGGTCTACCGGGTAGCTCAGACATGAAGAGACCCTTAGGGGAGCAGCAAGATATCCGAGAGTAGCTGACTCAGAGGGGGGTAAGAACAAAAAAAAATTATGTTTTCTTTCATAGCAAAATGGATTAATCCAAAGCATTTAGGCTGAGAAAAAATAAATAAAAATAAAGTTCTATTGATGAACGTAAACAGTGTAGTATAGGGGATTGATAAATGTTCATACAAATCGATTGAGGAAGAAATATAGACATGGTGGGGGGTCCAAATTAGAAATAAATTAATTTATTCTGAAATATTAATTTTTTTGTGGAGGCAAGTTTACTAACTGGCCAAAAATTAAATTAGTATTTTATTCAAAATCATCATTATCGGCAGGCAGCAGGTTCACAAGACAAGGTAATAAAACAAGTCTCGCCTGACTGGCGTTGTCTTTTGGGAATACTGCTGTAATATCTGTCTCTTATACACATCTAGATGTGTATAAGAGACAGGTATAGCACAAACGTACAGGATACTGGCTTTTTTTTAAATTTTGTGTCAAAAATATTAAAGCTACATTTGATGACATTCACATACGGCATATTTAAATATATTGTACAGTATTAGGAATGAACAAAAAATAATCCAAAGAAATTATAATTTTTCCATTTATATTTAATTCAATTTAATTCTCGTCGTTGCAAAGGAGTCTATGAAATTGGATGTTCCTAACAATCGAACAATGAATGAAATTTATGCCTGATTGCAGTGGTTTTAATTTTTAAATCATTAACCTAAAAAACCTTAAAATTTTATAAAAAAGAAATGTCTAACAATGAATAATTTTTAAAACATTAACACAAAAACCTTAAAATTTGATAAAAACGAAATGTCTAAGAATAAATGAAATTTATGCATGAATGCAGTGGTTTTAATTTTTTTTTTAAATGTCTTTCCATTACCAATTAATAGGACATAATAAAGGGCACTCTTACCTAGACTTGCCACAAGTCTAATTGTTTTTCCTAGTGTTAGAGAAAGACTAGTCAGACTTTCGAAGAATGCCATCAACGTCTGGTTATATCGGGAAACTTTGGAAACTTTTTAGCTTATCCCAGAAAAAGTATACTATACTATGGAATTCCAGGCAAATATGTAATATGGAACGTCATTGGTGCCAAAATCGATTTATTTTAAACTTTTTTCACTGATTAAAACTAAGGTTAGGGACTGGAATCCAGTCTAATTTTTACCAAGCTCATTTTGCAGTAACATATAAATTACGGTATTAACTTGGGTATACAAATTATTGAATTAAACAATGTGTATCCTAATTTTTATATTGGATAATGATGAAAATACATAATAAAACACACACAGAAGGCAACACAGAAATGTTGAATATTATCTGAATTTACAAATGCAAATAGATAAAAAAAACATACAAGATATCAAATGAAACAAATTAATGTATGCCTTAACTAAAACACCAACATGAATAAGATTATAAAATAACCCACGAAACATTAATTATAAAGGAAAATGCATCACAAATTAGGGCAAAAAGAAAAATCTATAAAATTAAACCACTTTTTATACAATATTTACTATTACTAGCCAAATATAAACAGTTCCTCCCTCATCGATAAAAACAGAACACATCTAGATGTGTATAAGAGACAGCCTAAGCCCTCATGCCTAGCTATGGAGCATATGCAATCTAACAGACTAGAACACTTCTGAACAGAACCAAAGGACTTACGGGCCTCTTCAAATCCTTGCACTTGCAGTCTTTTCTTGATAAGGTCGAGTGGGTAGACTGTGATCTTGGAACAGAACCCGGCTGCGGATCCACACAACCCACTTGCAATGGAACCTACAGATTAAAGTTAAAAATATGTGAACTACTGTAAAACATTTTCTTCAAAACAACAGTATGCTGAAAATAAGTAACATAAAGTACAGCTTTATTATAAGTATCATTGATGTTACCTACTACTGTCACTAAAAGGACGTGCGACTCCTGGATGACCTTCAATTTGAACATTCATAGAAAAATTAGGGGCTTTGCAAAAGACTTTGCAAAAAAATTTATTTGAAAGTTGGGGCGTGTATGTACATGTAGGTATTCCAGGTTCAGTTTATTACCCAGACGGGTTTATACATCAGGTGGTTTTCATTAGGTTAAAACACAGCTGATGGGTTTATACCCGATATGGGTTTCCAAGGGTCAGCTTAGGCCCAATAAAAAAAATTATTAGTTTATCACCTGCCCACTCATGTCTTCTATGGTACTGGAAAAAAACATTTTTCTGAAAATTTTTTTTTATTTTTTTCATTTATTTTATTAAATAGTTAGTAGATATTGTTTACATTATCTAAATCATGTTTTTTTGAATATCAACGCACCAGAAAACAACCCAAGGGTGATATTTGGCTTTAAAAAAAAGCCTCCCTCCCTCATCACTTTTCTGCCCAGATAGGGTGATAAACTAATAATATTTTTTATAGGGCCTAATGTTCAGATAGGCTCCCATTTTACTCATTTTCATTTTACTATTTTATATACAGTATTGTATATTTGTTGTTTATTGTTTTCATCTCACTTAATCTATCAAGCACAAAAAATTATGTACATTATATATACACTAATTAAAGTTCTTAAATATTGAATCTTGAAAATTTGTATTTTTCAATCTATGATAATAAATGTTATGCAATTTTCTTGACTTTCAGACCTAAAGAGGTAAATGAGATGTTAATCAACTGGTTGAATGGTGTACATGCAAGTACAGATACAATAGAGCCATCTAAACTATGAAAAGATTAAAACTGAATGTTATTGTATGCAACACACGATAATTCCCTCCACTGGACATAGAGGTATTATATGCATACTTCTCTATGCATTGAATTCGTTTTCCTGGATACTTATTATATATAAATTCTATCAATGAAGATTCAAATTAGTTATCATAGAAACAATGAAATATGAGGACCAAATCTTTATACAATCAAATATTATTAAAATACAGGTCTCCCTCCACTTTTGGGACTGGGGTTTTTATGGTCTTTAGCTGCTTTAGTCTCTAATTAGAATAATAAAGATAAGACATAATGTTAATTTGGGACCACAGAATAGGTGGTCTTTAATTGGAGGGGTCACTATTGCACAAATTGAAATGTACGATGGTACAATGTCTTGTAATTTTTTCTATTAAAGTATACTGAAATTGAATACATCTCTTATTTCTTTCATCAAAGTCGTTATATTTCCTGGTAAGCTGTATCCTCACTATAAACTCCGGTGTTTACATTGGCCTGGTGAAGATGCTGGTGGCGCCCTCAGCAAAGATTTTCCGTGTACTGTATAGCACAAACGTACAGGATACTGGCTTTTTTTTAAATTTTGTGTCAAAAATATTAAAGCTACATTGATGACATTCAAATATACTGTACAGTATTAGGAATGAACAAAAAATAATAATCTAAAGAAATTATAATTTTTCCATTTATATTTAATTCTCGTCGTTGCAAAGGAGTCTATGAAATTGGATGTTCCTAACAATCGAACAATGAATGAAATTTATGCCTGATTGCAGTGGTTTTAATTTTTAAATCATTAACCTAAAAAACCTTAAAATTTTATAAAAATGAAATGTCTAACAATGAATAATTTTTAAAACATTAACACAAAAACCTTAAAATTTGATAAAAACGAAATGTCTAAGAATAAATGAAATTTATGCATGAATGCCTTGGTTTAAATTTTTTTTTAAATGTCTTTCCATTACCAATTAATAGGACATAATAAAGGGCACTCTTACCTAGACTTGCCACAAGTCTAATTGTTTTTCCTAGTGTTAGAGAAAGACTAGTCAGACTTTCGAAGAATGCCATCAACGTCTGGTTATATCGGGAAACTTTGGAAACTTTTTAGCTTATCCCAGAAAAAGTATACTATACTATGGAATTCCAGGCAAATATGTAATATGGAACGTCATTGGTGCCAAAATCGATTTATTTTAAACCTTTTTCACTGATTAAGACTAAGTTTAGGGACTGGAATCCAGTCTAATTTTTACCAAGCTCATTTTGCAGTAACATATAAATTACGGTATTAACTTGGGTATACAAATTATTGAATTAAACAATGTGTATCCTAATTTTTATATTGGATAATGATGAAAATACATAATAAAACACACACAGAAGGCAACACAGAAATGTTGAATATTATCTGAATTTACAAATGCAAATAGATAAAAAAAACATACAAGATATCAAATGAAACAAATTAATGTATGCCTTAACTAAAACACCAACATGAATAAGATTATAAAATAACCCACGAAACATTAATTATAAAGGAAAATGCATCACAAATTAGGGCAAAAAGAAAAATCTATAAAATTAAACCACTTTTTATACAATATTTACTATTACTAGCCAAATATAAACAGTTCCTCCCTCATCGATAAAAACAGAAATAATCTATTGATCTAATAAATAATTTTTAAAAAACTGCCCCCCCTCATCGATTTTTTACAAAAAGAGTGATAATCTAATAATTTTTTCAATGTGCCCTTAACTACGCACAATTGTAAATAAAATATTGTGTTACCTACATCTAACTGCAACATAAGTATAATCCCTAGTACAGGATCTAGCACATCTTTCGAGATAAGTAGGAGGTTAAAGTAGATTCACACAGTGGTAAAGAATAGAGGTGCGTATTAGACACACATCGAAAACGTTATACGCATTTCAGTTCGGTGTGAATGCAGCTTTACCCAGGTGTACTGGTTCATACAGCCCTGTTGTGGGCAGAAAAGAGATATTTGGTACCGGTCTACCGGGTAGCTCAGACACGAAGAGACCCTTAGGGGAGCAGCAAGATATCCGGGAGTAGCTGACTCAGAGGTGGGTAAGAACAAAAATTATGTTTTCTTTCATAGCAAAATGGATTAATCCAAAGCATTTAGGCTGAGAAAAAATAAATAAAAATAAAGTTCTATTGATGAACGTAAACAGTGTAGTACAGGGGATTGATAAATGTTCATACAAATCGATTGAGGAAGAAATATAGACATGGTGGGGGGTCCAAATTAGAAATAAATTAATTTATTCTGAAATATTAATTTTTTTGTGGAGGCAAGTTTACTAACTGGCCAAAAATTAAATTAGTATTTTATTGAAAATCATCATTATCGGCAGGCAGCAGGTTCACAAGACAAGGTAATAAAACAAGTCTCGCCTGACTGGCGTTGTCTTTTGGGAATACTGCTGTAATATTGCCCTATGAGCCTGCATTTTTCATAGCAGCTACAGGTCTCTGCTGCCTTTCTATTAATCGCTTAATATGTGCACAGTATGGCACCCGGCACATCTGTTCTGAGCAATGTTGTTTCACATGGTATACACACACCCCAATAAGCAGTTTGCATGCACGACAGTTTCCAGCTGTTTTTCTTTCGCAGGTTTTTGCATGTTGTATAAGATTCTTCATTTTCTGGCAAATTGCCCTGTAGCAATCGTCATTATCACAATGGGAAGCGTGAACCAAACTTTGGAGGAGGCGTCTAACGTATGCTTTGAGTGCTTCACTTGAACGTTCCATACCGCTTGTAACACTGGTGCAGATCAATATGACAACAGTTGTGTCCACTATTTACGAATGATGCACACAAAGATTGTAATCCTGCAAGACAAAAAAATAAATAATTTGAATGGATTGAATTTAATACTATAAATGCCCACTGTTTATATGAATGATACACACAAAGATTGCAATCCTGCAAGAAAAAAAAAAAATTAATAATAATAATAGATTGATTTTAATTCTATAGGCCTACAAACTTAACACAAAGGTTAAATAATATAATTTTTGAGAAAGCATCATAATTTCTTTCTCCTGGAATGCCAATTAAAACACAACAGTATTTCTGGGGACGTCAAGGCTCAGATTCCAACCAGTGGGGAAAGGGAACCCCCCACGTAGGTCAGGCCTGTAACCCCTGTCGTCCGATGAACGACTAGGTCGTCGGACCAAAAATTAAAAAATAAATAATATAATTTACCTATCTAAATAACGTTATTTTGATTATCAATCCCCCTAGGCCTATTACAAAAAAGCACATTTTGGACCATAGGCCTACTAAACCATATAACTCTCCCCGTGAACTCTACAAATTTTTTATTACAGGCCGCCGACCGAGGCTTCGTCGGCCTCTTCTGACGGTATTCCTTCTGACCCCCTCGTCGGCAAATTTCTGGCGCCACCGGTGACTCCAAAAATCTTACAACTAAGAGTTTGCTGTTCTTTCTTGCACAGGGTTGGAAAAGTGCGCTACCACACAACCGGCGGTTGGAGGCATCGTGAACGTCCCGGAGGCATTTTTGGGAAAACATTAAAAAAATATATTCTGTATTTAGTGTACAATAGTGCTGGAGGAAGTGTAAAATCGATCAATCTCAGATAAGACGGTATCAGATAATGCACGTCATCGTGTTGGGACATTAATTAGCTGGGTTTCCATAGGATTGCTCACCCTATCGGCGACAGACGCCGACAGTCGTCGGGAAGGTTGAACCTGATTCAGATAATTGCGCATTGCTAGCTGCTCCTGACGCAATCAGGAAGGCACCCCGATTCGTCTGCAACGCAATCGGCAAAGTCGAGCCTTCAACCTTCCCGACAACAACTGTCGATGACTGTCGCGACAGTCGCCAATAGACCGAATTAGCGATTGACGCTGTTCAGCTATTATTTATTAGTGGGTATTCGAGCCAAAAACAAATGAACAAGGATAGGCGATTTACACAGTAATTTTCTTACTTAGAATTTCCTCTTCAATACCTAGTTGTTTAATGTTATTAGTTGTTAATCTTATCCTTTCTTGTAATAATGGACCTTTCCGCTAAGCCCCGCCCATTGGATATTGTTGCTAAGGTCCCACAAGACGACAATGTTAAAACATACGCAAACACGTGCGTTTGTAGGAAAACACGTGTGTTTGTGAGACGCGCGCGTATTCCTAGCGTTGTTCTGATTAGTCAGTTGTTAAGTTTGATTGACACTCCGGAAAGGTCTATTGTCTTTCTGCTTTCTTAATGATGTTTAACCCTTGGTTTGTGTTAATTGCAATGCAGCGAAAATACTCGGTCGGTGGTTTCTTTGGCGCGAAACCTTCCTCACTAATTTCTCCTGTTGGCGTATTAATTTGACGCAATTCTGACTATATTTCAAACGAATATTTTGAAATAAATTAATTTGGATCCGAATATAATTTGTATGAAATTTTTCATTAGTGTTGATCCAACAACATAAAAAACAATAGTACTCACACTACGTT
>NW_022685826.1:21497-22488 GCF_011630105.1 Anneissia japonica
GGATAAAAGACAAAAAAAAAACTAAACTTGGCTTGTTAGTGCAGTAAGGCTTCCATGTGCATTCACAAATGAACAATAGAAGCTGGCTTAGCTTTAGATAAGCAACTTGAAACAATAGATGGGTGGCTTGTTGTTCCTGTGATTGTAGCTTTTGAGTTTCCTTCTGAAACGTCACTGTAGGCCTAGCAAATATCACTTAAATTGATAGAAAATATACCTGTATCAGAATACTTCTTGCTTGATTCATGATCCTTAGGATATGTACTTCATGTTGATATAAAATTTGACAACATTAGTCCCAATGTTATTTGCCTATTCCACAGCGTCCAATAATTTTTCTTATTAGTTGTAATCCGAGCCGACTTTACCGTTATTCTAGTAAAGTTAAGTCACTTAAAGCCCCATTCCCGGCAAAATTTCAGTTTTTAAGAAAAATCTAATTTTTGTATAATGTTATAAAGATTTATAAATATAATACGGAATTG
The DNA here is from genome assembly GCF_011630105.1 of Anneissia japonica. Classification (NCBI taxonomy): domain Eukaryota; kingdom Metazoa; phylum Echinodermata; class Crinoidea; order Comatulida; family Comatulidae; genus Anneissia; species Anneissia japonica. The sequence continues at coordinate 21,983 of NW_022685826.1, forward strand.
CTAGTTTAACTGAATTTAGACATTCCTAAGAATGAAAAAAATGTAAAATAAGACTGAAATTTGATTTTTTGTGTTCCACACAAAAAATAAATGCGGATGAATTTTTCATGTTGATTTTGCGATAGGTCGTGAGAAGAAATATCGTAGGCGCCGTAAACATTAGCCTATCCAACGCTGCTGGCTAGGCCTAGCCTTACCTCGATTTTAGGTTCTGTTATCACACATAAACACGGCCGACATGATATTTTCCGTTGCTAGTATTGACACTTGTGAAATATAATATTTCATAGGAATTATTTCAAATTTGTTAAAAAACTGATTCTGACTGAGATTTTGACACTTAAACAAACCTATCTCAGCCTAACCGAACGACCACATTTTGCGAGATGCGAAGTACAAAAAATAATCTCATTAGAGAGGGCGCACTTTATTGACTGTATAAAGTATACATAAAAGCGAGAGTATTCCAGTGGATGCGATCTACAACCTCTGAATTTGCCTAGTAA
>NW_022685826.1:22626-23429 GCF_011630105.1 Anneissia japonica
AGTCATTTTTAGTGAAATTTTGCCGGGAATGGGGCTTTAACTTAAGTGACTTAATTACTTTATCTAGCTATAATTGAGTGGTTCACGTCGAACATTTAACTAGTTAAGTGGATATATATCTAGATAAAGTTCGACGTGAACTATACTTATGCTATTTCCCACAGTTTCTTATCATTGATCTTTTGTTCTTTTAATACTTATTTGGATTGCTCATTTCTGCAGACTTGTACTTGCTTTGAACACCATTCTTTGTTGTTTTCTTTTAGGACCGCCCCCATTATTTCAGTTATATTATAGTTGTTTCTTATCCCATTTGTACAGTCTCCTGATGAAGTCCATTGTGTGGACGAAAGCAGAGAAATGAATATACGTATTGTTAGTCTCAAAAGTGATGCTGTTATTTACTTTATACTGTTCTATCATAGAGAAATTCTTTTTTCTCTATGGTTCTATACAGTAATTTAAGAAAATAGCCTTTACTAAAACGTCTCATACACGCTTTGTGTGTAAAGTTGAGCGTGATTTAAATTAACAGAAACCATTGTTACATTAATGTAATGTCATCTTTTCTGTACGATTGTGTATGCCAAATGTGAAATATAACGAGAATGAATCGTACTATTTTTGGAATAAAACGTACATTGGTCGCGTCTGCCTGTGTTACAGCACGACGACGGCGGTCGTGTATTCACTCACAGTGAATCATGGCGTCGGTCGATGAATGTGCTTGTTGCAAAACTCATGAAATGTGTTGTACAATACTTGCAGATTTCAAGGAGAGCTAAGTTATTCAAAATTATTGA
>NW_022685826.1:24406-27177 GCF_011630105.1 Anneissia japonica
AGATGTGTATAAGAGACCTGTACATGAGAGGGGAAGGGCTAGAAAGACAAGACTGTGGCATTGTTTCCAGCTTAGTGAGGTGAAAGGATCGCCAATACAAAACAATAGTATGGTTTCCAAATTCTTGTGGGGAAAAGTGCTACTTGGATTAGTTCCAATTAAATTAAACATGGACAACCAAATATTGCCGATTACAAATCCGACGGCCCATAGTTTCAGGCCCGTATCCAGCTTTTTCAATGGGGGAATGCGTTTTGCGAGCGCAGCGAGCAACCAAGCTGGGGGCCAGGGGAGCCGCCCAGGGCCCCCGGTCGGGGTCCAGGGGTTGAAGGCCCCGGAAAAATTTGCTTTCTTACGTCCTAGTAGACTAATTTGATGGCATTTTATCATGTTAATCTCTATATGTCCGTGAACACAGCGAGCCTATCAAAAAATTACCAGTGGAGGACATGAAGAAACAAGCAAATTGTTTCCCAAATGAAAAATACTACTGTATAAATTCGTAACCATTACGAATAAAAATTTAAAATAAATTCTGCTTTTAAATAAATAATAGCAAAGTTTGATATAAAGAGTGGATTAAATGCGACTGTAAATGAGCTGATTCAAACAACTAGAAGCATTTGAAACATGCGTACGCACCCCCCCCCCTCTGGATACGGACCTGAGTTTAGGGGGTGGGGGTGAGTTGCCCAGGGGTCCCTCTACATTTTTTTCATAGACAAAGCATGCTTAATCGCGGACCCTATGAGTCAGAGGCCCCGCAGACCGCCACACGAGAGCGCATAATTATATAGTCGTTACGTCACTGCTTATGGACCATTGGGTCCCCGATGCAGCACACTGCCCTGACCCGAAAAAAGTTTCGTAAATACTTAAAAGCAGCATGTGTCTCTGACATCGACTGTAGGACATATATCATATTATATACCGTACAATGACGTATTAAAGTGGGGTCCAGACGACCCGGCCCCCTAAATTAACAAAATGCCGAGATAAACAGAAAACAAATTATATTCAATGTTCAAGTCTGGCCACCTAGAGGTGCCAAAATCATAAAATTTCTTACCTCAGCCCCAACTATACTGGGCTCACAAGGTAATTGGCTCAGAATGAGCAGTATCAGAAAGCCACACTATTGAATGCGACTCTTTATTCCAACAGACTAGAGAGCCTGATTTCAGCTCAGGAGTGGCGTGGGGTGGGGGGTGGGGAGGGGAAACCTGTTGGGGGAAACCACAATTCGTAGAGAAGATAGAAAATCTATATGTATTTTCTACATATTAGTGGACTCCAAAATCGATTAAATAAGCCCCAAATCGTCAATTTAACGTAAATTTAAAGTAACGCCCGACCACGCACATTTTTTTTCGTCGGGGTAATCGCCCCTGTTTCAGTTTCTTTGCTCCAGATTGCTTTCACTTCAGTAGCAAAGGGCACACACAGCTTCAGGATGGAGAGATTTAGAGCAACATGGTAAGACCGTGTGTAGGAACGGACATAACCAACCTACCTACAATATACAACGGTCTAAAAAACACAACCCAAATTATAGGCCTATTTCAGTCCCTTGGTCTGACAAAAAATAAAGCGAGAATAGCTAATAAACAGTGACGGATTCAAGGGGTCCAAGTCGGCCTGCACCACCCCTTTGCCCACCACCTGTAAATTTGTCAAATTTCAAGCTTGAAAGTGCAATTTCCGGCCATCTAGTGGTACCATGGTCATAACTTTTCTTATCGCAGCATGCTCAAGCTGAGAGGTGGTACAGACGCTGTGCAAATCCTTTCCTCCCACCATCCTTAACTCTATTTCGAATTCCTGGATCCACTGATAGGCCTAATTATATATCATTCTTTACTTCAATATTCAGTTGATGCCTGTTGGAAAGAAATGGACGGCTTGGCTACCGTTTCAGACCTAATTTGTCCGACTAAGGTAATGAAACAAAGTTTGTGTTGTATCACCATGACAAATTAAAATGCATTAACTTCAACAACCTGTTATCTATATAAACAATAAACATCAGGTAATACCACAAAACAACGCCAGTCCATGTCATCTTCTTGATATGAATTGATATCCAGAGGTGACGGAACTAGGGGGTGCTGTGTTATGGAGAGTAATGTGTGACCGGAAATGGTCTGCAGTCAGTTGGTTGTTACCATGCGCCAGTGATGTTGGAGTATATAGTACAGCAATATGAAACGAATTATGTAGGCCTAATGAATGAATAAAGTTCGGAGTTTGTCGGGGAGTGAAATGATTATTTCACATTTTAAGTGCTCCCTAAATTCATAAGTGTAAGCTAAATTACGGTGATTAATTTAATTAGCGAAGATATGGAGACAATTATTTCGAATCCCTCTTTCCAAGAGGGGATAGGGGCCTACATATGCTTTGTGAAAATGAGTACGCCGTGGTACTCATTTTCACAAAGAAATACACACAACTGGTTAGCTAACAATTATGTCAATGTTACATGAACACCTGGGAAGGAAGGTGCAATCCAGTTGTTATCTAGCAAACGTCTGTAATGTATCGGGGAGGGGCTCCTGATGTACTGTGTAGCGGGGGACGATGAGGCATAAGAATACTAATAGGCTTAGGTCTAGGCCTAACTAAGACAGTGGAATTATATGTGATAGAAAGTACACTTTCGGAAGAAATAAATTAAAATAAGAAAAAAAAATAACTAAGAATAATTCATTTGCAGAGGTACCTTATTTAAGTATTATACAATGCGGCTCTTGTAGCCCTGGCTTGGGCAA
>NW_022685826.1:28428-37402 GCF_011630105.1 Anneissia japonica
TGCTGATTCATCTCATTAATTAAACAATTTTTATTCATTTCGAGCACTGTTATTATTATATTATTATTATTATTATTATTATTATTATTATTATTATTATTATTATTACTATTATTACTACTATTTTATTTATAAACTTTTTGTTGTTTTATTATTTGTTTTATGTGTGGGCCTAGATATAGGCTATGTATATATTTAATAATTAGAAATTATTATAATTTAATTATAAAACATATATAATATAATGTTAACAATATTATAGGCTAGGCTACACCTATCCAATTATTGATACCATAATCTATAGATAAAAACATCCATTTGATAATTAAACAGCAGCTTTTCGAGTGGCAGTGTCGATAGAAAACTGCAGTGTTTTGGCACTGCGGCAGTGCCGATAGAAAATCGGAGCTTTTTTCGCACTGCGGCAGTGCCGATAAAAAACAGCAGCTTTTTTTCGCACTGCGGCAGTGCCGATAGCCTCAGTCGGTGTTTGTTTATCGATGAAAAAAGCACGCCGGGAAAGTTTGCCTTACCAGGAAAAGGTGACGTATCTAGCTTATGACGTACGCATGCTAACTAACGTGAGTGTGACGTCACCAAACAATGAATATTTTCTATTATAACCAAAATATTAATAACTACTAGGTTTCTGGGCGTAAATTGCACAATCTCCTTGCCATACAAATTACAGCTCCCACTGACGTCTTGCCATACAAATTACAGCTCCTACTGACATCTCAGTCGAGAAATACGGGTAGCTGAAGTTTTTCTCGCAAATCTGACTACAAAACCATATCCAAATTTCACGTTCCACTTTTGAGCCTGACATTGTGCTCAAAGATCTTTGGTTGTGCTTCGCACTCGCCGCTGACGGCGGCGTTCCGGGAAGCCTGCGTCTAGTTACTGTTATTAATTTGACTGGAACAGTCGTAGTAGGGTCACCAAAGAGTAGGTTAACAGTATGACCCCATTTTATACTCCTGGGTGAAGAGAGGCAAACACACACATTTACGATTTTTAAAGTTTTGAAAATCTCAATGGCTTCGTACTAAATGCCGTGGTCAATTGTAATTCATCGTATTCCATCGTGCTGAATCTTCATGCCATCGTGAGCACGATTTTTTTGGAATGTTCAAAAATCGTACTCTATGGTAGCCGTGAACAAAATTTGGTCTACCGTACCAGCATCGTGTCGGGGTTTTTCCGCAAAATTATCTTTTTTTTTGTATACGAAGTCCAACAGGTTCCACCTACTCATTACAAAATGCATTGCTCACACGGAGAAAGTTCTTGTAACCTTTTGTATAACTCTATTTAATTCCACTAATAGGTGTTCATACTGACCAACAAGTGGACGGCGCCACCTACTCATTACAAAATGCATTGCTCACACGGAGAAAGTTTTTGTAACCTTTTGGATAACTCTATTTAATTCCACTAATAGGTGATCATACTAACCAACAAGTGGACGGCGCAGGAGCCATACTCTTTGTTAATGCCCTTGACGTAACTGACCCCCCCTACCCTGGATAATCAAAGCTGTGGTAGCAGCCAACACATTTTATCATTCTTATACAGCAGGTTTTTGAACATGGTGACAACTGTCGCGACAAAGACAGCATTCAAATATTCGTAAATTGCGCCTTTTTTGTCAAGTTAAAGTAAATCAAACAGGCATCGCGTTAAATAGTCATGCTTACGTCTCTGTAAAATTGTACTGACGTCGTAATAAAATATTGGTAATTCGTAGCCAACGTTGTTGTAACTCTATCGTTATAATTCGTAACAATACGTCGCACTATCTCATTACTGCCGTAATATATCTTTACGGCGTCCTATTAGCGTCTTGAAAAAAACCAAATTCGACTGAACTTTTTGTAAAAATCGTGAATGTGTGAAAGGGAATTAAGTGCCTTGCCCAAGGATACAACAAGGAGTGCAGCGATCATGGCCGGCGTGCTACACCGGCCGGCGTAACTGGAATACTATTATGAAAAGTTTTCTTATAAGTATTCCATATTTCTTTAATGAATATAAATAAGATAATCAATAATCACTTTATTCAAATAAAGGAATACATGTGCATAAAAACATAGGTCAATGTTCATTAAAAACATTATTATTAAAACAATATCAGGTATAAAAATAGCTTCCCGTAGCATGAGTATACTATAGAATGTACGAGTTAAGATTCGTGTATGATGATCAATAATCAATTTATTCAATATACAGTATATATTATTGCTTGTACACCACATAGATAGTTCTGACAAGAACTGTTGCTGTTGGTTGAGCATATCTCGACGTTTCGATTGATATCAATCCATTCGGGATTCAAAGAAGTGTCTCCTTAATACTACAATAGGCACAGGTGTCCCCTGAATAGGAGTATCCGAATTCACATAATGTTAAATATCTTTTTCTTGCTTGGTGCTTTTTAATGTAGTATGTAACACAGTTCCTTTTTAGTACACTGCAAACTTTTATTCACACAAACTGTACGTGGTTACAATCAGCTAAACTCCAGGTTTCAGATGTTAGAGAACCCTTTTAGAGTGGAGTTAGCTCAGCTCTGTACTGACTACTGACTACTGACTCAGTGATATGGGGGTGTTTGCCTATTATACTTTAGGTAATGGGGTGTGTCTCAAATAAGTCACCCCATACTTTTAGAGTTTCTGATTGGATCATAGAGAAATTCTTTCTCTATGATTTAATAACTTGTTTACTAAAAACTGCTAATTAAGATGTATCACAAACTTCAGAGCTTAGGCTTAAAACTGACAATCATAGATTCATAGTGTGAGAAAGGCCAAGTCCAACTGACTAGGGTAAAGTTATACAACGTCCAGTTATATTATTAGATTATCTGTATACTCAAGTTGGCCATTAAACTGTCAAACCAATTTAAGGCATTTATCAGGTGAAGGGTATCGATTCCAATGGTTATGCAAGTTAATACCATTGAACCTTAATACTACATTACATCCCTTTCAATTATTTTTTTTTTAATTTTTTTTTTTTAACATCATAACATAAAGGTAAAATGTACTACAATGTGTAGTAGGCATAAAGCAATATAACAATTCATTTAAAAAAAATAAAATCGTTAAACATAAAAAAAAATCATAGCATATAATACAAGTGGTGCAAGATGAATACGTGTCAATTTCCATCACTGAATGCAAAAAAAAATTGCTGGTATGATCAGTCAAATTAATTTAATTAATTCATTGCAAGTGGTTTCAAAATTTATTAATTATTTTGGGCTCCTGCATGGTGAAAAAAGCAGACAACATATTTTTAATATCTTTATTTTGTTCGTCCATCGATCCATCCATTATTTTATTTTATTAATTTTTTTATTTATTATTTTTGTTTTTATTTATTTTATTTTTAATATCTTTTAAGAGTTTTAATTGCTCAGGCATGTTGTTCTTTGAGCATAAAAACTATGGAGCAAAACTCTGATGGTTCTCATTAACATATCGCTGAGCATACACTTTATTGCCACTCAATCATTACACCAGTGTTGGACTTTGAACAGACACACGATTTGCCTTTTTGATTCAGATATGTCTGAAAATCAAACAATATAAACCTTTTGGTATACATTTGAAATATGAACGGAATTATGAATGGAATACCAAACCTCCTCCACCTTAACACTCAAACCATCCCTATTCTCCATTCTCACACAGATACCACAAGTTGTACTGAGCAAGGGACAATTTCACAAAGTTTTTTTTATGATTCGTTTATGTAGAATGCTTCAAGGTTGATAACATAAATCACATAAATCTGGAATTATTTTATATATTATGATTTTAATAATATTGATAATTATTAAAATATTCATGATTTTAATAATATTGATAATTATTAAAATATTCATTATTTATGATTTCTAAAATTCTAAAAATACTTTCCCTTAAAATATAAAACACCAAATGAACACAAGGCAGTGAAATACTCAGATGCAGAAAATGTTTATTCATCTAAAAATACCACATTTTTAATATTATCACATTATTGTGCATTATCTTAGCACAATTAAATAAATCAAATTTAACATCACATAAATATTTCCATACAAAGCATTTAATTAAACACAGTTTTTTAATTTATAAAAATATTTCATGGTGAAATTTGAAAATAATATGTCATAAAAATCACAATCATGTCATTATTATTGGAAGACAACAGTAAACTAGAGTCTACCGCATATGCAGTGGTGGATCCAGAAATTTGCCAACAGTTGGGGTGGGGTCTGAACCAAGAGGCCGACTAGAACCTCGGTCAGGGCCCAGAATAAAAAAACCCCGGAAGGGTTCATGTGGAGAGTTTATGGCTTAGTATTGAACAAATTTGTGCGCTTTTAGACCACAATATTAAGGGTTTTCAATCAAAATAATGTTATTTTGATAGGCAGAGACATGGTAAAGCTTTTACTAATTTTGGAATGTTACACCCAAAAAGATATTTAGCTGGCAGAATTGCTTATTTGTTTAAACAGTACTGTACATTCATGATAAACAATGAGGGTGCGCACTGCAACCTTAAAGGCATATTTGAGTTTAAATAACTGGTAAAACATATTGTGTTACTATGAGTACCTTAGTCAATTGCACTATGAATTTTAAAATGTCATTTATATCTGATGTGAAATATATAAATATATAGGTTTTGTCTTCTATAAAAGGCCATTGAAAAATTATATTGCATTATTTATTGTAATACTAAAAAATATTTTGGTATTTTGGAATAAAATGGAATTTTGGAATAAAATGAAAAATAAGCCAACCATATTGGTTGCAGTATTATAGATATTGTATCATTTAATATCTACAGCTGTATGTCCAGTGTGTTAGGATCCCTAGCCGACCTTAGGTGGTTTGACAACAATCTGGTTCTCATCAATGAAGATTCGTACGCGATCTGTCCTATAATCCATTGTCATCATGGAGTCTTCAGGTAGGATATAAATCTGAGGATGAGGAAATTTGAAAAGTAAAAAAAAAAAAAAATATAACGGCACCAGAAAAAGAAAAAAATTAATGTTAAATATGTGTTGTCTTCTTTATGATGAAGAGGGCAGTGTCCCAAAAAAAGCCCGTTTTATCTGGTTTGCCTAAACTAACCTTTATATATCTGACAGTATATCATGCTATGCTGTTATCTTCCCATTTTCAATGTTAAAACAACAACTGTTAATGATTTGGTGATGGTTTCTACCTGAGAAATGCCCAAAATCATAAAATTTGAAGGCTGATTTCTCAAATATTGTTCTTTAAACAGCTGTATGTTTAAACTCATAACAGCTTCTTAACAAAATTTCGGATTTAAATGATTTTTTTACCATTTTATAGCTCTCATTTTACTGTTCAACACTGTATTATAACAACAAATTTATTTTTGCGATGATTGACTGGTTTGGCTTGTCTTTGCCACAAATTTTTTTTATGCATTTACATAAAAACTACCAGTTCCATAGGGACAAACACTGCTGTGGGAAATGATATCACAGTTTGATATGCAGAAGCCATAAGCTTTATCGTCAATATGTTAATGTTATCAGCTACAGATAGAAGACAGCATATTGAAGAATAAATGCACGATGGCGGAAAAGGGTAAATGAAAGTGTACTGAAAAATTCATTTAATATTGAGGTCAAATGGCAGGTGCAGATCCAGTAGGATCCAGTAGGTCCTTCTTAACAATTCTGGATTTGCCCCTGAATGGTAGGCTGGTTTTTAGTAAAAGTTCCCTGTAAATGAATGGCAAACTATGAAACACTATGAGAGAGTCTGAAGGAAAAAAATCCAAGTGTAGCAGCTAAGACACATAGCTCAGTTAATAGAGCAACATCACCAAAGAAAAATATTGTCAACCTGTGTTCTGCTATCAATAATTAAATAATCAGTATTAATATGATTTATTAAAAACGTCATGCTGTAGTGTATTAAGATAGGCAGGGCTATTTAAAAAAATTAGGGTAAAGCCAAGTCGACCAATCAGCTTGTTGGGATTTGCATACTTCGGAGTAGACATAGCCACAACCAAGAAAAAAATCTAAATTCATTGACCAACCTGAAGCTCTGGACTCTCTTCCAAAATAAATTTCTTAGCCTCCTCAGCTTTCTGGAAAAAAAAGCAAACAAATTGAATTAGCAGTGTTCAAGTCCAAAGTTCATGAATTTCAGCACTGTACTACAGCAAACAATTAGTTAAATATTAGTTGAAAAAAAATCCAAATTATTATTATTATCAATTAATCATGAGATTTAATTATTTTTTATGTCTTTAGAAATTGACTATTTGGCTGGTGGACTGAAAACTCTTTATTTCCTCAACTTGCATGGCACATTGAAAAACTGGGCAATTTTGGGTATTTTTAATGAATGCCCAAATATTTATAAAAATTAAGAAAAAAAATCTAATTGTTGATCTGAGTCAGTGTCGGCATGAGGGAGGGGTTGCTATTAGCCTGTCTGACAGTGGCGGACTATGGGGAGATGGGAGGGATAAAAAAAAAATTTTTTTTAATGTTTACATAAAAATGCTGGCCTAAATTGGTAAAGGCCTACAAATATTAATCGTTTGGACGCTGATGAGCTGTATGAGCATCTAGCAGATTATTATTTTTTTTAATTTTCTCATTGCCCTCCCTGTTCGGCCCACAGTTCTTGTTGGCACTACGCATCAAACAAAGTACAACCCTTGCTTGCCCTGCCCGTAAGGGGCATTGCCCTGCCTGTTGGGGACGTTGCCATTTTGTCGGGGAATTCCTGGAGCCACCATTGCTTCTTCTTATCGAGTCACTACGTAGCTAGTGTGTAAGATCTTGCTTACATAGTGTGGTAGAAGGATTCGCAGGTAGGATGGATACCTGACATGGGTCATGACGTAAACGCTCCTTCTGTGGATGGACTGGAAATGGACCAGTACACCGGGGTAACCCCCTACTCTTCTCGAATGGTGTACTGGGTTCACACGAGCCAATTGTGCACACTGGACCTACGGTTTAGAGTCCTTATCCGAGAAGACTTGTTCCACCACCAGAACCATAGGCGAGCGTGCCGTTTGAACCAACGCAGATATTTATGGCTGTATGTCATGGTTTCCCTGTCTTAACCGCTTGGCCAATCGTCTAGACATAATGATAGACCAACTCCGGCAGATGGTGTATTTGCTCCTGTCCGACTGGAGGAGGAGGAACAGCCATTATCCACTCCATTTTGTCAATATGCTAAGGCGGCGTTGGATTTGGTTTGGCTTAGTACACTACTTACTGCCTTGGGACAGGATCCCTTAGCCTAGGCTAGGTAGACCTAAGTACAGGCCTCGCCTAGGCCCCTCCTTATATATTTTTAGGCGAGAGCAAGTCTAACACAACAAAAGTAAATCCGTCTACGTAACGTATACCTAGCCTAATCCAAGGCTTGGGCGCCTAACGTAGGAAGAGTAGGCCTAGCTAGGCTAGTATATGTACTACTAGACAGACTACTCTAGGCTAGAGTGTAGGCCTAGTGTAGTAAGTAGGCCTAGCCCACTAACTACTTGCTGGAGCATCATCTATGAACAGAACTAAGCCTTTGTATGTATATTATCTAACAGACAGTTGAGTTAAAAATTATATATTTACCTTTCCGAGAAGAGATGGCCATGATTCAGTCGACATTTTATCCTCAATTTCTGTTTTCACACTTTCTATTACACTTGATTCACCGGATGCGATTCGTTTGCAACTGTAGTAATTATCGCCTAGGCCTATATACTGTGATAATACCGAGTGAAGCTTACCTTATCCAATGGGATATCTTGCTTCGAGGCGATAATACTCCAGAAATATACGAACACAGCAGTACCCACAGCGCAGGCAATTATACTCCTGTGTAGACTCGGACACCAGATACACATAAACAATACTGTGATAGGGTTAATGATGCTCTTAGCATAAAGTCCAGTGTACGAGTGACTAATCAGGGTTGCCAGATAGTCGACAGTCTTCACGGCCAAAAACACACGCCATCTCACGGCCAAATTCGGCCAAACTTGTTTTCGATATCGGCCAAAATTCGGCCAGATTTTAATCCGATTAGAAGACAAAAGTGGGTACATAATTACACGAAAATCAGCGGTCATTCGTTCGAAATTTAAGAAATTCAAATGATATACACAGAGCAATGTTAAACTTTCACTATTTTTCATCTTTTAATTATCACCATAAAATACATGCCCAGCTACATCCTTATAAATAGCCTATGTTCTTTAGTTGCTGGCATGTAGGCCAATTCAGGGGCGAATCCACAGATGCCCGAAGGGGGGAGGAAAAAGAAAAAGATAACACCATCTTCGAGAAATTTTTGTTTTCTAGACGCCCGAAAATAACTTCTGATGCGTTTGGGCGATCAATTTTTCTTTATTTACTTTTTCTTTTTTTTTCCCTCTGCTTTTTAAAATCACATTATTAAGATTGATGTAAATTTGATTTAAATGTATTAAATATTAAGGTACATTGTAGTCGATCTATAGCATAGTTACCAACTGTCTCGCATTTCAAAGTGATTTTGGATGAAACACACATTTTGCAGTAACACATGCGTGATCCATAATTTGTCACGCATTTAGCACAAATCTATGCGTGATAACGAATTATCACGAATTCAGGGGAATGTATTTATAATTAAAAGAAATTGGTTTTATTAAAAAATATATATATATAAATAATCATGTAGAAAAAATTCAACTGAATAGAAGCCAATTTATCAAAGAAAGTTTCACCCATAGCATTAAATAAAATATTTTGTAAATAGCATTCAGTTTTCCATATTTTTTGTGTTTGGTAATTGTTTGTACACAGGTCCCTCATCACAATATGCAGTCTTTTAACGCCAACATAATGTCAATGGCTGCCGAATGTCTGAAATCAGACGCTACAAGTACCAGTACCAGTAATTGAGTCATTAGAGAG
>NW_022685826.1:37651-43419 GCF_011630105.1 Anneissia japonica
TTCGTTGAGTTTTGCTTACTTGAATGGACTGAAATATACTTTGTTACTTCTTAATTCTTCCTCTATGACAAAAATATTTAATTTTCTTAGTAAAAATAAAATACCCAAGGATTTGAACGGAATACTTAAGAACCCAAGACCAAGTCAAAATACCCAAGATCTTGGGTAAATACCCAAGCAGTGATCACGTTGCTCTGAAGACTCCGTCGGAACAGAGCCGTAGTTAGAGAGAGTTTGGCCAACTCGGTTTCACGGGATTCGATATACGCGCGTGTGATTGGGTGGATCGCAAAGACTTACACCGGCCATGTTGTCACCAAAACAAAACATTAAAGCTATACGCGCGCATGCGCCTGGGCTATTTGGTAGCGACATGGCGTCCATGCGCCAAGTTGGCCAAACTCTCTCTATCTTCGGCTCTGCGTCGGAACAGAGCCATAGATAGAAAGAGTTGCGACATTGAGAATTTAGAAGCCATTTTGTTTCATACGCGATGCGCGTTCTGTGTCTAACACAAAGATACTAGTATCTTTGGTCTAACATGATGTGCGTTCCTGTGTATAATATTGTATAATACATTTAGCGGCCTCTTGTATAGTTTAATTTCATTTAATCTTTTTAGCAGTCGAATTTCATGTAACTATTTATAGATTTTTTTTAATGATTTCACTACTTTATATCCAATTTCATATTATATAATAATACTGTAATAATTTACTATTTTTAAGCAGTTCTTTAATCCTCGCCGATAGACCGAGAGAGCCCCTCGATGGCAAGCATTCTTTAATTAAGCAATCCTTTAGTAGCTCCTATTATTTTTGCAAATAACTGATATGTGACGACCAGCAAAAATTAATTAAATATGTATATCAAAATGTAATTTAAATCCGTTTAGGGTATATACAATTTTGCTCTTTAAATTTGAATATGAGCGAGCCTATACAAATCTTAAGTTATTAATTTAATTATTATTATTTATAAATATTAAAATAGTATAGGTCAGTTGGCCGCAATATATAAACTGTGCTTTGCTGTAAATGTTATAAATTGTAAGTGTTAAATGATATACAGGATCTGTGATATATTCAACTTGTGTAATTATCGTACATTTTATTTTATTAAAAGTCTCGCCTCTATTTTAATATTGTATTATGGCTGTACAGTACTTTTATAAACAAACTGCACGAGCGTGTCCGCTGTTTTAAAAGCGTCGTTTCCAAAATAAAGTTATAATAATTATATAATAGTATGCAATAGAAACAGCAAATCATTTTAAAGATTAGTAAACATTACCTTTATTTTCATTGTCATTCGTATTTATACAGGCTGTACAAAGATTTGAAATTAAGAACCATTTTCTAATATTGTTTAGCGAACAACCTTTAAAGATCGTCAGAAGAGGTCGGAAAAAAATAAATTTTTCTTCTTATTTAGCTTAAATATTTTTCCGAACGCATCTAGGCGAATGAGAAAATAAAAATAAAATTTTAATGATGAACGTAAACAGTGTAATAATGCAACTGATAAATGATTTAAATTTATATAATTAAGGAAGAAATTTTATATAATTAAGAAATATATATATATATATATATATATATTTAATATATTAACTATTAAAACATATTTAATATATAACTATTAAAAACAATTAAAACCAAAGAAAAGATTACCATTAAATAAAATAGGTCGGGTCTTCATTGATTAAAATGTGACGAATTAACGATAATTGAAAACTGATAATTGATAATTGATAATTTCAATCATTTACGCGAGCACGGGATTTACGCGAGTACGCACGCGCGCAAATATTCGATTACATATGAATTCTTATACGCTGTCCATACTAAGTGATGTTAATTATAAAATATAATTGTAAACCCAATTAAGTGTGTGAAATTAATATGCAATGTTACGTAACACATATACTTTGCATGTGTTCATCGGGAAGATTATGAAACAAAATGGACGGTGTGTACCACGTGACTTTCGTAAACCAAGGAGCGGAATGTCGCAACTCTTTATATATATGGCTCTGCGTCGGTTACGGCTCTGCGTCGGAAGTTCACATAGCGCCCTCTATTTTAGTACGATGCTCAATCACCCGTGACATGTAAACAAGAAGGCGGGCCTTGCGACCAATTAGATCCCTGGATTTCACTAGCTTACACGTTTCCTTTGGCTGACGTTTTGTTCGTGAAATGTCTTTATGGCATTGATATTTAATGCTATATTAATGTAGTACAGGCAAATGTTTGGTCTATTACATTCAACGTCTTTTGTTTACTGGAAAGCCCTGTCAAACTTAGCCAGAAATCGGTGCTTGTTGTCGAGGTCCTGCGATCTTTTGTCAGCCGCATCGTGCTCAAACATGAAGCCATCGACACCAACAGTGAAAGCAGTCATATTTGACCTAGGAGGCGTGATCCTGGAACAGCCACAAAGAGGCCTTAGAAGATACGCAGAAAGTCTAGGTTTTCCAGGGTATGATTAGAATTGTATAGTTAGTTTAATTAAAAGAGGGTTCTAGAGATTTGCCACAGTCTCGGGTGTCACGTGTCTCAGCTGAGATAAGCAGTGTTGTGTACGCCTACGCACTATTGGTGAAATGTAATTTTGTGGGACCATAGCAACAATACCCAGTGGGACCATAGCAACAATACCCAAGGTGTCTATTAATACAGACTTCATAGATTGTAATTTTTTTTTTTTTTTGGTTCAGGATGCTGATTCACAATTGGAAATTTCCACAGCCAATGTTCGGGAACGGGGCAAGTAGCGTTTTGTTTTATTTTTCATAAACAAGCATTGGTAGTAAACTCTGAATAAGCCAATCATAGTCAGTGGCAAGGAATTGTGATCCAGGATTTTGAAATAGAGAGGGACCAGAAAAGGACTTTTACACATAGAGGGTCTATAACTTAGGCCCACCATGGTTGGGGCTGAGGTAAGAAAAATAATGATTATGGCCGGACTGAATTTTCATTTTTACTCAATTTTTTAAATATTTTAACAAATTTTGGGAGGACCCTGGGCCGACTGGGCCCCCTTGGATCTGCCACTGGTAGAACTGTGATTGCTTATATTAAGGTCAATCGACATAAACACAACATAGGTTTATGTCAATTGACCATAGATATGAGCATGTCCTCTTCTAGCTACAAAATGCTAATCTTATGATGTATGGAACGCCATCCCTGCCTTCGGTAACAGCTTACCATTCGGCGCATTTACATTCGGCCCTTTTACCATTACGTTCGACTCTTTTACCATTCGGCACATTTACATTTGGCCCTTTTACCATTACGTTCGGCTCTTTTACCATTCGGCGCATTTACATTCAGCCCTTTTGCCATTACGTTCGGCTCTTTCACCATTCGGCGCATTTTCATTCGGCCCTTTTACCATTACGTTCGGCTCTTTTACCATTCGGCGCATTTTCATTCGGCCCTTTTAACATTCGGCGCATTTACATTCGGCCCTTTTACCATTCGGCGCATTTACATTCGGCGTATTTACATTCGGCGCAATTACAAATAAAATATAACCTTTGACATCGGGTCAAATAAAAAATTTCAACGGCTGTGGGAATGAGCCTATTGGAACTAGAGCCTATGGCAGAATTATGGCAAACAGTTTTATTAGGTAGAATCATGCAATTTTAAAGTTAAATATTTCATTTTAGAGGTAATACCAATGGATTGTACATAAAAATAGGATTATAATGAGGGGTCAACCATTCCTATGGGATAAGCCAAAGCGGAGTTACGGATTTTTGAACATTATTCACTTCGACCAAAATGAGGACACTTTTCCAATACAAAATCTGTGACTGTTGTTTGTAAATATAGGGTATAGGCATTAATGTATAGTAATTATTGTAGCTTATTGTATAGTGCAATATATCATAATATATTGAGGCTTGGACCCCAAAGAATGAAAAATCTATAAAACCATCACTTGATAACGGAATGAGGATGGAGTTACGCATGATATGCATCACCGAACTTTGCTAATTGTATATTCAAAATGGCTGCCAGTTTCCTCAGATTTCACATTAAACAGTTAAATGTTAAACATTTTTAAAAAAATAAGTAATAATATCATGTGTTGTAAGTATTTTTGCATGTTTTCAGATCTCTAGGAATGATTCTATGCCAAATTCAGCTGCCTATTTCAAGAATACTTTCATTAAAATGGCTGTCACTTTTCAAAATGTCCACCAAAACAAAAATCTTGGATAAATAAACAGACTTGGACATCGTGTTTCTCCAGCAGTACCATGCTACTTCTAAGGTGTTGTGCATTAATGAACATTGGTATTGTAATTATACTGTCTCTTATCCACATCTAGATGTGTATAAGAGACAGCTCCCAATGAGCGTTGTTGGCTCTCTTGTTCTATTTATACTCTTTGATAACATTTAACAAGGTCTTTTATAGCTTAAATATACACACCATGAGAATAATTTGTTGTGAAGGGAAGTGAACCGCAGTACATGATTCTAAATTAGAAGGAAGTCACCAACTGCTCTTAACTACTCTTTTAGCAAAGTACAGTACCTTCAACCGTGGGCGTTGATCGGTGGGGGACGGGGAACATACTCAAACATAACAAAATCTTATGTGTTAAAAGAGATTGTGCTTACAGTATTATTACCAAATTGGGAACCTGTAGTCAAGGTGCCTAAGGCTATATTTTTGTATGTTATAAATACAAATTTGTTTTTGCTTCAGTGCTTTTTGTGAATAGGGGTAAAAGCAAACTGTAGTTAATAGTATTTACCGTACTTGAGACAGTAGGGAGCATTGCAAGTTGGGAAGCATTGCATACAGTAATACTGACATTGTTACATAAATACAAGGTGTACTATAAATCTGTAAAACTTGAAAATCACTGAACTATTGTTGTCATAGTACTAAAGCAATATTATTTTACAGCGCAGTAAGTACTTTTAGAAAGATCTTTTTGTTAAGTAAGCCATTGCTGCCTGCTGTAGATTGTACAGTATTGGATTTATTTGGTATGAATAATTAAGGGTAACTCTTATACCAGGTGGTGACTTGACGTATTATTTTAAGCTGGGCACTTTTTTAAGGTCGTACAACCGTTGTTAAATGAATCCAGCTCTACTCCTGTCTCTTATACACATCTAGATGTGTATAAGAGACAGCTATAATATGACCCCCCTCTGGCGCCACCACTGGGATAAACACAATCAAGCAATACAATAAAGCTAACGAGCATGTGAGAACAGAGTGTACTGCAATCGACAAAATAGCAAAGATGAATACGAAAAACATTTATTTAAATTTAGTCATAGTCCACCTCAGAGCATACTTAAATGGGAGGGTGTATTCGTTGATAAAATACAATGGACCGAGGTTTGGAGACACAGTAAAAAATGAAAAAAAAAATATATGCACAATTAAATTATAAATTATTGAATCGAATTGTAATAATTGTGATGCCATAGAAGATGAGAAACATGTTTTTGAATGTCCAAGTACAGTACATTATGGAAAAAATTGATAAAATATTTTTTTAAATAGATAACAGTAAAAATTATTTTAAAGAGCTCCTGCTGGGATGTGAGTGTCACATAAAAAAACAAATTATATACGATTGCTACTTATTCGATTTCATCATCACCATCATCCCATAGTCAAGTTGACCGTTTGGGGCACCGTAGATGACCTAGCAACCAGTTCCTTCCATCCTTCTAGATCCTCCGTCTTCCGTAGTGTGTCACTTAGCTTTAAGCCTG
>NW_022685826.1:44523-53919 GCF_011630105.1 Anneissia japonica
ATAGAGATAAAAATAAATACTAATACTAATAATATAAGTAAGTTGGTTAATACATCACTTATACACACATACATATACACATACACACAAACATATATATACACATATACATATATACATACAGCATACACACACACATACACACATATATATATATATATACACACACATATATATATACATAAATACATACATACATATATACACACATACATACATACATACATACATACATACACACACGCGCACACACACACGCACACACACACACATATATTATATGCAATTATTTGTTTCAATTCAACGTTTTTATTGTGAAGAATAGTTGTAGTTATATAATAATTGACAAAAGGTAGTAAGGTGTAGTTAACAAAAATAACTAATCAAATGCTTAACACCTTCTACATAAAATAATGTCAAGGAATTTAAATCAAGGATACTACAATCTGTTGAATATGGACGGACGTACAACATGAATAAACATTATACATAAATATAAAACATAATCAAAATAATATAACCAAAATTTTAAATATACATATCAAATAAATATTTTTTTACTTCTGCAACAAATCGTTTTCTACAAATAATATTTTTAATAGAAGGACTAAGACCATTCCATAATTTTGACCAACAAATGAAATTCTATGTTTGCCTAAATCAATACAGGCTTTGGGCAGGGCAAAAATAACACTTGTATTTAATCTAGTATTGTATGAATGAGTTATAGGCATGAAAGTAATCATAAATTGAATGTGGTGTTCTGTCGTGAAAAGATCAGAAATAAATGTAAGCACATATAACTCATTTAATTTATATATATCCAGAAATTTAAGATTAAAAAATAAAGAAGCTGTATGTGCTCTAAATTGTGAGAAAGTAATACATCTTACTATCATCTTTTGTGTACGAAAAATTGGTTCAAGATACGAAATAAAAGTGCTTCCCCAAACCTCAATACCATAAGTCAATAGAGGATATATAAATGAATAACATAAGGTAACCAATGTATTTCTAGGAACAAAATGTCTTAATTTAAAAAGAAACCCAACATTCTTTTTAACATTTTCACAGACATAATCAATATGTGACTTCCATAATAAGTTTTTGTCAAAAATAATACCTACAAAATTAACAGATAAACTCTCTTTAATTATAACATTATTTATAGTTAAATGACCTTGTTTAATGATAGCTTTATTTTTAGAATACATATAGTTAGTTTTCTCTGGATTAATTGTCAGCTTATTGGAGTTGCACCAATTAATGGTTTTTTGAAATTGAATATTAAATATAGATAAATCCTGGAAATTACCAGAAAAAGAATGAAATAAATTCGTATCATCTGTAAAAAGTCGAAAGTCAAAAAAATCCGAAGAATTGGGTAAATCATTGATATAAATTAAAAAAAGACTAGGTCCCCAAGACAGAGCCTTGGGGAACTCCACAAATGATATTTAGTGTATCTGAGAAATAATTGTTTAACGAAATAAACTGTTTTCTATCACTAAGATAATTCTTCAGCCAAAGATGTGCATTTCCTCGAATACCATACTGAAATAATTTAGAACATAATATAGAATGATTAATTGTGTCAAATTCTTTACGAAAATCAATGAAAATTCTACAAGAATATTTTTTTGTTATCAATGTCAAACTGAAGCATATTAACAAGATTAATTAAGGATAATACAGTACTGAATTTCTTCCTAAATCCATATTGGTGTTTATAGAACAAATTAAATTTTTCAAAATAATTAGTCTTTCATTAAATAAAGTTTCTAGAAATTTACTGAACACAGGAAGAATAGATATAGGTCTATAATTACCAAGTAACTCTTTTTTACCATTTTTAAACAATGGAATAACCCGTGCAGATTTAAAAGCAATAGGAAATTGGGATTTTTGAAAAGAAGTATGAAATATATGACAAAGAGGTAAGTAAATAAATGGTGTTGCAATACGAATTAATTTAGCAGGAATATTGTCATATCCTGTAGCCTTCTTTATATCAATAGAAGCAAGTAAATTAAAAAATTCAATTGGGGATATAGGTTCTAAAAAAAGAATTAATAGATGGTGAACCACAATACAAAGAAAAATTATTTGACCTACCAACTGCAATGTTTTTTGCCAGTTCAGGACCAATGTTTGTGAAAAAACGATTTAAATTCATTTACTATGTCATTTGGATCAGAGATTACGGTAATATTGCCAGTTTGATGAGAGATAACGATTTTATCTGGTAAGTTTAATGTGGTTGATTTTCTCCCAATCAAGGTATTGATAATTTGCCAGGTTTTGGCATAATCATTCTTATTATTAGTGATTAAGTCATTGTAATATTTTTTCTTTGTAATTTTTAGTAGTTTAATTAATGTATTTCTATACTTTTTATAATTTGAAAATAAAGTAGGTTCAAAATTTGACTTAATAACATTAGAGTATAGTTTATGTTTCCGTCTAATGGATTTTTTTTTTATTGCTTTACTAATCCGAGGTTTTTTCCTTTTTATGTTTTTAAGGCTCTTTTAACTACAGGAGCATGCAACTCACAAACGCTATTAAATTTTTAAAGAAATATATTATACGATTCATCAACATCAGAACATTCATAAGCATCATTCCAGTTAACATTTAATAAATCATCAAGGAAAGTGTTTCGATCAGATTTAGAATAGTCACAGACATAAATGTTGTCTTCTTTAGTAGTAATTCAAAAATTCTCAAAAATGGAATATAGAGGAAAATGATCTGAAACATATCATGCTAGGGTACCAGTGAGTATATAAGAATTACAAATATTTGAATATATATGATCAATTAAATTTGAAGAATCTTTTGTAATCCTAGTTGGTGTGGTGTTCAGTAGGCGCATATTTAATCAACATAGATCAGTTAAATACCGTTCAGTATTGGTGGTTTGATACGAAACATCTAAATTAAAGTCTTCCATAATAATATAATTATACTTGTCACATTTAATTCTATTTTGCAGACCTAACAGATTTTTATGGAATTCAGTGATAGCTGAGTCAACTTTCTATAGATAATCCCATTAATGTAAGTTTTAGTACCATCAAATACCTCCATCCAAATAGATTCAGAACGAATAACAGAATAATTAAGCATTTTATAAGTTACCGATGAATGTATGTAGGCAGCTACCCACCACTCCTACCAGTTTCTCTACATTCATACTCAAATTAATACGAATCAATATTAAATAGATTCGGATTTTTTATGTCCCAAATTTCGGTAACACCAATAATTTTGAAGTTTCCAATTATATCGAGAACATTATTAAATGATTCGAAATTTTTACTCATAGATCGAATATTGAGATTCAAAACAGAAAAAGAAGTAAAAATTAATTTCGAAAATGTGTTAGAGAATTCATCAGAGTAAGATGGGTCTGTAAATTATCAATATGGGTATCTATGAATTCTTCGTCTTCATTCATTTAAACGATGTTATATGACCTACCATGTGATAACAATAAAAAACATATAGAGATGGATAAACACATTCCATTTATGAAGGAGAAGTACATTACTTTGTAATATAAAACATAAAATAATACTACATAATACATACTTCTGATATCAACAAAGACATTATAAACAAAGAAATTAAAATTAAATTATTCTTGCTAAAAAGCATAATATAAGTATATTTCTTCATTAAATATGAGCAAATTGTACCGAATTGTAAATTTCTTGGAAAACAATGTTCATATTCATCGTTAGAAAAATCAATTATTGCTAGTTAGGAGTCTCATCTCGAATTTGAATCCAAATTCACCAGTGGAAAGAAACGCGTAATCTGGTCATCAGAAGTGAATGTATGGAGAGCTCGATCCCTGTCAACAAATCTGAGTTTGTCGTAATGCAGCCAACATTTTATCTTCGCAGAATGAAGCTTTTTCATTGCGGTTTCAAGGCCCTTACGTCTCATAAGAATTCTTTGAGTAAAATCTTCATTAACGAATATATTGGATCCTTTTAATGTTGGACGAATAGTGCGTGCTGTCTTTCTGATCTTTTTCCACATACAAACCTCAAAAAGTAAATAATAATTGGCCTTGGCTTTCTACCTCTTGATTTTATTCCAATTCGGTGAGACCGCTGAATGTCGTCTTCACTTAAATCAATGTCTAGCTTAGATATAATGAATTTGTGAATGTATTTTGCCACTGATCCTTCGCTAACCTCTTCATTTTCAGGGATGTTAATAAATCGTAGGTTATTCCTTCTTTGCCTACCTTCCAAATTATCTATTTGTTCTTTAACATCTTCTAAATTAAGTTCTTTTACTATATCGTCTTTCACATCGTTTAGTTTGGATTCGTAAAAAAACAGAATTTTTTTCCATGTCAGATTTCATTAGTCGTATTTCCTTTTGCAGACTTACAGTTCTCACGGTTTAAAATTGCTATGTCTTTTTCCATTAAAACCATTTTCTGAAGAACATCACACATAATGTTTTTAACATCTGCAATTGTTTTACAAGTTAATAAAGCTTTCATTGTAGTCGAGAGCCAAGTTGAGTTACCAGTACTCACCTGCGCTGAATCCACGCCTAAATTAGCACCACCGGCTTGTGAGCTCAAATGCAAATCAGCTTGCAGCGTGGCCTGGCTAAGTGTGATATCCTGATCAACCATTTTCAGAGTTGAAATTTAACGAATTAAATAACTTGAGTTTCAGGTTAATCTTACATTTAGGCTTACATGTCTTAGGTCTTACATGTCGAAGGTCAGAAACGGCTCTTCCGGTCGGATTTTAGTAGAATGTTTGTTCTATTAGAACAATAGAAACATGAGTAGGCTATTCTGAACAAATTGGCACCAAAATTTACTCTCTACCACCAGTGGTTGTGGAGATAATAAGGACTCAATAACTATTACATTTGAAACATGTTCAAAGGTCAAAAACAGCATTTCCGGTCATTTTCTAGAAAACTTTTTTATTAGCCCAAATAGAAACATTAATGTTCCGAACATATTGACACCACAATTAACTCTTTACCACCAGTGGTTGTGGAGATATAATTACCCTATTGCTACGACCTTGAAACATATCAAAGGTTAGAAACAGCATTTCCAGTTATATTTAACAAAATGTTCCATTACAGTAAATAAAAACAAGAATGTTCTGAACAAATAATCACCAAAATAACTCTACCACCAGTAGTTACGGATATGACGACCCTATAACTATAACATTGACCCTGACCTTTTGACCTTTCGCCACATTTTGAAAATGTGTTACCAAGCCAAAAATGATTCTGGGACCACCCTAACCCAATTTCTGACGTCAAATTCTCTGGACCTCAAAGTGCATACAAAACCTGGTCTGGCTACTAGGGGGTAAATCCACTCGGGCTGTCTCGACATACCTGAATAAATAAAAAATAAAATAAACTAGATTTGAACTCGTCACTAAAGACGAGTTTGGTGATCCGCCGTACTTTGACCCTTATAAAGCGCGCGCGGTGCTGATTGAAAAGTTTCTTAATATGCTAAAATATTTTGTAACTAGTTTTTCAAAAAAGAATAGTTTTCAACATTTTAAAAGACTTACGCATGCGTACACGTACGGCATGACGCCGGTGAGCACGGTAATGGCACAAAGAGTGACTCATGATATGAATACAGTGTCTGGAACACAAGATATGTAAAAAAAATTTCCAGCTTCAGTACTTCTGTGTGCGTGGAAATGAACGTATGGTGCGTAAATATGGAAAGTTTTGGAATGCAGAAAATGACCCGAAACGTTTAAACTATCTGAATAGTGATATTGAGAATTTTGAAATTTTAACATACGCACATGTCACGATGTGTGCGTGTACAGTAATGGCACACAAAATTAAATTTTGTTGTGTTTTTAAAACCGTATTAATGCCACACGAATTTTCCCTTCATATAACCTATACTGTATATATAAGTCTGATAGCGTCGAAATACAGCCTGCCGCCCTCTCTTCTATTTTTTACATCTTTTAAGAATGGGAGATAAGAATGCTCTAAAAATTCATTCTTTTTGACCATGCTGACGTGATCAAAATGAAAAAATAAAGGGACACGTCCGAAAGAGAATTGATTTAGCTATAACATACTCACAGGTGGGAGACAATCAATCAAGATAAGCGAGTACGTTCAAACGAGTATAAAAAGAAATGTCGTCATAAATAAAAATTCTATTTTTTCTTAATTCAAATGGCAATATGATGACGTCACAATGTCCGATCAGCCAATATGATCTATAAAATCGTATCTACAACTCATGTGCTTACAGAATATGTAATAAAAATTGGGGGTCACCTTTCATACTAAGGAGCTATAACAGATTAAAAATATTCATGGTTTTATGCATATATAAATGTTGACGCTCGAGTACGTGCACGCTAAAAAGCGCGAACGGAAAATGAAGTTATATAACATTCAATCTTGTCCTGAAGTTTATACTCACCTAATATGATTTAGAAATGACGATTGGTTAAGATGATATGGCCTCATCAACGTTTTGAGGAAAGAAAGATGAGGGGGTCAGAAAAAAAAAATTTTTTGACCATGTTGACGTCATCAAAAAGTAAAAAGAAGTCATATATTTGAAAGAAAATTGTCTCTGCTATAACATACTCAAAGTTGGAGAACCATCGACCAAGGATGAGCGAGATACGCTCAAATGTGCATTTTAAAAAATGACGTCATCGATAAAATTCAGTTTGTTTAATTCAGATTTCAAAATGTTGACGTCACAATGTCCGATCAGCCATTATTATCTATAAAATCATATTTACAACTTATTTGGTTTCACAATAATATGTAATAAAAAATTGGGGGTCACCTTTCATCCTAAGGAGCTATAATTGATTAAAAATAGGCCTTACTTTAGAATATTTTCACTGTATATCGGCACAAATCCCCGCAAAGGTCCCTATGTTTGATGCGCACGTACGACATTGCTATTGGCCGTAAGATGTCCAAAAACAATTTAAATTTGTGAAAACAATTTTAGGAACCCAAAATATGTAAAAAAAACCTAATTTCTAGCTTCCATACGTACTGCGCAAGTAAAAGCGCGCGCGTAGAGGAAAATTATGAAAAATTTTCAAATGCTCAAAATGACCTGAAACGTGCTCTAATTTACTCAAAAAGTGATTTCGAGCATTTTGAAATTTTTACACACGCGTGCGCGCTCGTTATGAAGCGCATGCGTAAAATTAGGGTACATTACATTCAACATTGACCTGAAGTTAATGCTCACTAATTACGATTTCGAAATGGCAATTGGTTAGGCTGATATGATCGATAATGTAAAAACGCAAAATTGCGCGTAGCTGACGTCACCTTGAAAAACTCACCATGTCTATTCCAGGCGATGCCAAAATGATCGATGAAGGGATCGTCTGCGTACCTAGTAGCAATTTTGAGATATCGTGCGAAAAAAAATACGGAGAAAGAAAGAAGAATAAGACTAGATTTGAACTCGTCACTGAGGACGAGTTTGGTGATCCGCCGTACTTTGAGGCGTACGCAGTGCTGATTGAAAAATTTTATATGAAAAAAATATATGCTGGAATGACTCATGATATGAATACAGTGTCAGGAACACAAAATAATTAACAAAATCTAATTTCCAGCTTCAGTACGTGCTGTGCGCGTGGATATGAACCTACGACGCGTTAATTATAGAAAGTTTCGGAATGCTGAAAATGACGTGAAACGTTCTTTAAATTATCTGAAAAATGATATTGAGAATATTTACATTTCAACACACGTGCACGTAACGATGTTTGCGTGTACCGTAATGGCACACAAAATTTAACAGTCATGTTTTTTAAACCGCCTGTTAGTTGGTAATGTCACACAAATTTTTCCATCATATAACCTGAACATCAGTCTGATAGCTCCGAAAAACAGTCTGCCGCCCTCTGTCGTCAGTCAATGATTTTTTTTTGACAAATTTGAAAAAAAGAGAGATGACAGGGCTCCAAAAATCGATTCTTTCTTACCATGATGAAGTCGGCTAAGTAAAGAATAAAGGGACACGTCCAAAAGAGAATTGTTTCAGCTATAACATACAGGTGAGAGACAATCAATATGATAAACGAGATACGTTCAAACGAGTATAAATGTAAAGACGACATAATATAAAATTCAGTTTTTTTAAAATTCAAATGGCAATATGATGACGTCACAGTGTCCGATCAGTCATTATGATCGCAAACATAAAAGTAAGATACCTAACATTCAACCTTGACCTGAATTATAAGCCCATTTAATATTATTCAGAAATGACGAATGGTTAAGATGATATGACGTCATCAACTTTTTGAGAAAAGAAATAGTTTTTTTTTTAAATTCAGATTTCAATATGATGACGTCACAATGTCTGATCAGCTATTAGGATATATAAAATCATATCTACAGCTCATGTGCTTTCAGAATATGTAATAATAATAATAATAATAATAATAATAATATATTTATATAGCGCATATTGCACATTGCCCCTATGCGCTTTACAGAGAAATAATATAGGCCAACTGAGAAAAAGCAAATAACAATAAAATAATAACAATAAAATAAAATAAAAATAATCATAATAACAATAACAATGAGACTAAACTACTCCTATTCCTTAAACTATTTAATGGTTGGCCGTTGACTCCGAGGAGCTCATCCGACCTTTGTTCAGCCATTGGTTTTTCTTGCTGCTGGGTGACCATAAACACCCTCCCCTCAGCAGCCACTAAGACATATTTGAGAGGGTTGTCAGTTTAGTCGCCGACGCTTCGACCGGATGGAGTTTAATGTCGTACCCAGGACGTCCCTAACTACCTTAAGCTAGGCTTAACTACTCTTAAATACAGTATATTACTCTTAACTACAATTAGTTAAACCGCCGGACACCATCCCGGTATTTAGCAGTTTCGGGGCCATTCTATAAATCATAACATAAGTCAGTTAAATAAATGGCATTTGAGAAGAGATTTAAATGTAATGATGGAAGTTGCATGTTTGATGTGTAGTGGGATGTTATTCCAATTGGTTGGAGAAGCAAATGAAAAGGCACAATTGCCATATGACTGTGTGAATGCTTTAGGGGTATGAAGAAGCCCTTTATTGCTGGAACGTAATGTTCGCTTGGTTGAGTGATCTTGTATTAAGCATGTGATGTAATGTGGTACGTTGTTATGCCTGGACTTATATGTAATCAAAAGAATCTTGAAAATGATCCGTTGATGAACGGGCAACCAGTGAAGTGAATGAAGAATTGGGGTTATGTGCTCATGGCGTCTGGTTTTTGTAACCAGTCTTGCAGCCGTGTTCTGTATGCGTTGGAGCTTGTTAATTTCAGATTTTGGAAGACCATACAAGAGACTGTTA
>NW_022685826.1:53924-79481 GCF_011630105.1 Anneissia japonica
GTCTAAACGTGAGGTAACAAAGGCATGAATAAGTTTTGTTGTTGTTGCTTGATCTAGATATTTCCTAATTGAGCTTATTTGACGTAATGCCCTAAGAGAAGACTGACAAATGGAGTTCACATGTTCTTTCATGCTCAAAGTATTGTCTAACTTTACACCAAGGTTTCGGACAGATTGACTTGCTGATATAGTCGTATTCCATATAGTGACAGTTTGAATCGTTGACACTTTTTTTTATTAAAACGTGAGGTGAAGTGAATGAACTTAGTTTTACTCTCATTGAGGAAGAGATGATTAGAACAAGCCCATGATTTTATGTGTTGGATGCATGTGATGACCCTTTTAAGTGCAAGACTTCTATTGGAATGCGAACAGGTGGTGTACAATTGTACATCATCTGCATATACCATGCATTCTACTCAATGTGATTCAGCAATACGTATAATGGGTGCTGAGTACATAATAAAGAGTAGTGGCCCCAGTACAGACCCTTGGGGTACACCACAGGTAACGTCATGTGATCGAGATGACACATTGCCCAAAATAACCAATTGTGTCCTACCAGTTAAAAACGACATCAGCCACCTAGTCAGATGTAAGCCTTTGAGACATTATACCATGATCTACGGTATCAAAAGCAGATGAGAAATCCAAAAGGAAGAGGAGAGTCTCCTGCTTCTTATCTAAAGTGTTCAGTATATCATCCTTCACTTTTATAAGTGCCGTTTCCGTACTGTGATTTGAGCGATAAGCAGATTGACGACTTGGAAGAAGGTCATTTTCCTGAAGGTAAGTTTGGAGTTGGATAATTACAAGACGTTCTAATGTCTTAGAAATGTAAGGTAAATTTGATATTGGTCTGTAGTTAAGATATCGGGATTCAATTTATGATCCCTAAGAATTGGAGTTATATTTGCAGTCTTCAACAAAGATGGAAATACTCCTTTAGTTAAACTTAAGTGCACAATACGTGTAATGACTGGTAATAAAACAAGAATGGATTTTTTTCAGAAGTGAAGTAGGTAGAGGATCAAGATCACTGGACTTATTGTTAGAACATAGTATTAACTCACATACTTCATCTTGATCAACAGGTTGCCAACTGACAAGAGACGAATTACAAGGATTCTGGGGGACAGCAGAAAAAAACAGACATACATTGGGAATTTGTTTCTTCGCTGGACACTATGCTAGCGAGAAGATCAGAAACCTTATTAGCAAAGGCCTCAACAAATAAATTTGCAAGTACACTTTTATCATCATGGATTGGGAGTACCAATTTAGATTTGATAACTGTAAGATCCTCAATCATTTTGAAAAGTTGACGTTGATTACATGCCTTGATCTTAGATCTAAAAAATTCACATTTGGCATTATCTAAAGTAAGGTTATATACTCTACATGCGTGTGCATATGTTTCCCTGTGTATGACCAGTTTAGTTTTCCTCAATTTACGTTCACATCTGCGTTTTGCCCGTTTTGAGGCATGTAGATCTTCGGTGTACCAGGGTGATTTAGGTTTTAATATTATACTCCTCTTAATAACCGGAGCATGGGCGTCTAAAATATCATGAAGTGTAGTATTGTACAGAGATGTCAACAAGTCAACATCCTCTGTTTCATCGTTAAGATTAGACAGAATAATATCTCTAATGGAATTGGTAGAGTCAATTTTATTTATGTTACGTCTTTCAGTGTATTTAACCATAGCCGGAGGACGACCAACATTCAAGTTTACTACGACGGCCGCATGGTCAGAAGGAAGATCATATTTTACAGATGAACCAAGTACAAAACATTCTGTCTTTGGTGACAATACAAGATCAAGCGTGTGTCCTCGTTTATGTGTAGGAAGTGTAATATGTTGGAAGAGATCCATTGACTCAATTAGTTGAAGAAACTGTGAAGAATCCCTATCTTCCTTTACATCTACATGTATATTAAAATCACCCACGATCAGTAGGTTTGAGCTTGTCAATGATAATGACTCACCGAATAGTGAAAACTCATTTAAGAACATGGTTGATGTAAGCTTATTTTTAGCAGAAGGATGAGGTCTGTAAATAACAACAATTCTGAAACCGGTAGATTGGTAATCAATAGTTAAGTCAATGTGTTCAAAAGACTTGAACATAGTATCACCCCAGTCGGTTTCACATTAAATCCAGTCTTATGCAAGAGGGCTACTCCACCAGCACGGTGAGTACGAACTTGATGAATTAGCTTGTGATCAGGTAAACTTTGCTTTAGATCTGCAATTGCCCGATCGTCACGTTCACTACCTGTAAGCCAGGTCTCAATGAGAGCTAATATATCGATATCATGCGTGTTTACAAAATCACAAATGGAGGCAACTTTAGATTTTATTGAACGTGCATTCCACAGTGCAAATTTTGATAAAGTATTATTAACATTATATGCATTAACTGGTATTTTAATTAGGTTATTCATGTTAGGGCATGTCATTTTGGGAGGGCTCTTCTTTAGTTCACAACTGGTATTTGGTGGCGAGTGACACGCCTACCAGCCCTACAGCCTCTTCTTTTTCTCAAAATGCTATTTTCCCTAAGAAATCTAATTAATGTGGGTTGTAGTTTGTAGGAACGGTTGTTAAAGTTCAATAACATTTCCCTGCTGTAGGTATAAGTAAACTTTCTAGCCAAGTAGTCAGCCACTGACCTGAAACGAAGACCAAGGGGCCAAAGCCCTGCTCTCAGGCCTTGGAGAATCATTCAGTCAACGAGGCGTAAGCTAACCTAGGCCTAGCACAACAATGATCAAATTGCCAATAAAAACTAACAAAACATCTTATTTAATCTTTACAGGAGTGTCTCAAGTTTCTTAAAAATAACATATGATACAGACCAGTCACAATCAATTTTCAGAAAAGTGGAAAATAACATATAAAGCAGAGTACAATTCACTCATCAGCGGCATGTAGAACAGCGCCATCGTAATAAATGTTAGGGGTCACCTTTCATCCTAAGGAGCTATAACTGATTTTAAAAAGACATAATATAAAGCATATATTAATTTTGACGCACGCGAACGCTCGCGTTATTACGCGAGCACAAACATATAATGTACATAACATTTAACCATGACCTGAAGTTTATACCCACTAAATATGATTCAGAAATCACGACTGATTAAGGTGATTATGGGGTCATCAACGGCTTGAGGAATGAAAGATGAAGGGGTAAGCAAAACCCTATATAGACCATTATGACGTCATCAAAATGTAAAAAATGAAAAAGAAAGAGAATTGCCTCAGCTACAACATACTCCAAGTTGGAAGACAATCGATCAAGAATAAGCGAGATACGCTCAAATGCGCAATTGTTACAATGACGTCATCGATAATATTCAGTTTGTTGAATTCAGATAGCAATATGATGACGTCACAATGTCCGATCAGCCATTATGACCTATAAAATTATATTTACAACTCATGTGCTTTCAGAATATGTAATAAAAATTGGGGTCACCTTACATCCTAAAGATCTGTAACTGTTTAAAATTAGGCCTGATTTTAGCAAAATTTCACTGTATATCGGCAAAAATGCGCACAAAGGTCACTATATTTGATGCGTGCATACGGCATTGTTATTGGCCATAGAGAGATTGAAAAGATTGGAAACTTATCAAAACAATGTTATGAACCCAAAATGTGACAAAAAAAGTAATTTATAGCTTCCATACGTGCTGCGCGCGTAAAAATGCGCACGCGTATTGGTAAATTTCAAAAATTTTTGAAATGCTCAAAATGGCCTGAAACGTATATTTAATCTAAATGTTATTTCGAGGATTTTAAAATTTTGACCCTCGCTTACGCGCACGTTATGACGTGCACGCGTAAAATTAGGGTACATTACATTTAACATTGACTTGAAGTTAATGCTCACTTAATACAGCAGTATGGCATACACCAATGAGTTACGGTATATTATTTTATACATCCTTGCATAGACACACATTGCCTTGATAAAAGTCATACTGTTTGCAGGTTCCAGTAAAGTAGAGGCCTCTTCTTTTGTTTTCCTACCACTCTGTTTTATAACTCCTACGATAAACCTACCTAGTATAGTAGTATACGTTATACGGTATGAGAAAATTGTATTTTACAAACATTACTAAAATAGTATATTATAATATCCTTGGGTGATTTTGCTAGATTTTCATGAAATGAAATTTAGAAATGGTGCATCCTCAGTATTTAAAATTCAAAAAATTCGGTAACATTTTCTGAAATTATAAATAAAGTAAACAGAAAGATACACAACAGCTTATCTGGATGATGTAAAAACAAAGAATTAGGGGGTACATCAAAATGTTAGAAAAATTGGCATAGTGGTTGCAGCTCTGGCCATCAGTCTTAGGCTACGGTCACACTAGCGTCTCAAGCCTGGATTGACTCACCGCGGGTGAGATTTCAAGCCAGGCTCGAAATTCTGGGTCGGTCACACTAGTTGGATTGACCTCTAAATTATGAAAGTCGAAACAGCAGAGCCGTATCTTTAGAGAGAGTTTGGCCAACTCTGTTTCACGGGATTCGATATACGCGCGTGTGATTGGGTGGATCGCAATCAAATATTTTACACCAGACGTGCCCAAACCACTCTTCTTCAACTGATCTTTTATCAGCTGGTATTGGGCTCGCAATGCCTTCACTTTTGTTTGAATTTGGGCCGTCGTTCTCTTTTCATGTCCGAGACTGGCTAATCTGTCAGCAAGCACGCCAAAAATTCCCGTTTTGTTGTTTGTTTTTTTATTTTCTATCCGGTCTCTCAGCTCGGGTTGGCCCCACAAATCTACCAGGTCAGCAGTTTCCTGGTCGCTCCAAATCAATCGCATTATTATTAATTAAAATTTTAATTAACTTTTATGAAAAGTAATGATTGCGTCTTGAGTGAACACACATGAAGAACTCGCGGGTTTTTTATTCAAGAACTTCTAAACGCAACGGCGTCATCGACTGTGATTGGTCGACAGCCGACGAGGAAATGTCAATCTCAGTCACGCCAGGGTCAATCCAGGGTCAATATGGGTGCTGAGCCGGGATCGATATAGATCGAGATCGATCGATTGAGATCGAGGTCACGCCAGACGCAAGTCGGTGCAGATGCGGTCACATTACGAAAATCTCACCCGCGGTGAGTCAAGCCAGGCTTGAAACTCTAGTGTGACCGTAGCCTTAAGGATTTTGTAGCAGTGACTGTCCTTGTGTGTGGCCATTATCAGATGGTTCCAGAGTTTTTTAATTAACTCTAGAGTTAAGAAGGCTACATTGTAGAGGATTTTTAGACTATTAAAATTAAGTCACCATGACCAGTCAATATGAATGAAAATAAAAAAGCGACTTGCAGAATCAGGTCAGAAATGTGATTATGATGACTTTTACACAAAATTCTCAACTACAGTTAAATCGTTACTTAAATTAATTCATTTATACTGTACTCCATTTGTGCACTTAACGAAAGCCACTAAGAGCCATCATCTATTTATTTAACTATGCTTAAATGTTATTGTCATTCATAGTTAGAACTTACACGTTTACTCACTTTCTGTCAGTGTTATTGTTTTCATTAAACTTTATTAATCTCGAAATGGAAGATTTATTTTATTCATTTTATTTATTTCGATATAAAACATAAATATACAATAAGCAGCAAAGGCTGAAAGAATTGCATTTACCGTTTAAGTCTGTAACAAGTTTCCGAAGAGACCAATAAATTTGAATCTAAAAAAATTCATCAAATAACTCCAATTCAGAATAATAGCAGTAGAGTTAAATAAACCTTGCAAAAGAGGGTAAGGTGAAGGGGGCAGTTCCAGTCACGTTTTGAGGAAATGTTACAATAAGGCAAACAGATACATGTTTTTCACATTTTGAAAAAGAATGCTAGGTTAGGTACGCACTCTATCTGTATGTCTAATTTAAATATTTATGCTAGTTTGCATTTCTGGAAGTTTATTTACTTTGCACTATTTTGGACAATCTTGCAAATTATGGTCATAGGTCAAATACCATATTTCCGGTCACACTTCAAGAAAATGTTACATTAAAGCAAATAGAAATGTGCATCTCCTGAACAATTTAAGACAGAAAGTAAGTCTGCACGACCAGTGGTTGCCAAGATATACTCTATCTCCATCCCTAATTTGCATATTGAAGCTAATTTGCATAAAATATAGGCGCATATATTGGATTTTCATTAACTCTGCATCTGTGTATTTTTTAGTTGATAAATATATTCTTTGCAATTTATTTCATTTCAAATGCTTGGTTTTATGGGCCTAATTAAATCGTTAATTGCTTTAATAAAATTGGTAGTAAAATCTTTAAAAATGGCGGCCAGCGAATGCAAAAAATTTGGCACATACTTTTTATATTTAGTGATGTTTATTTTACTACATATCCAAATTAAAAAAAATATAGCAAAAAAAAAAAAAAGCAAACCCTCATTTTGCTGCATTTCGTACCAGACTATAACTTACACGGTCGGAATAAGGCTAGTATCTGTTGTATGTTGTAGTTTAAGTCGGGTGGCACTGCACTGTGGCTGCCACGGATCCCCAGGGACCAACCCTAAATTTTCACCGTGTATTTACATTTGAGAACAAATAAAGATTTATTATTATAATTATAATTATTATTATTATTATTATTATTATTATTATTATTATTATTGATCGAAAGCATATGAATGTCTTTTCTGAAGATAAAAAAAAAAATTAATAGATTAACTGATTTGAGAGGTGTCGGATTTTTTTTTTATATAACATGTAGATAAGAATCGTAAGCTAATTGAATTGTATGCAGGGTATTCTAGCACAAAATGAGTCTCATCTCAATTTTTCCAAACGTGCACCTGCAAAGTTCATCTTGGCAATAGGAATTAATATTCAAGTTGTGTGAAGAGGTTCTTTAAGAGCTGTACATCGCTGAAACGTTAACGGACGGGTAATTGTTAAATAATGCTGGGTTAAATATAAAGTAAAGAGATCTAGGCAAAAAATAAAGAATTGTCTGAATAGTAAAAAACCAAACAAAATTAAAACCACTTGAACTACCTTTACAGACCTTGTCGTCTTTTTGCTCAGCAAATTGTTTAGGCATGAGGTAGACTTTAAAATGTAGACATTCTTTATCCACTTTAAAAAGCTTAAGTCAAAAAGAAATTTTCTTATGGACTTTTATAATTAACAAATAACGACGAAGAACCTCAAACATTTGAGGTTCTATATGATATACCAAACACATTTTTGCAGAATTCAGTATGGGGTCTTCATACCTACTCTTTTCATCTTCGACACCCTAGACTTCTGAGGCATACAGCAAAATATTACGACCAGCATCAGAAAGCTTCATTTTAAGATTTACATTAATGTAATTATTTTCTTCTTATTTAAAAAATACAAATTTCTGCTTGGGAAACAAGTGTGTTAATGGCAACCGACCAGGTTTCACTAGAGCTAACGTTGACACCCAAGTAACCATAATATGGAGAAACTTCCACTTCTTCTCTTCTACTAAGTGGCGAGTTGATTGGCCGAGCGGTTAAGTCAGGGGCACCGTGAACTTCAGCTCTAATATCAGCGTTGATTCGAACGGCTCACTCGCCAATGGTTCCGGTGGTGGAACAAGTCTTCTCGGATAAGGAATTTAAACCGTAGGCCCAGTGTACGCATTTGGCTCGTGTGCACTTTAAAGAACCCGGTACATCATTCGAGAAGAGTAGGGGGTTACCCCGGTGTACTGGTCCATTGAGTCCCCTGTTGTTAAATGGATATGCCACGTAGGAAAGTGATTAAGTTCACTTATTGGCATATCCTTGGCCCTCGTGCCTAAAGAAATGAAAATGAAATACTCCAATAAAATCTAATTTCTCATTCTTTTTGACAATCTCACCATTCCTAAATACCATTGATTTTAACTCTTTAAGTCTCTACACAACAGTATTCATTTAAAACATTAAGCATCCTCTGCATATCTCTAGGAGAATGTGAAAGAACAACATCATCAGCGTATAGAAGGCAGAATAAACAATTAAAGTAAAACAATTGCAGACCACAAAAATCCTTTGTTATTTAAATACTCTACTAATTCTTTTATATATATGGAGAAAATAATAGAAGAATTGCATCTAATGCCGAAAAGGCAATCAAAAATATGTGGGTACCCATTTTTAGTTCTGATGCAAGACATATTATCATAATAATTTTCCAGTACTGTAAGGATTTTACCACCAATTCTATGTTTCTTTAATATATACCATAACTTTGACCTATCATTTACATGAAAGGCTTTACGAAAGTCTATAAATGTAGCAAACAGCCTCCATTTTGTTTCCCACAGCATTAAAAAAATAATAGCATTTAAAATAAAGATATGGTCTATTCATTATTCATTTGGAAGATTAAGAGAAGTCAGTTGTGTGATATTTGCAATGTCTGTGAGGATGAAACATATGTTTATAAACTGTATACGAACAGACACATTTTGGGAAAGTTTCAAACGTCTCATTAAAAGTCATTTTAGATTAAATGTCGAAGTAAAAATAAATGAAATAGTACTTGGTGTCACAAATTATAAACAATAAAACCGAGTATTAAACCATTTGTATACACTAGCAGCATTTACTATTTTTACAAGACATGGTCATCAGCTGAAACCGAGGGAAAAAATTAAACAATGTATCGATTTTTTTTTAAGCCAAACTAAAAGCGGCAATAAAAATTGACGATTGCATAAATCATTTAAAATGCATTGATAAATAGAAATCAATGGCGGCTGGCTGTAAACTATGATGCCATGGTGTAAACTTTTTAATGACGAATCGAGAAAGAAAAACTACAATAACTTAATCTATTTTAAAAAGAGGAGGAAACGAAAAATTAAGAAAGCATTTATTGTCATTTTGGTACAGTATGGAGGCATTTTCTGTCGCATTTCAGTAGTAGTAGTAGTAGTAGTATCAAAATGATAACAATAAACACAATGTGTATTGTAAGGAACAATCCATTGGTAGATTAATGATGAATATGTCAAATATGAATTTAAGAAAATACACACTATTTGAGTTTAATATTTAAAAAATATAGGTATGTATGGGTGTGTGTGTATATATATGTATATGTGTGTATATTTGTATATATATGTATATATGTATATATATATATATATATATATATATAATTATTATCAGATTAACATGAATAGATTAAAAAATTTCCTCATATTATTATTATTGTTATTATTATTGTTATCGTCATTATTGTTGCTGTTATTATTCATTGTTGCTGCTTTTATCCTCATCATTCAGTATTATTGTTATGAAAAATGGTGTATAGGGCCTATATTATAAATGATGATAGATTTTAAGGTAGATGAGGATTTTTTCGAAAAAAAAAAAAAAAGATCCAAAAATGTTAGTATAAGTAGGCAGTACCGTAATATGTAGATAAAAAAATAACACACTTTATTACATTTTAGATTAACAAGAATAATGGATTAAAAATAATGTTTGAAGTAAGCTGTAATATGTAGATATAATAACACGCTTCATCATGATTTTTTTTCTTTAATGTATTAGGATGAAAACAAAATAATTGCACCATAAAAGGCAAAATAGTCCAATAACGAAAATACCTAATGTGATTTGCTTTTTTCTGAGAGAGAGTACAATTCCTTTTATTTAAAAAAAAAATAATTTTGTACTCTATGTTATATGAACATGTAAAAAGTGAAAATGAATAAGGGTGGGTGCACCCACTAAAGAGAGAAAAAAAGATATGGTCTACAGTGCAATAACCCTTTTTAAATCCAGCCTGCAATTTACATATAATTTTTTGGCTAGTTCATGGATGTGGTAATTAAATCACAAACATGGAAAAGGATATTTAATTACTTAGTGAAATTTAATTACTTAATATACTAATAATATTTAAGTCGTTTTATATATCTCGTCACAAAGGGAGTTTCCCTTGTGGTAAACGTAAACAGACGTGTATTAACGCACGTCACACAACGAGTAGCCTACATACAGTAATAAAATCGATTTGGTACAGATCAGTACTTGGTACTACCAATAGGTGGCCAGTAAAATCATTTCGTTGATTTAACTGTTCTGCAGCCTATTAGCCGTCGTAGTCATTTCCCCGACAATGGAGTCAAAGCTCCCCAACAAGGGGACCACACCCCCCTCCCCCGTAGGGGAAGCCTGGCACCCCCTCCCTCCTGTCGGGAAAAAAATGTGTTGATTATAGTATTCTTTATTTAAAAAGGATACTTTGATAGAAAAACAATGCAAGTTAAGAGGCCCCCTGTCGGTGCTACTAACTACCTTTAGGAGGTACCATCCCTCTCTTGGGGAAGATCTGGCGCTACCACCGCAACTCATACGATCACTTTAGTATACAGCATCTCGCACATACTATAACGCTGCTAGTTCGCACTAACCAGTTTGTAATCCCTAAAATTTGACAGCTTAGTAAGGCATGCCTAAATTGTACTTTCGTCGGTCGAGATTTCATTTCCTCCCGACGACTTTGCTGGAAATTTCCCGACAGGGGGATCCAAGCGGGGGTCGTTGTATTTCGATTTTCACTTCTTGTCATTGATAAAATGACAATGTAAAAGGGTCTTCCTTTTTGATGTGTGTCTGTTTACATAAACCAGTTCTTCGTGAGGAGTTTGGGTGCTACATATTATTTAGATGTATTTTGTGAAGCTGGCTTGTCTGTTTTTTTTTTGTTTTTTTTTAATTTTAGACCACACTTGAGGAAAAGACTATATATAATTTAATCGTTCTTTCCACCACCACCCCGAGGGGATCCGTGCAAAGTTCCGCTCTTTGTGGTCTTCACATATGCATTGTCATTTTGTACTTAAATTAATAAAGTCATATCCTTCAAAAAAAAAATAGTTTTGATGATTGTAAAGAATATATTAAAAATGTTAATACTCACGTTAGGTGAGTTCCCATTTGAAGCCGGGGTCTTTAATTGAATTATTTTGAGTAGAAATATATTCAGAGTCGATAAATTCCCAAAATAATCTTAACCATAACTATGTCGAAATCCCCTATGGAATGAAAATTCATCTGGCCATGTTAAGTCATGGTTGTTTTCACTTTAATTGTCGTCAAACTGTACACATGATAGCAAAAAAATAATTAAAAAACAAACGAGAGTGAGATTTGAGCCCGCATACGTTCGATTACCTTTACAAACAAAACGTGCATCTTTGCCGCTCGGCCACATTTCAGCTGATACACATAGCCAGTAATATTATACCCCTATAATACAACAACAACCAGCGGATACAAAGATATGGCGCGACAACAGGGCGAGGGTTTGTAATCTCAGATTATCTTTTTGTTGTTATTATTATTGCATTAACCTAACCTCTATATATCTATACATCATGATATGCTGCTATTTTCCCCATTTTCAATGATAAACAACAATTTTCAATTAGAAATACCTGAAATCATAAACTTTAAAGGCTGATATCTGAAAAATTGTCCTTTAAACAGCTGTATGTTTAAACGCTTGTAACTTTATTAGGAAATTTTGGATTTAAAAGATTCTCTTACCATTTTATACCTCTTATTCCCATTTGTTAATAAACAAAAATTGATTTCTGCGACGAGTGACTGGGTTGGCTTGTCTTTTTTTTTAAATAATGAAAATAGAATCTCAACCTCAAACTAGGCCTCGCTTTTTTATTGTGTTTTATTCAACTTCATCAACAAACTTTATTTGAAATTACCACATTTAATAAAATAGGCCTACATCATGAAGAAATTAAATAGACCTATACAAGAAAAACCGTGGATAATAAAATGTAATAATTCATATTTACAATTATTTAAAATGTTAAGTCTAACTTGAAAGAGCTAAAACCAGTAATAGATAAATAATCAGATAGATTTGTGATGCCAGTTCTCCTTTTATAATAATGAACCACCCCCTCTATTGGTGATCTATCGGAATGTACGCCGTCAGACTGATCTCATCGCCATGTTACGCCGATGAATTTGATTTGGATCCTCTTATGTAAGTTCTTGCCTCAGTTGGTTTATAGTCGGCAATCGTTATACAGTTGTATTAAAATGATATACGAGTAAGTTAATATTGGTGAAAGGCAGACCTTGTCGTTTAGCCTTGTTAGCTAGTCCATATTAGTGTTTAGGCCATAAGCCTAGCCTAGATTAAGCCTAGACTGTGTGTTGTGCTGGCCGTACAATAAGTTGTACCTGCATCGATCTATGTCGGCTCGGTGCTGCTCTGCACTAAACTATAAATTTGTGTAGCATGTGCTAAGAATCTGTTCATTATGAAACAGCGCCCTCAAATCACTATGCATAGCATCATCATCATTATTATTATTACTATACGTAAGCCTGTTATTGTTTAGACTATGACCTATGTTAATCACTGTAAAGCTTTGGGCTGTGTTTCATTCATTACCGCAGATTCTAACGTTAATTACTACAACAGTAATTGTGTATAGGCACATGACAATGTAAAGTATGTTATTGTTTATGGTCAATTATAATTCATATAAAACCGAAAGGTCCACTGATTAATCTCAGATAAGAAAGTATAATACATACTCCAAGTATTGAAATACACGCCATCGTGTTGCGATTCAATATTTCGACATTAATTATGTCATCTTGGAGTATGTATTATACTTTCTTATAATTCATATCTTTCTAGTTTTACCAATTCAACTCTGATTCAACTGAGATGTTTGGGATTAAAGATATTGGAAATGTTATAGTAGGCCTACATCTTGTTTAATTGAATTACGAGTTAACGGTTATCTGTCTACTTAGCAACAATGCACAGCAACGCATAAAGTGACAGCAGCACAGTAAAACGACTGTAGTTCAGAGAGCAAGAAGGTATCGAACATGTGTACACGTTCAGGCAAAGACTTTCATCTAAGGCAAGAACTATCACACAGTCACACGCTTACTGAGGATGGAAGCCAAGTGTCACACTAATCACATAGTAGCGATCCAACAAGCGATCAAATCCCAGCGGTCCATATCCACGAGAAGATCATCAGTAGCAAGTTCTGCTTCTTTCAAGTCTCGGGCTAAGGTGGAGGCAGCTAAGACTTTGTTGTCATATGCAGAAATGGAAGCTGATCTTATTCGACAGAAGGCCAAGGCAGAGGCCGAGTTGCACATACTTCTAAGAAAGCTGCTGCAGCAGCATTGGCTAAAGTCGCTGTATACGCTGAGGCTAAATACTAAGAGGAACTCAATGGGGAAAGATCCAACCTTACTGAGGAGAACCCCATCCTACGAACTAAAAATTATCTAAAGCGCCATTTCGAAAAGACCCCGATCTAACAGACAACCACCAGTTGCAATGGGATCAACGTGAAGAGAATCAGTTTAAAGAACCTGAGGTCTACCAAAAGCCAAGTGATCCACCCGGAACTTTCTAGATATCTTGTTCGGAAGGAACTTGTTGCATCAGGACAGTTGAAGTTTGATGACAACCCAGGAAATTACAGAGCATGGAAGGCTTCTTTCGAAAATGCTACGAAGAATTTATGTCTGTCATCGAGAGAGAGGCTGGACCTTGTCTCAAAATGATTAGGTGACAAATCGGTAGTACAAGCAAAACGGATTTGCAATGCACATGTACAGAATCCAAAGACAGGTCTGAAGATGGTGTGGGAGCGTCTTGATGAAGGCTACGGCGCCCCAGAAGTTGTTGAACGAGTATAATTAAAGAAGATTGAACAGTTCCCCAAGTTGAACGTCAGAGAGAAAGAAAAGCTAAAGGAACTCGGAGACCACCTGCTTGAGTTACAATGTGCTAAAGATGAAGGTACACTTCCGGGTCTTGCCTACCTCGATACGGCTCATGGGTTAACCCAATAGCAGAAAAGCTTCCTCACAATCTACAAGAGAGGTAGGTGGATGGTAAAAGGTGCTCAGTAAGCAGAACATAAAGTTGCATTCTCTCCATTAAAATTCTTCTCAGAATTCGTCAGGCAACAAGCAAAAATCAGGAATGATCCCAGCTTCAACTTTACCAATTAAAGTACCAATCCTTCAACTTACTCTAAAGGTCCAGACAGGCCTATGAAACAGGCAAATAGAATGTTTGTAAGACGGAAATACAAAAGGACTCGCCAGTAAACTGCACCAACTCCGTGATAAAGAAAATCCTGAGCGCCAATGCCCACTCCATGGAAAACCACATCCTCTAACAAGTTTCCGTACAGTCAGGAATAAGCATATAAGCGAGAGGAAATCATTTCTGAGAGAAACCGGTATATGTTACAGGTGCTGTGGATCTACACAACATTTTGCAAGAGATTGCAATGAGCCTGTCAAATGTACAGAGTGCGACAGTGACATGCATGTAGCCGCCTTGCACCCAGGTCCACCTCCAACATTCATCCGAAAGACTGCAGCCACGGTGGGGAATATCCTGGCAGTGCGACATCATTTGTTAAATCGATTGCACCGACATATGTGGCGATTCCATAGGCACTCTTGTTCCAAAATATGCCTAGTGAATTGTACCCAGATAAAAGGACAAACGAAACCATCACAGCTTATGTAGTGTTGGACGAACAAACAAAGTAACAAGTCTCTTGCCAAATCTCAACTCTTCAACATTTTAAATCTGAGTGCGGAGACCACTCCTTATACGTCAAAGACGTGTTATGATACAGTGGATACTTCTGGCAGAAGAGCCAACAACATGATAATGTAATCATTAGACGGAAAAATGAAAATTAACTTGCGAACATTGATTGAGTGCGAGGAAATGCCAGACGATAGGACAGAAATTCTGTCACCTGAAATAGCTGACCACCATTCACAACTGAGAAGCCTTGTTGACAAAATACCACCAATTGACAAGAAATCGCCAATTTTCCTACAGCTAGGCAGAGATGCACTCCAACTCCACCATGTTCGGGAGTAGATAAACGGCCCAAACAATGCTTCCTATGCTCAGCGCCTCGATTTAGGCTGGGTAATAATTGGAGAGGTTTGCTTAGGAAAGCGTCACAAACCGACCAACGCAAATGTGTACAAATCAACTATATTTCAAGGTGGACGTCCTTCACTTATGAGGCCATGTTCCAGTGCAATTCTGGTAAAGGACGTGTTTGCCAATACAAAAAACGATGAAACGCCTCCGCCCTCTGTCGAAGATAAATTGTTTCTCCAAATAATGGATAGAGAGGTCTACCAGGACGAAACAAACAGCTGGGTAGCACCGCTACCTTTCCGCACACCGAGGCGT
This sequence comes from Anneissia japonica, assembly GCF_011630105.1. Lineage (NCBI taxonomy): Eukaryota > Metazoa > Echinodermata > Crinoidea > Comatulida > Comatulidae > Anneissia > Anneissia japonica. Next base: position 69,219 of record NW_022685826.1, read on the forward strand.
CGTCTGCCTAACAATCGAAAGCAAGCAGAAAAACTACTATATTCCCTGATCAAATCTTAACAAAGAAAACCAGACGAAAAGGCACAATTTGTCGATTTCATACAGAAGATGATGGATAATGGGCATGTGGAACGCGCCCCACCCTTGGAAAGCCAGGAAGAACGTTGGTATATACCGATGTTCGGAGTACATCATCCACAAAATCCTGACTAAATCAGGATATTTTTTGACTCATCGGCAGAATTCGAAGGAGCATCACTCAACAGCATGTTGCTGCGCGGCCAGACCTCAATAACTCACTGTTAGGTGTGCTAATGAGATTCCGAAAGGAACCTCTTTCATCGCTGATATTCAGCAAATGTTTTATTGTTTTATGGTAAGAAAAGACCACAGGGATTACCTACGACTTTTGTGGTTTGAGGACAATGACATGGCCAAAGAAATCACAGAATATAGGATGAAGGTGCATGTCTTGGGGATCCGTCGATCGCCTTCAGTTGGTATGTACTGCATGCATAGAGCTGCACAACAAGGTGAAGAGAAGTATGGAAGCGATGCCAGCTCATTTGTTCACACAGAAATTTCTATGTCGATGACGGTCTGACTTCCGTTGTCACACCACAGGATACTATTGACCTCTTAACAAGGACGAGGAAAATGTTAGCCGAGTCAAATCTAAACATACATAAAATTGCATCGAACAGCAATGAGGTGAGAAACGCTTTCGTTGTCAAGGACAGAGCCAGGAGGTTGGAAAATTTGGACCTTTCTTCAGATCCACTCCTACTACAACGAAGCTTAGGTGTTGTATGGAATCTCGAAACAGCTTTACCTACAGGGTGTCGCCCGAAGTTAAGGATTTCTCTAGAAGAGGTGTTCTATCGACGTACTATTAATAGCTTATATGATCCGCTAGGGTTTGTGGCACCTGGGATGCACCATTGAGCCCAGTGAAAGAGGCAGAAAACCTCTCCATACCTAGATGTTATGCAAAAGCTCCACTTTCTCTAGCGCAACAGAAGGAATTGTACACCTTTTCTGATGCCTTTACAGTCGCAATTGGAGCTGTAGCATACCTTTGATCCAATTACAAGAACGATCAGTGTCACGCCGAGTTCGTCATGAGAAAGTCCAAGTTGGTCCCCTAAACCAGCTCATACCATACTCAAGACTCGGGTTATGCGCTGCGGTTGTGGCTGTGGAGCTGAGTGAGGTTATCAGAGACGAAATGGATGTCGAAGTAAATGCGTAAGGTGTTAGAGCATAAGAGCATCGTCAAACCTGGATCAATGGCATTACATCGCCACCGAAGATAATCCAGCATATTTGGCATCCAGACCTACGTTGGCAGCAGATCTTCAGAACAGCAGTTGGTTTACAGGTTCGGTATTTCTATCGCATGGTAAAAAAGTCATAAACGAAGGGAACATATTTGATCTATTGAACCCTTATAATGACAAAGAAATCCGTAGTGTTGTCGCAACCCTGATAGTAACGTCATTGGAACTTGGGTGGGATCACATCGCTTTGAGCGCTTCTCAAGCTGGAAACGCCTGTGCAATGCTATGGCTAGACTCTTTCATGTAGCTACATCCTTTAAAATAATTCCAGGTGAACCAAATAAAGGAAGTTGGAAGTCTATACCAACAGTTAAGTGTGGTAGAGCTATCTCAAGCGAAAATGTAATCATTCGTTGCGTGCAACAGGACACTTTCAGGAAGAATTGATGTCTCTTAAGCAAAAGAAATCGACACCACAACAGAGTCCGTTAAAAAAAACTAAACCCTTTCCTGGATGAAGACATTGTGTTAAGAATAGGAGGCCGTATATCCTCTACAGACATTTCAAGGAACGATAAACACCCAGTAATCATTCCACGCACCCATCACCTAGCTACTGTGCTCTGCAGACATTATTACGAGTGCGTAGCTCATCAAGGAAGGCATATTACTGAAGGTGCTATTCGAGCAGCATGATACTGGATAGTTGGTTGCAAGCGTCTGGTATCCAATATTATACATAAATGTGTAATATGTCCAAAGCTTAGAGGAAAACAGGAAACACAACTAATGGCAGACTTGCCAGCGGACAGGCTCGCTCACCAACCAGCCTTCATTAGCGTCGGACTCGATGTCTTCGGTCCCTGGAACATCGTTACACGTCGCTCAAGAGGAGGCACTGCAGAAATCAAACGTTGGGCTGTCTTATATACTTGTATGACAGTCAGAGCAGTGCAGATTGAGTTGATTGAATCCTGCAGTACTTCTACTTTCATTAACGCCCTCAGGAGGTTTTTCGCAATCCGTGGCCCCGCAAAAATATTACGGTCTGTCAGGGGAACCAATTTTATTGGTGCCTGTAAGGAGTTAAACATTTGTGTTGAGAGCACTGAGGTCAAACGTTACCTGCAGGAGAGGAGCTGTGTAAGGTGCTTTAACCCACCCCATGCCCCCCATATGGAAGGGGCTCGGGAGAGGATGATGAGCACATCTAGACATATCCTAGATGCTATGTTGGTTCGAGCAAGGTCTACTCGTCTTACCCATGAAGTGCTAAGCACCTTGCTGGCTGAAGTTTCAGCTATCATCAACTCCACACCTTTAGTTACAGTTTTATCAGATCCAGACGCACCTGAAATTCTTTCACCAGCGATGCTACCTACCCAGAAAGTAGATTCTATGAGTACGCCAAAAGGAAACGTTGCACCAACTGATATGCATACGGAACAATGGAAACAAGTACAGTGCTTAGCAGATACATTTTGGAAACGTTGGAAAGGAGAGTATTTGGCTACCCTTCAGAGTTGCAGAAAGTGGACCAACAGAGTAGGAAACGTTAAGGTTGGTGAAATGGTTTTGTTGAAAGACAATCAAGCTCATCGAATTGAGTGGCCTGTGGGAGTTATTGTTGACATATTTTCAAGCAGTGACGGTGAAGCCCACAAAGTGAACGTGAGGAGAGCAAAGCAAGGAACCGTCGAAGTGTTCTCGAGACCAGTCGCAGAGATAGTAGTGCTCCTTTCAGAAGAGACTTAATTGTTATAGAATCTGCATAGTTATAGGGTAACTGAATGGAACATGTTGTTTGTTGTTTCAGTAAAACATTAGTTGTGTTTACAGTTAAAGTTGCTTGTTTTTATTGCATTTAGAATGTTGTAGTTTGGTACCAGACATTTATGGAACAGTGCCCTCAAATCACTATGCATAGCATTATTATTATTACTAAACTGTACGTAAGCCTGTTATTGTTTACACTTGGACCTATGTAATCACTGTACCGATTTGGGCTGTGTTTGATTCATTACTGCACATTGTAACGTTAATTACTACAACAGTAATAATCTATAGACACATCACATGACAATATAAAGTATGATATTGTTTATGGTCCATTATAATTCATATCTTTCTAGTTTTACCAATTCAACTCTGATTCAACTGAGATTAAAAATATTGAAAATGTTATAGTAGGCCTACATCTTGTTTAATTAAATTACGAGTCAAAGGTTATCTGGCTGCTTAGCAACAACGCACAGCAACGCATAAAGTGAGAGCAGCACAAGATTGTTTTCCCTAAAATTTCTCCATAGAATTAAAAATCCACAATAATAATTACAATTTGTGGGACATGAACATTATTATAATTACAATTATTCAAAGTTAAGTCATTGTAAAATTCACGTATAAAAGGAAAGAAGCAATGTACAACTATTGCTACCAGAAATCAACCTTAAATTTAAAAAATGGATAAATGTCAGAACAAAATAAGTTAAAAAGTTGGTAGCAACTAGATCCAAAAAAATCCCCTAAGGCAGCTTCAATTGGCCCATACATATATGAGTTATGTTTAAGATATTCTTAAATTTGATTTTGAAAGTGTGTGCAGATATCGAGTTTATTCTTTCGCTTACATAGTGACCGTTTTTAGTTATGTCCGATCAGGTAGCCACTGAGAGCCTTCAGTTACTGTTCCTTGGACCATTACAAGCCATCTCGAAAGTTTCCTTCAGTTCCATTGATAAGATGTTTAGATATTGGACGTCCCGTTTTAAGGGTCTCCACATGAACAACCTATTTTCTTTGGCAATAACGAACCATTCCAGAGAGGTCTAAGATCTAAGTCTGGAAAGTTCTATTTACATCCCTTACATCCACACCCTATTCCAGATCGTCATCTAAATTTAATAATTTCTTTATTGAAACATGAAAAGCTATCTAGAAATGAATCAGTTTTTAAATGAAATTAAACCTCCTGCGGGGGGTTGGGGGAGGGTTAAAATAAGTCTTTTCAACATGCAAATAAATACTTTATTTCATGAAAATGTGTGTTCATCTTGATTTTGCCTCTATATTTTGGTTCTTTTATTCATGATTTAAGTAGCAACAGTGAAGTTAATAGATCGGAATTGAGAAAGCTAAAAAAACTACTCAAGAAATCATGCAAAGAGGAAGCTGATCTCAACAATATTATTAAAAAGATAATCTGAGATTACAAACCCTAGCCCTGTTGTCGCGCCATATTTTTGTATCCGCTGGTTGTTGTATTATAAGGGTATAACATTACTGGTTATGTATATCAGCTGAAATGTGGCCGAGCGGCAAAGATGCACGTTTTGTTTTGTTGCACGTTCGATTATCTTGACACAAAAAAAAAAACAAAAAAAAATCGTGCATCTGTACTACCTTTACTATCTTTACTCGGCTACATTTCACATGATATCTATAGCTAGTAATATTATACCGGTACTACAACAAGAAACAGCGGATACAAAGATATAGCGCGGCAGCAGGGCAAGGGTTTGTAATCTCAGATAATTATTTGTGCATATTTTTTTTAAATTGGGACAGCAGTTAGAAAATATAAAATCTTCATCTTACTTCTCCAATCCATCAGCCAAACAAGACCCAGCATAGGCCTCAATTAGCAAGCCCAATTTAAATAAATTAGATGGTTGCATTGCATACACTCTGTTTCTTGTTTTATTCAAAATGTTTTGGTTTTGGAAGCTGATTTCGACATTAGAAAACATAGCCGACATGAAGTCATATTATAGTAGTTCGATGTCTATCAAATAAGTAATAGAAATTCGCCATAATTCGTCAAATATCCGTGGCTTCCAGGGTTCTTCGTCCCCTGGACCCCCACCGGGGGCCCTAGGCGGCCCCCTGTCCCCAGCCAAGTGAGAAGCGATTCGCTCCGCTAGCCACCCCCCCCCCCCCAGTCGGGGCCTTTAGCCCCTCTGTCAGGCAGGTCCTGGCGCCATCACTGGATACATGTAATATTGTCAGTGTGTGAAATTTTGATGTTAACAGTTCAGTAGTAGACAGACGGAGCTCATAGGGTAATAATAACAATAATGATGATGTTGGTAATACTATTTCTGCATTTGAAGTAGAGTATTAAATAAAGAAGGTCTTTGCGTATAATAATCAGATTGCTTACCAAAAAAAGCTTCTACATCAACATCGAGGTCCATAGCTGACTTCAATAGTGTCTTGATTTAGTGAATTAGCCTTCTTAACATGTTTTAACTTTTTATATTGCTTCTATACTGTGAACGTCTGAACACATGAAAACGAATTAGTAGGTGCAGTTGCAATATATATGAAAAAGAGGAACAACATTTAACCGTTCTCAAGTTTTTCGTCAAACACCCTGTTTGAGTTTCAGAAAAATCAGTAGTATAACATTATCATTTTTTCCTTTGGAGACTTGCTTTAAGTTAAGACACTGGAAAAGACTTAAAAATATTCATCTCTTGAAAAAAGTTCGATATTAGTCAGAATGACCTTGTTTCTGAAAAATATATTCGATATTATTCCGAATGACATATTTAAATAGTAATGCAATATCATCAAAAGATTCATGCTCCCCGAAGAGAAGTTGCTTTGACAAAAGATTATCCTTCAAGCGGCATTTGAATTAAGAAGAAAAAAATCACTGTAACTGTAATGTGATAGCATTTTAGGTAGTCCTGTCAGCCAATGACTTTGTAACGTGAGTGAATGTATGACTAGAAGCATTATATATATATATATATATATATACATTCTGATAATTTCCTTTTTATTCATGCATCACGGAGGTTTGTTCGGAAGCTATACCACTTGTTGGTAATGGTGCAATATTAGTATACAAATATTGACAGCTCTTTAACCAATCAGATGCCTAGAATATAGGTATACAATATAGTACCGTATAGGTACAATAACCGATGCAAGAGAATAACCCCATAACACGCAGCGTCATTGTGCTAAATTGCGTCCGTAAAGAGGCGCTTATAGTAGCTATATGTACACGACAGGGGCTGAAATGAACCTTATCATCGGGGTATACCCCCTACTCTTCCGAAAGATGCAATGAGTGCATAAGAGACAAATGTGTATACTGGATCTCCATTTTAAGTTCTTATACGAGAAGAATTGACTCTCCCAACCGAACCATGGGCGAGGAACGGCTGGGAATTACCAGCGCCGATCTTAAGTCTAGTTATTGACGCCCCTTCCATACCTCTCGGCTACTCGTTAGCATTATTATAGGCCTACTGTATAGTTAATACAATGTTTCTTATTTAGCGCTTACACCTTTTTTTCCCCTTCTTTTTGGAGTTTATAAATATTACAATTGTTTAATATCTCTATATCTAAGCCGCTTTACTACTGATTGCTTACGAGGTCGAAAATTCGTGTTAAAAACAACCCCATAAAACTAACCAGGAAAGCGGGAAATACATTGTGTTTCGTTAAAGCCTTTGTACGCGCTATAATACAGTGGTTATGTCTTAAAAAATGACTGGGTTCATGTTCTATTGAACAAAGTATCTCTGGTTTTTATTGTTTATGTAGACACAATACATGTGCCAAGGGTTGCCAATAGCGAATATATCACTGTCCTATTTGTATTCCCTTACACAAGACAAACATAGGCCTACACACACGATGCTTTACACAAACTAAATCTCAATATGAGATTTAGGGAGTGGCGTTGTTTTGGTCGTGAGAAAAATTCCTGCAACACTGACAGGAATTGAACCCAGGACCCTGGGATTGGAAGGCAAGCATCTTAACCACCAAGATATTCAACTCCACTCCATGATTTTTCTGCGAGCATTGATAATAAGGAGTTTGAAACCAATCATATTTACCGTCCTTTAGTTACCGTATCGTGGTAACAATTTACTACAACGGCGACAACGAGGGCGACAATGACAACTACATGTAGAAATATTACAATTTCAGTTAAATTAGACATTTCGTTTAGGGATTATGATGGAATATAGAGTAAATTTTGTGATTAGGAAAATATTAATTATGCAAACGAGCAATTAGCATGTATTCACAAACGTACCAAAACAAAGCAAAGTTTAAAACAAATCAGACTCACCAAACTTTAGTTGTCGTGGCATCTAGCATACATTTCCTGATTAGTGAAATATATTAATTATGCAAATGAGCATTTTGCAATATTATACTGTATAGTTAATCAATACATATTCACACACGTAACTCATCATAATATCAGAGCCAAATATGCCAGAATAATGTATCAGCCTTCAGTACTTGCTTCTTGAAAGCACAATATAAACTGAAATAGAAACTCGCTTCTAAAGATAAACAACTGATAAATTTTCTGTTGATTTTCCTATCAATTCCGAAAAATAGCTTTACAGAATGTGCTTTAAGAGCATGTTTACCTAACAACAATTCTTTTTTCAAATATGCCTTCAGATATAAATTTCTTTAATATATCAAATTGACTTGGCGTACCACAAGAATCACTCTGTCATAACACCTCGCATGTGGTGTATTTTAATATAATCATAATAATCACATCAGTACCTAAAAATAACACAAGTTATATTACCACGGCAATACAGAGGACGCACAAAAGCTATAGAAAGAATCGAATTCAGTCTAACTGTCTTTTGTTCAATTCTATGTGTTTCGTTACGCCAATAGCCTTTGGACTTAAATTTTAAACTCTATCTATATTCCTTTAATAATAAATCTCCCATAACATATATAACAAGTCCAACGTTGTAAGAAAATCGGGGATAACACCAAATTGGTGATATCAGCGTAAATAATACCACATCAGTGGTTGAAAGCTTGCTAGGTATTGTTCTTCAAAGCTATCCAGTGTTTAAAGTTGTTACCGGTACATACTAAAGCTTTGTATTTGTATTGTACGGTATTTGTTAATGCACAATGTCTATATAAAATCAAACGTTAAAATCATGAAAATGGCTCTGGCGACCAGCATATTTCACCAGAACTCTTACAGGTCCTATATATACTTTGACGAGAATGATCACTGGTCATGCATAAGAGCTCATTACCTCTCTCTAAGGAGGTTATATATTCACAGCTGTCTGTCTTTTAGAAAGATTACACAAAAAATAATGAAAGGATCATTATAAAATTTAGTGGAAAGATACATAGTATTCGAACAGACGATTAAATTTTATGAAGAAAAGGTCGGAAAACAAACCTAAATGTCACGAAAACTCGATTTCTTCTACCACGAGCATAAAAGAAAATAATGGAATGGCACGTATGCGTATTCAGGCACAGGGCGAGGAAATACTGTAATCGCCCATCATAGACGGCCTGCTTATTGTTTGCTACTCAGGCTAGGGGTGGGGGTATAGGGTATCCACAAGCACTCTCTGGAGGGATTGCTCTAGTTTTTCCTGTTTTTATGTACATGACATAGCTATCCTCGTGTCGAGGGTGATGGTCTTGGTTCCGTTATTTGGTCCTCGACTCTCAGATAGCTTAGTCTGGTTCTGGCCTTGAAGGTTCTTTGGCATATAGGGCATGTACGGTAGTACCCGTTCGGAAGATCAGAATTCAGTCGGAACTCTCTTGCTTTTTCGTTTCCTTCGTTTCTCAATTGTTGTTTTCAAAGGTTCGTCCCTTCTCGGATTGTGATACGCCAAGGAGTTCTGTCTTTGGCAGTAGGCGATTGTCATTCGTGCGAACAACATGACCACTCCATCGCAACTGGCTTTCAATAATCATTGCTTCAATACGTGTTATGTTTGCTTCACTTCCCAGTTAATTTTTAGGATTTTTAAAAGACAGCTTTGGTATTTTTTTAAAATGCCTTTAGATGACGTCGGTATGTTTTCCTAGTTTCCGAAGCATAAAGAAGTGTTTTGCCAAGCCTAATTGTTGGCGCAGTCAGATTTCTCGGTCTTGCTCACAGAAGTTGCTGACCATGACTGCGGATGTATGTCATCATGCTGCAGTTTGAGGATTTGGATAAACTTCTCATGACATTTTGATTGGACATATCGTAATACTTGTGTTCTCTAGTCAAACACCTTTGTGAGGTCTATAAATGCCATGTATAAAGGTTGGTAATTTTTTTAAATGCCTTTAGATGACGTCGGTATGTTTTCCTAGTTTCCGAAGCATAAAGAAGTGTTTTGCCAAGCCTAATTGTTGGCGCAGTCAGAATTCTCGGTCTTGCTCACAGAAGTTGCTGACCATGACTGCGGCATGTATGTCAACATGCTGCAGTTTGAGGATTTGAATAAACTTCTCATGACATTTTGATTGGACATACCGTAATACTTGTGTTCTCTAGTCAAACACCTTTGTCTATAAATGCCATGTATAAAGGTTGGATCTGTTTAAAAGATTTCTCTTGTAATTGCCGCATCGTGAATCTCATAATTGTTGTTTCACGTGACGGCCTAAAACTAGCTTGTGTCTCAGGAAGGAGGTTCTCGGCTAGAAGCTTCAGTCTGTTCATGGCACCATAGGCGTAAATCACGGGGGGATGGGGGATATATCCCCCAATATTTGACAAGGGGAGGATGGTCCATTGTATCATCCCCCCCCACTCAATATTTTGACTATGTATGGGAAAAAATGGAGCTTTACACACTTCAAAAGAAATAATTTGCACTGTCTTATGCGCTTACAAAGATGAAAATTAGCATAATGTATTAATGTTGATAACAAAATTATTTTATTTGGTACCAATCTAAGCTCCTCTATCCTTAGATGTTAGATGTGCTTGCAAAGAGAGCCACATTTCACACTGAAGGGTGTGTATGACATCAGAAATATTATGTCAATTCCAAGAATGTTTAAAGTTATATCGGTTGATGAGGAATTTATTGATTAGGCCTATAATAGCAAATTGCATCAATTTATTTTGCAAAAACAAGGTTTCCAGCTTCAGAGGGGGGCACATCTCCTGTCCGCACAAGGGCACACATTGGCGCTAACACCAGGCGCGTAACAAGGG
>NW_022685826.1:79832-92803 GCF_011630105.1 Anneissia japonica
CGTCGGAATTGATGAAAACTCCCTAAAATGTGCAATTTATAGAGGAAATTGGCCACCGTAACAAGAAATACGCGCAAAGAATTTTAGAATTTTAGGCACTTTCAGAGGATGCATTTGTCAAGGGGTGGAGAAAGATTTTCAAAGATGGATATTTTCCCCTTGTCCCCCGGTGTTATTAATTCTAATTTCGTTAGAATTGATCAAAACTCCCTAAAATGTGCAATTTTTAGATGAAATTGGGCCATGTTAACAAGAAATGCGCGTGAAATTTGAGGTTTTTAGGCACTTTCAGGGGATGAAAGGGCATTTATAAAGCGGTGGGGAAGATTTTCAAAGATAAATATTTTCCCCTTGTCCCACAGTTACGCCATCGGGCAGCATAGATCAAAGGAGTTATGACAGTTTTTGAAGTGGAGAAGGGGTTGCAGGGTGTTGTGAGTGAGGTCATTATGATATCTTCCTTTTTTATTCTTGCCTTTATTTTTCTCTTCCCTTTTTCTTTTTTTTTTCTTTTTCTCTTCTTTCTCTTTCCCTCCCTCTCCCCTCTTTCTTTTCTCTTATTACCCAGCCCGGTACGACGGCTTGGTCAGCCCGGTAAAAACCGTCAGGGGAGGGGCAGTTTTCCCCCCGCGCCTGTTACGACACTGGCTAACACGCCAATCATCCCCCCCCCCACCCCAATGAAAAATATTTTTCTACGCCACTGCATGGCACGGGCGAGGACCTTGCTTGTAGTTGCTAAAAAGGAGATTCCCAGTATTTTCTGCACAATACTGATCGCCCTTTCGCTTTTAATGGTAATAAAAAAAAAGTCTGTTGGCATGTTTTCATTAGTCCAGATGTTGATAAAATGTTGATGAAGTAGGTCACCGCCACCAGCTGTAAAAATCTCAGTAGGTATTCTGTCGAAGCCAGTAATCTTGTTTTTTTTTGTAAAGGTCTTAATTAATTTTTTGGCTTAAAAGTGTTAGTGAAGCCCCATCCCCAAGATTTAATTTTTAAGTGAAACTTCAATTCAATTTCTTTTCTCCTTACGCCATTGTGAGCCAATATCCGATCACAAGTTCACAATAGGAAATTAACAAAAAAAGGGACAGAGAAAGAGAAGTGGGGTATGCAAGGTTCGATGAGTAAATACAAATTCGTTTATCAGACCTTCAAATAACTCTTTCCATCTAGAAATTATGTTTCTTGAAAACATCAAATTTCTTGATAAATTTCTGGTTCTGATGTTTCTTTTTGGGTCGAACTTCTCGTGATAGATACAATGAGACGGTGGACTGTCCAACATTTATCGGCACAAGTGACAGCAGTAATTGTTAGCACGGCTTGCTAGCAGGGGTGCGCCAACGCAGGAGGCAGGCCCCCGTCGGGGAGGGTCCCCCCCCCCGTCGGGGAGAAAAAAGCACAATTCGTCGTGGAGAAAAAATACTATATGTATTTTTAACATATTAGTACACTCTAAAATCGATTAAATAAGCCTTTGAAACCCCAAAATTGTCGAAATTTTCGGGGGCTACGCACCCCCGGGACCACTTTCGGGACCACTTTTTAATCGAAGCTCGACACGCCCACCTGCTTTCGTCGGGGAAATCTGATACCTCGTTGGGGGCACCGCCCCCCCCCCCCCCCCCCCCCCCCCGCCACACTCGGGCAAATCCTGGAGCCACCCCTGCTTGCTAATCTTACCTATCCTCTTCAGGCCGAATGGCCCATAAGGCTGAAGTACACTCTTTCCAACCTGCCCTGTCATTTGCAACATGTCTGGCTTCATTCCATGATTTCCATTTAAGACACTCTATTTCCTTTTCAACAGTCCTCCGCCACGTTGTTTTAGGGCGACCAACTCTTCTTTTCCATTCAGGTTTCCAAGTTAATGCAGTGTAGCAGTTTTTTTTTTTTGGTCCATTAGCATTATGTGTCCAAGCCATTTCCATCTACGAGACATGATTTCTGTACTTATTTTCTTCGAATTTGTTTTCTGTAGAATTACATTATTTTTTACAATGTACGGCCATCTGATTTTGAGGATTCTTCTTAAGCACTTGAACTGGAATGTGTCTAGTTTCAATTCGTCACTTTGGTTTACTGTCCAGGTCTCACATCCGTATAGTAGAACTGATTTGACAAGTGTGTTAAATAACCTCAGTTTGGTAGGTAGGGTGTAAATGTGAGAACTCCATATTCTATTTAACTTCATGAATGATATTCTGGCCTTATGGATTTTGTTAATGATATCATCTCCCCCTCCTCCTTGTTTACTGACAATAGCACCCAGGTAAGTATATTTATCGACTTCATTTAGTTGCTGTTCTCCCATTTGTATTCTATTATTGCTGTTGCTATTTATCCTTAACACTTCTGATTTCTTCTTATTAATTTTAAACCCAGTTTGTGCAGCAAATTGTGAGAGTTTTGTAGCTTTTATTTGCAATTGCTGATAGTTTGGTGACACAAGTGCGATATCGTCTGCAAAGTCTAAGTCTTCGAGTTTTGATGTGAATCTCCATCTAATTCCAGTGTTGCTTTCTACAGTTGTTCTCTTCATTATCTAGTCTATTATTATCAGGAAAATAAAACCAGACATTACATCTCCTTGCTTAACTCCAGCTTTGAGTTTGAACCAGTCAGACTCTTCATTCCCATCCAGCACAGCAGATTCAGTGCTTTCGTATAATACTTGAACTATGTTTATTATCTTCCTTGGAATTCCATAAGCCTCCACTATTTTCCACATGCTATCACGGTGAACAGAGTCAAACGCTTTCTCAAAATCTATGAAGAGAATGTATAGTGTTGCTTGCCATTCCACAACCTGTTCAATGATATTTCTAAGAATGAAAATTTGCTCCACCGTTCCTCTACATCTCCTAAAACCTGCCTGTTCATCTCGCAGCTTACAGTCGACACCTTCTCTAATTCTATCTATTAGTATCCTTCCAAATACTTTACTGGGAACCGATGTAAGAGTAATACCTCTCCAATTACCGTACCGCATTCAGTAAAGCTTCCTTTTTTAGGTATTTTGACAGTCAGCCCCTGTTTCCATGCTTTTGGAACTTTTTCTTTCTCCCAAATATCTTTAAATATGCTGCATAACCATTCTTCTGTTGTATTCATGTCAGCTTTCAATAACTCTACAGTAATTTCATCCTTGCCTCCTGCTCTACCATTCTTCATTCTTTTCAATACTGTTCTAATTTCAACTACTGTTATAGGTTCGGTACTAATTTCATGTATTACAGGTTCAACCACAATTTCATTTACAGGATTGTCAGGAACGAGTCGATTCAAGACTTCCTCGAAATGTTCCCTCCATCTTTCCGTTCTAGCATGCCCAGTCACTAGATTTCCGGTTTTGTCTTTAACAGCAAATGCTGGCTTCGGCTTGTCATTGCTAATGGTTTTAGTAAGCATGTATACTTCATTCTTTCATTGCAAGCTGCTTTCTCCGCCTGCAATGCAAGATTGTCAATCCATTTTCTCTTATCCTTTCTCAAATTCCTCTTCACTTCTTTAACTTTATTCCTGTATTTGCGGGTGTATATCTGTCTAACCCTATCAGACTTGGCCTGTTCAATATTCTGTTTTAATATTTCTCTCTCTTCCACTATTCCCAAAGACTCCTTGCTAATCAAGAGATCGGAAAATATAAATCAGGTGATTTTTTATCAGTTGAAAACAAATATAAACACGATCCCAAACGTTTGTGGGATGAAATGAATAGAACTATGCCTATAGGGCATAGGGAAAAAACAAAAACATTCATCCAAATCTTGATTGTGAGAATTTTAGCGATTATTTTAGTAATATAGGAACAAAAATTTCGAACTAAATTTAAGAAGAAAAAACAATGTATTCACACACTACATTTTTATGGGACTTGTGTTTGGCGATATTGAAAAGAATCTGGCATAATTATCTGAAAATAGTAACCGTCATGTTCATAATTTCAATACAAGGCTACTATGACTGGTATGGTTCTAAATGATTGAAAAGTTTTAATTAAGCCCTCTCACCGGACAGGTCAAGCCCCCCCCCCCCGCCGGACAGAGCTCGTCGGGCAGTCAGACCATAAAACATATAAAAATAGGCCCACACCAAGCCAACACATGTCTGTCACAGTCTGAGAGTGCCATTTACGGCCATCCAGAGGTTGATATACTTTAAAAAAAATCTCATTTGGGAGGGGGAGCCCCTCTCAACCCCTTCATCCAGCTCGAGCCGACGAGCTCAAGTCCCCTGTCGGACAACTTAGCCCCCCCCCCACCAGATAATATATCCTAGAGCCGCCACTGTTGGAATCCACAGAAGGATGTTCTTATGTTCACCGACAATGCGCAAACATTCCAGAACATACCAGTGCAGTAGCATAGCACTTCCGTGATGTTACTATCTAGTGTTCCAGGTCCGATAATATACACATTTCTCTTATAAAGTACAAGTTATGTTTTATAAAGAAGTATAGTATAGTATAGTAAATCATGTTTTTAACACAGGAAACTCTCATATGGTAGCTAAAATAATGCTAGTCCAGAGTATAACTAGTACTACTGCACTGTAATGCATATACCTATTTTAATACACTACTTAGATAGGCTTTTCTTTTTCCATCTTGATCTCAGATGTCAAAATCTTTTTTCATTTTTTTTTTTCTTCTACCTACTGAAGAGAAAAAAATAATCTAAATTGTATCTAAAATGAAAATACTTAAATTCTGAAAGTGCAGCTATTGCTTCTTTTATCTGTCTCACTCCACTGGTGTATCCCAACTTAACTGAAATTACAAGACTTTATCCAATATACAAACCAGGAGACTTAAACTATTATTGGTTTTATATATATATATTGCCTCCTATTTGTAAGATTTCTGAACAAATAGTTTATAACAGACATTACGCGTTTGTTGAAAAATATAGCATCATCAATGACTGCAAATATGGCTTTCTTAAGGACATTTTATCTTATATGGCTGAACTCGATCTCATTAAGAAAATTCATATTGCCATTAAAAATGATGAAACACTCATTGGTATCTTCACTTATCTTACCAAGGCGTAAACAATTATTAAATATGTCTACGTATTTATTTAAAAAAATAAAGTAACTAAAGTTTATACAATAGAGCATGTACCTTACAGTGTATGTTCTTAACATCAGAGCAGCATAAACAATCAGTAAAAATATGTAAAAGCTAATCATACGTTGAAAAAAATCCCAAGTCACTTTACTTTTCCGACTGTGCACTGAAAATGTGACGACGACGATTTATAATAATAATAATAATATTAATGATAATAATACTAGGACGTATACCAGCTGCTCTTAACTTATACGAAACGTATTCGACGTACGCCAGCGTATTCGCCATTTTTCCATACGTCGGCATACGCTGGCTAAATCGTCAAGGTGTGAATGCTGTCTCTTATACACATCTAGATGTGTATAAGAGACAGGAACTTTTTCTTTCTCCAGCAAAATTTCAATTTATTTTCAAAATTGGACCGACGGATCAAAATATAAAAATATTAATTAATTGTATTGAATTCCAACTATTTTCCATGTGGTTAGTGAATTCTTAATTTTTTTTTTTTTTTTAATTGTACTGAACATTAAATTGTACATTAAAAAGTAACAGATCAAGAAAATGAGTTAGAGCATGTTAAAACAAAAATTAGGTACCATTCCAATATTTAATAATAGGCTCTATTATCTATTTTCTTCCTCCATGATTACAATAACACTATTAAAATTCAGAGACGGACAAAAAATTACTTCCGCCATAATACAGTATATTGTACAGTAAGCCCACGATTTCTGGATCACTTTTTGTTCAGGTCATCTAATAGGCTTGAAAATATCAATATAAAGACGTTTGAGTAACAAAATTCATCGATTGTTGGCTCTGAAACATGATAAGGCCAATCTGAATAAAATTACCATCGTCCTTTAAGGTCCCATTGATGATGTTGCAGGTGTTTATCATCCGAATATCCGAATTATTAGTAGGCCTATAATGTACTGTATACATTATTTTAATCGATTTCAACATGCTGTGTATAATATTTAATAATAGGCCTACTATGATGGATAACCATGTATTTTATTCTTTATTTATTGACATGTTTAATGTCGGAGGCGGATTTTAAGGTGGGTAGTTATGCAGCCGTCCGGGGCTCATACATTTAAACAAAAAATAAAAGAAAATATTTTGTCAAAAGTGTTGTATTATTAGATTGCTCAGTAGTACTAAGTAGGGGCCCATCTTTCCGAGACTAATTTGGACATGGAGGAAGTAAGTGTTTCCCCAGAAAGCACACAGGCATTACATAACTGGTCAAACCTCCAAAGTGGGGCATCCTGGGGCATAGTTGAAAGAACCCATTCTAATAAATCTGCCACATATTGTGTTTGTGGGATTTTGGTCTAGGCCTATTTGTTTTTTCGGAAATTATAGAAAAATGTTCGTATTGTTAAGGCGTTGATAGGAAAGTGTTGAGTACCAGTGTTACTGTAAGTAAGTGGCCTCTCCAGGGCCCATTTGGACTCAGACTTCACCCAAAAAGCACATGCGCTACATAAGGCTTGGTAGTAATGTGCTAGGTAGTAGTAGGAGCGCCCCCCCCCCTCCCAAGAGCTCACGTCTTAAGCAAATGGGTCCTGTTTATTTTATTGTGATATGGCATAATTTAACTTTATGGGACAATACATGAAACACTACACCGTTTCTGATATATGTAAACTGTAATACATTATTCATCATTGGAAGAGCTTCCAACGATACCAAACACAACTACTTTTGGTGAGTTTACATACTTATTCTTACTTTATGCACATTTTAAGTATATTTTTCAATTATTTTAAAACAAATAAACACTTATTTTTTAATTATGTTCCATTCTGGCATGAGTGACAGTAGTTTTTATATGTCTGGTTTGTTGCCTGTATAGAAATTATGAGTTTAGACACCAACATCATATCTGTAGCTTATTTAGTTCCAATTATATGCACATTTTAGATAAATGAAAAATGGCCGCCATTTATATACAAGGTGAAAAATCAAGTGTCAACAGGGCTTAGAATGACCTGGACGGATTAATTAGGATATCTGGCTATGTTGACTGCTTCTAACATTCCACTCCCCCTAACTTGATTTTTAGGCCTCTTTTTTTATTTTTTTCCTAGTCTATGGGAATCTTCTAAAATTGTTCCAATAGGATTAGCTTGACCATAAGATTATTCAAAACAGTTTTAAAAAATTGTTTCATCAAATTTTAGATTCAGAGCTGAACATCCTTCAGAATAAACACTAATCCTAACAGCTGCATGACTGCTCTCGTCAAATCTTAATCCCAGATTATAATAATGTCAATCCAATCAATTCCATAGATTAATGAGTCCATCCAATATTAATCAACCATATTAATGTATTTATCCAGCCTTAATCCCACAGCAATGAGACCATTTCATCCACACCTCAGATGTTTCGTTTCGATGTCACATACAGCCTTTGAGATGCCATAGTAAGCTTTGAACTTGTTAAAAAGTTTGCAAGTCTTCTGAAACAATATACAGTAGCTGTGAGAGGAAATGAAAAAAAAATTATCCACTTATATCAACTGTTGCGTATTGTGTATTTTATACTGGGTGCAGATCCAGAACTCACACTGACTATCGCACCAGTGGCGTATCTAGGGGGTAAGTGGGGACCCCCAAAAAATATTCGGATTAGGACATCATTATAGAAAATTATAATATAATATATAAGCGGCCTTATATATTTCTGTGTAATCAATTGTCATCTGTGAAGTATAAACTGCATGTTATCTGTTCATTTATGTGAAAAAGTTTTATTTGCAAATAAGAGTACCCATACCAACTGTACTAAATTCATATAATTTTTTAGTTTAATGGTTTAGCCTTTAATATTAAATATGATTTAATAAAATGGGTCATTCTGTAATACTTAGCATTACGGAATGACATTATGGAATTATATTCAATAGAAACAATAGATATGGGAGTCCGCTTAAAAGTTCTAGCTTAGTTTTATGGACTTTATTTAAAGGTACAATTGACACCTACAGTAGTTAATTTAAGGGTCAATGCAAAAGATAGGGAACTGTATATTACCATAGTTTTTGGTATAAGGCCACAACCTCTTAAACACAAAATTGGGTTGACTTAGGGGGTGGACTTATACATGGGGATCCCCTTTTCAATCAAAAAACAAGTTTTCATCACTACATGCCAAATTCAAAGCCAATATTTGAGGGTTTTTTTTAGTATTGTAAAAGTCAGCTACTTATACAGATCATACCCTGGGCTTTTGCCTGAGGAAAGGCTGGTATGTAAAATTGGGCATAAAGTAGGGGTGGGTTTATGCCCAAAATGGATGTTGAGGGTTAAATAGAAAATTAGTCTGGTTACTAAGTGTATTGGTACAATACATGCTAAAGAATTCTTTGGCCATGGTTATCGCTTGAAGATTTGTCATCGCAAACAAATTTTTCTTAGGCATTTACCTCTAGCTTCATTTGCTTTTAATTGATTTATCAATTAGGTGCTACAGTAAATGGACGGTCAAACACTTGTATTTCAGGCCCTTTCTTCCTTGTTACTTTGCAAACAATGCTCAAATTGCCAATTTAAACTTGTAATGCTTGGAACTGCTTTTTATACAGTAGATTAATAAAGTAATAAAATTAAATTACAACTTTTACATTATATAATTCAGTAATTTAAATCACTTGTTTGTCATTTATAATAAACAATTTCCATTAATGTATCATTATTGTTTGTTATTTTAAATAAAATAATTTAATCAATCAATAGTTAATTTTTTTTTTTTTTTTTTTTTTTTGTGATCTGCTTCACAAGCGGATCACCTCTTTATAAATTGGTTAGGATGATATGATCGATAATGTAACAACGCAAAATTGAGCGTAGATGATATCACGCACGAATGAGCACATTGAAAACCTTATTGTGACTATTCCAGGCCAAGATAAATAAATTGCTTATTAATGAATTTCTATAAAAAGATTTATGAACAGATTCTTGAGAAAGAGGACTTGGTGGTTGTTATAATAATAAATACTTCAAATATGCATTTATTTTCCATACAATACAGTAATACAGTATATAATAAGAATGCAAAATGAAACATGGAAGGAGGCTACAGTAGCCACCTTTAACAAAACAGTTGGAAAAGTGACCGGTACCAATGTTTAGCTGTATTTAAACTAATATAATCACAGAATGATGTAGAAGCAGTTGCCGCATCGGTTGTAGCTTGGTTGTGGTTTGTGCAAATCGCTTGTGTCCTTGGGCAAGGCACTTTATCTACGGTTGCCTCTCTCCAATCAGGAGTACAAGTGGGTACCTGGTAGGTTCCAACACAACTGCGCTGATTACTAGCCGCAATATTTTGGAATAATAATATAATTTAACTTAATAATTTAATTTGGTGTTCAATGTGTTCCATACGTGTTTGATCCAATGACCGGGGTAGTAATATGAAGCGCTTAGAGGCTTTGTAAAGGCATTAAGCGCTATATAAGAACGACATATTATTATTATCATATACCAATAAAATTATAATAATTATTAATTATAATAATTCCAATCCAGTTTTAAACACAAGACTTTATTTCAACACGGTAAAACTTGATTCACCCAAGGGTGTTTTTCATCAAGGCCGTGCAAGGCCGTATAAATATAAGTAGTATAAAACTATGCAAACACAATGTAGTAAACACAATTTCAGTTAAGAAAATATAATACACACTCCAAGTAACCAAATGCACACCAGCGCGCTCGGACCGAACATTCCGACATCAATCATGTCATCATCATGCCTGATGATGACAAAAGCAATACCGAAACACCAGTGGCATAACTGGTGGGCCCTGTGTATTTCTGAAACTGGGGGCCCTTTTTGGGACCAGGTCACCAATTCCATCGTGGGATTTTAGCTAATTGTTATTCTGAATTTTGTTAACGACAAATAAATAATATAATATGCATCCAGGAAATTGAGGCCAAGGAGGGAATTTTACAGCTGGAGAGTCTACCACCTCAGACCCACCATAGTTTTTGTGGCTGAGGTAAGAAAATTTATGAATATGCCACTTTTAGATGGCCAAAAATGGCACTTCACAGAAAAAATTATGAATTTTCTTTTTATCTCCAGTTAAAAAATATTTTTACAAATTTAGTGGGCCCCGAGCCGGCAGCCCATCTCCCATACACTCTTTATTCTGCCACTGTATTCCTACAGTCGATTTCAGACACACATTATGCCGTTGCCCTTGTGGGGCTGAGATGAAAAAAAAATGTATTACTACAGTCTGTATGGCACATTTAGATGGCCGGAAATGGCACTCACAGACTTCAAATTGTGAATATACTGTAACTTCTTTTTATCTCCATTTAAATTTTTTTTTTTGATAAATATGGTGAGATCCCAGGCCGAAAGGGGGGCCCCTGTCAGGACAACGGGGCCCCTTCTCTTCAATCATTATAATATGATATATGCCCTACAGTCGATTTCACTAGAGACACATCATGTTTTTATTTATCAACAAAGTTCTTTTTGGTCAGGGTGCTAGATCGGGGAACCTATGGGTAAGGGCCCCTTCGGAGCCCCTACATTTCGGGGGCCCTGCGGACCGCCGGATGAGAGCGCATAAGCGTTACGTCACTGCGAAACACTGAATCCCAAACACGACGGTACGCATCTCAACACCCAGAGCATGCATTATACCTTCTTATGTAGTAGTTAAGTATCAAGAACAGAAGGTAAAGAAACACAATACATAAATACTAGAAAATAATTTTACAGTATATACAAGGTGAGCAGAGTGAAATTGTACACTCAAGATAAAATAAACTGTTTGAATTCGACTAGACTTGTTGCATTTCTAACATTGTCGTTAAGATTATTCCACAGCACAGAACCATGGTAGGTAAAACTCTTTTTTTTGTATTCACTTTTTGGTTTTTCTGTATATAAGATATCTGCTGATCTTGTGTTATACTGTGCTTAATAGTCTTTGAACCAATTTATAACAGAGATGTCTAAAGAGAAATGTTTAAGTGTCAAGAGCTTTTTTTAAGTCGATCATTGCCAATCCAATATATTTCCCAGAATCAATAGCTTGGATCCAGTCCTCAGTAACATTAATTATATACAACGCCTTGAATATCAACTATAAACAACATATTACAAATAAAGATCTGTATGGAGATATTATCCCCTGTATCAAGACCTTTGAGGTCACGAAGGGTTAGCACTTGCTGGACATTGCTACATAAGTAAATATAAAGTTATTTCAAGGGTTCTCTCTTGGGAACCAACCCATGGGAAAAGGAAGCAAGGACGGCCCCGACTACATACATTCAGTGGCGTAGAAAAATATTTTTCATTGGGGGGGGGGGGCTGATTGGCGTGTTAGCCAGGGTCGTAACGGGCGCGGGGGGGGGGGGGGAAACTGCCCCTCCCCTGACGGTTTTTACCGGGCTGACCAAGCCGTCGTACCGGGCTGGGTAATAAGAAGAGGAGAGAAGGAGGGAAAGAGAAAGAAGAGGAAAAGAAAAGGAAAGAAAAAGAGAAGAGAAAAATAAAGACAAGAATAAAAAGGAAGATATCATAATGACCAGACTCACAACAACCTGCAACCCTTTCTCCACTTCAAAAACTGTCATAACTCCTTTGATCTATGCTGCCCGATGGCGTAACCACTGGGGGACAAGGGGAAAATATCTATCTTCGAAAAATCTTCCCCAACCCTTTATAAATTCCCTTTTCATCCACTGAAAGTGCCTAAAAACCTCAAAATTGCGCGCACTTTGCGCGCATTTCTTGTTAGCATGGGCCATTTTTCTCTAATAATTGCACATTTTAGGGAGTTTTGATCAATTCCAACGAAATTAGAATTAAAAACACCGGGGGACAAGGGGAAAATATCCATCTTTGACAAATCTTTCCCCACCCCTTGACAAATGCATCCTCTGAAAGTTCCTAAAGTTCTCAAATTCTTTGCGTGCATTTCTTGTTACGGCCAATTTCCTCTATAAATTGCACATTTTAGGGAGTTTTCATCAATTCCGACGAAATTAGAATTAAAAACACAAAAATATTTTGCGCGCATTTTTAAAGGCTTTTTTAGGTTTATCCTTTTAAGTTATTTAAACACATAATAGTTCCAAACTCAAGAAAGACAAATTTAAGATAGATCGTTTTAACCTATGAGAAGGGCCTCAATGTGTATTGATGGTGAAAGAATATGTTTGTAATAAATAAAACCATGATGAAAATGCTTATATTTAGTTTCAAAAACACGTGTGTGGCCTATATTATAAATTAGATAAGCCCTATGTCGTATTGTTTTCTATATGAGGAGTGGGGAGGGGTGGGTATGGTAAATTACTAACCGGGAAAATAAATACCCACTCCGACCCAAGACCCCTGTTACGCGCCTGGTGTTAGCGCCAATGTGTGCCCTTGTGCGGACAGGGGATGTGCCGTTTTTGCAAAATAAATTGATGCTGAAGCTGGAAACCTTGTTTTTGCAAAATAAATTGATGCAATTTGTTATTATAGGCCTAATCAATAAATTCCTCATCAACCGATATAACCTTAAACATTCTTGGAATTGACATAACGTTACTGATGTCGTACACACCCGTCAGTGTGAAATGTGGCTCTCTTTGCAAGCATATCTACCAGATAAAATAATTTTGTTATCAACATTAATACAATATGCTAATTTTCATCTTTGTAAGCTTATAAGACAGTGCAAATTATTTCTGTGACAGTCTTTTGAAGTGTGTAAAGCCCCATTTTATCCCATACATAGTCAAAATATTGTGGGGGGGGGGGAGAGATGATACAATGGACCACCCCCCCACCCCTTGTCAAATATTGGGGGGATATATCCCCCCGGGATCTACGCCTATGCATATAT
>NW_022685827.1:0-1336 GCF_011630105.1 Anneissia japonica
TAATTACGATTTTTATATATAGGCCTAATCATAAACTTTTTATTAGGAGGGACAAGTCAGTATAATACGTGACATTAAATACTTGATGCATATAGAATACCATCATTATAGTTATAGATCAAATTTAATGTCGACCCACGTTTATGGTCCTTACGAAGAGAATTGCAACAATAAATAGAGGTACAGTTGCAGTGTGGCTTATTGGAATGTAGAGGATGACTTAAACTTGTAGCAACGTTTCCATCTTACGATATAAATCTTAACTTTCGACCATATTCAGAATCTTATCACTGTGTTTTCATTGATGACTAACACATTACTTTCACCTATGATTCCGGAATGCGTTACGGCATTTCTCCTCGTTATTGTATAACAGTCCTTAGACAATTATAAATTTGATCATGAATATTAAGCTACTATCTTTTCGCTTATAAGAAGAATGATTAACATTTGACACAAGATTGAGATTTCAGATTACACTTTCACTCATAATTTAGCCTATTTTTGTTTATTTCTATGTAATTGTATGTAATATTGATAACAACAATAGTAGTAATATTAATAATGACAATGATAGGCCTTTTAATAATAATATTAATAATGATGATACAAATAATAAATTGTCATGAGCTAAACAAATGAAAAATTCAATTCTACATTATTTTGAATTGCTTAATTTGTATACCGTAAAATCTCGAATAGAAGCCCAGTGGGATTAATCTCCAATAGTAGCACATGAGCTTCTAACCAATATAGAAATGACTTTCTTTCCAGATAGTATTTAGGCCTACGTTATAAATTGAATGTCAAAGAAATAGAAATAAACCTAACAATTAAAAAATCACTTGCTTTTTATTATACTATAATTATACCACATTTGATACAGACTGATCTCTTTGATGAGTATTGATAGCTTGTCAATATCAATG
The DNA here is from genome assembly GCF_011630105.1 of Anneissia japonica. NCBI lineage: Eukaryota > Metazoa > Echinodermata > Crinoidea > Comatulida > Comatulidae > Anneissia > Anneissia japonica. The sequence goes on from NW_022685827.1 coordinate 930, forward strand.
TTACTTTAATTTAGCATGGTTAAACTGTCCCAGTATTATAATACTATGAAGCAGTACTGGGTGAAAAGATATCGTTGAAGCTAACTTTATGAACTCATTAGAAGATTGAAAACTGTTGATATATTACAAATTTAATAAAATTGTTATTTTATGGTAATAGGGTATATCAAAAGTTTGATTTAATATTATTATTATTATTATTATTGTTATTATTATTATAATATATATATATAGCCTATATATACCGTATATTATATATATATGTATATATATATATATATATAACATAATATATATAATGTAACACGTGAAGAGGTAAACTCTAAATCGTTTTGCGGTAATACTTTTTACACGTATATACATTTTAAACGGTAAAGAAGAGAAATCTGCGACTGCAAAAAAAATTG
>NW_022685828.1:0-690 GCF_011630105.1 Anneissia japonica
GACGGCGGTAGTCGAGTCGAGGACACGTCGGTGTACTCGGCATTCGTCCGTGTACTCCACGTCCGCCTATCCACGTCCGTCTACTCGACGTCCGCGTACTCGAGATCGGTCGGCATGTCGCGGACGCGAGTGTGTACTCGACATTAGTCCGTGTACTCGACGTCCGCGTACTCAAGATCGGTCGGCAGGTCTCGGACGCGAGTGTGTACTCGACATTAGTCCGTGTACTCGACGTCCGCGTACTCGAGATCGGTCAGCAGGTCGCGGACGCGAGTGTGTATTCGACATTAGTCCGTGTACTCGACGTCCGTCTACTCGACGTCCGCGCACAGAAAAGTCGAAATTTTCGAAAATTTTTTTAAGTCCAGCTTTTCGAAAATTTTTCTAAGTCCAGAAATCTCGAAAAATTTTCTAAGTCCAGCTTTTCGAAAATTTTTTCTAAGTCCAGAAATCTCGAAAAATTTTCTAAGTCCAGAAAAGACGAAATTTTTTCTAAGTCCAGCTTTTCGAAAATTTTTTTAAGTCCAGCTTTTTGAAAATTTTTCTAAGTCCAGCTTTTTGAAAATTTTTATAAGTCCAGCTTTTTGAAAATTTTTCTAAGTCCATAAAAGAAGAAATTTTTTCAAAGTCCAGCTTTTCGAAAACCGTTCGGGTCGCATCGCCAACGAGAACACGTGTCGTACGTCGTTC
>NW_022685829.1:0-1249 GCF_011630105.1 Anneissia japonica
TGCCACCATTTCTGTTACTTTTTCTTTAGTGAAATCATCCCAAACAGCATCACCTTCCTCAACCATATTATCACCAGCAGCTTCATTTTCATCAAGATTGTTTGCATGTAATATGTCATAATCAAACCGTGCTTGCGCATCATCGACTGATTGATGCCTTTTCTCAATGTGTCGCTTTAATGCATAACTATATCTGAAAGTACGTTTGCATCCATCCTGTGAACATGTTATTGGCTGTACAAAGGCTCTTCCGAAGATAAGTTCATGTACATTTCTCATATGGTAAATGAGTGTATTAACATTACCAATAATAATTCTGTCACATTTTGGACATAAATAACCCATTTTAAAGTTATGTACTACTGGTATGGTCAATGGGTGTGATACAAGTCCAAATTCAATACAGATTGAGAATACTATACTGTACCTGGTCTCCTTTCAACATTTTCAGGTTTGCCAAGAATTTCAATCTTAGGCCAATTGGTTTAATTAGTTCCTTCGCAATGTCCTCATCGATCAATTTAAATGCTTCCTCATCAATACAATTCTCTATAAGTAAAGGATGAAATGAAATATGTATATTAAAATAATATTAAAAACATTTATGCAGCATTTTGATAGCATTAAAAAGTTATTATTTGTAAAGATTTCTTTTCCAGATGAACCTTTCACTAATATTCAAGATAATATATTGTTAGCATTACCATTTAGCTAAATAAATTAGTATAAATAATCTTCAGAGATAGGTGTATAATGATGGCAGTGAAGTATATAAAATTATATATATATATATATATATATATCATGTATATATATATATTGGTATAAATTTTATTGCAAAAAACAAAACATATACAAAAACAATCTATTGCAGCATATGCTGAATTGAAAAACTGTTGAAATTACAAAAATACAATTTATTACTAAATTTATTCAAAATTATTAAATTTTAACACATGCAATATTTAAATATTAAAATTTATAAAAAAAAAACTCTTATAGAAATTAATCAAAATGAAATCAATTGATTTGAAAAAATATATATATAATTTTTTTGGTACTAATTTTGTCATTATACATTATAAATATTAAAGACGGTAGTGAATCTAATAATTTATTTGAGAATAATCAGTAAATAGAATATCAAATATTTATTTAAATATTTTTTTTTCAAAAATATTTAAAAAAAAAATGGAGTTACAATTTTAAAAATAAATGTAAAAAAATATCTTTTGCCCAGTAAGTTCTA
>NW_022685830.1:0-1025 GCF_011630105.1 Anneissia japonica
ATATAAATTTAAAGTATTTAATCATCCCATTACTACAGTGTTTACATTCACCAATGAAACGTTATTTTTATTTTCTCCTCCGTCTGGATGTTTTTGGCAAAACAATTTCAAAATGAAAAAAAAAAAATTTTTTTCACCCGCCACTGACGATCGTAAAATTAGAAATTAGTTCACCAAAACTCTACACCATAAAGCCAGGCATTCCCTGCGCCCAGCAGTCATCGGCCGGCGCGATTCAATGAAGAACACAACGCGACGACGCACATGCAATGGATTGTTTTAAATGCCACCGCCAATTAGCAGACGCCGTCGCGTCTTCTAGCCCTCAGAGGGAGGGTCGTACGATCATCGTACGACACAATGAGTACACAGTTTATCAAAATGAGACCGCATTTAAGTCCGTGTTTGCCTTGTGAAAGCATTAGGAAGGTGACATTGGCATATACTGTACTTGGCCTTGTGCCATAACAATTTTTACAGCCTAAACTGAATCTACAATACCAAGACAGAAGATTAATTGAATACTGTTTTCTTATAGATGTTATTGTGTTGATTCAATCACTGGTCAACCTTCCGGATTGATTACTCCAGATTGTGGTAAGTAGACTACCAATCACACATAGACCAGATTGTTACAATCAAGTTTAACCTCCTTGTTACAATCGATCAGTTCATAAAATGTCATTTTCATTCGTATTCGACTGATCATTCTTCTTTAAACCACGGCCACCTGCGCAGTGGTAAAATCCTACTTAAAGAAGACGACCAGTCGAATAGAAAACTGTTAAATACTCGACAAAACAAAATGGCTGCATAGTTACCGCGATACACGCTGCGTAATCAAGGCTGCTTCGGATTGTGGCAGTATGGGTTTTTCGTAAAATAAATGTTTACATCCAGTTTTTGAATTCTGTTACCTTACAATTATTTTTTTACTTCAATGTGGGTAAATATTGTAATTTTTATTTTCTGAAGTTTAATCTAAATTATTAACGCAAATGTTGTTGCTAAACTGACCAATCAGC
>NW_022685831.1:0-661 GCF_011630105.1 Anneissia japonica
CAAGCCGTCGTACCGGGCTGGGTAAGAAGATAAAAGAAAGAGGAGAGAGGGACGGAAAGAGAAAGAAGGGGAAAGAAAAAGAAAGGAAAAGGAAAAGAAAAAGAGAAGAGAAAGGAAAAGAAAAAGAGAAGAGAAAAATAAAGACAAGAATAAAAAGGAAGATATAATGAACAGATATCACAATACCTCGGCCTGCAACCCCTTCTCCACTTCAAAAAGTGTCCATATCGCATTTGATCTAAGCCGCCAGGTATTCTCCGCAGTGGTGTAACCACCGGGGAACAAGGGGAAAATATCTATCTGTGGAAAATCTTTCCCCATTGAATGCCCTTTTCACCCGGGAAAGTGCCTGAAAATCTCAAATTTTAAATCCAAAATTTTGTTGAGGTAGGCCAATTTCCTCTAAAAATTGCACATTTTAGGGAGTTTTGATCAATTCCGACGAAATTAGAAAACAACATTTTTCGCGCGCTACGCGCGCATTTTTTAATGTTAAAGCCTGTGCTTGCTTAGACTTGCCACAAGTCTCTTATTTGTTATTATTTTTCTCATTCTGGACAGCGCCACCAACGAGAAAGTTAATTTAGAGATAGACGGAATAAGCGACTTGTAAAACACTGAAATCAGGCGCCAGGATGCCAAAAGAATGACGTAATCTTAC
>NW_022685832.1:0-958 GCF_011630105.1 Anneissia japonica
TCAACTTTTAAGGAAAGGGTCAACATTATTTTAATTTATGCATAAAGTGGGTCCACCTTGATATTTCCAGTACTGTTTAAAAATCCTGTCTGCGGAATCTTTTTTCATATTTCATACATTTTTAGCGCCGAGAGACTCCAGTAAATAGCTATATAAATGCTAAAACAATATCATCATCATCATCATCAGCGTCATCATCAGCGTCATCATTATCATCACCATTAAGTTGCTGTGGTAATTCCTTCGCTGCGGCCTAAAGGAATAACAAAAAAATAATGATAGTACTTTAATCAGTAAATCCTTGGATCAATTTGTAAGGTCCTTTATTAACAATTTACAGCAGTGACATTTTGATATCATACATCATAGATAGATATACTGTACTTTAAAAATCTATGTTACACACATAGTGTGTGAGTAGCAAAAGCAGCTTATCAGGAAAGGCTTCACCGTAAATTACAGTGGTCTCTGTACTTAGTTTAAAATGCTTACAGCATCAGAAACAACAATATAGAAGTAACTGCAGTAAACTTAAATTTCATTAAAATACATTTATGTAGAATAATTTCAATTTAACTGGAAATTGACTCATTGTTTTATTTATTTTTTTGAATTGTTATGTCATCGTTATGATACCATGTTTGGAATTTAAAATTAGAAATTGCAAGCTAGTAGGCCCTTGGGGACCCATGGTGGCCATAATGCAGTGCCAGTATATAATTTATACACATTTTAAGTAAAGAGATGTTCCATGAGAATTATGGTGATGATGTGAAAAATTAACGGGTGAACTTTTAATTATGTTAATTACCAATGAGCAACACACGCATTAACGGCAATGAGTTTCATTCAAAGTTAAATTACCATGGTAACAAAAATGTACTACGCAACTTACGACAATATCGCAACTGCTACTACTTTAAAACTTGCATAGTTAAGAAACAGCATCTGTGACCTG
>NW_022685833.1:0-650 GCF_011630105.1 Anneissia japonica
AGGCTTAGGTTTTTCGCGGCGGCATGCACGACGAAGGGCGGATACGGATAGTTTATAGTCCGACCATCACCTAAAAATTTTCCGGCAGCTTTCCTTCTGAATTCGCATAGGTTCCTTGTCTTCAACCCGGGGCCCTTGTCGTCTTTAGGATCTCCCGTTGATTGGCCGGTTACGAAGACCTCCCCTTTTTTCGTATAGTTGAAAGCAAAAAAATCGACCGTCAGCCTAATTATGTGGTGTCGGTCTTGCCTCAAGAATTCCGTGTCGATTTCGACGACCGTCATCCTCCCGCGAGCGCAAATCGTAGTCGACACCGAACCCTCGGGCACGGGAATGCTGTCTTCTCTGTGCTCCTCGTGATCGTGGCTCGACAAGACGCCCTCCGCGAGGACATTGAATCTCCGATTTCCCCACTTTCGGCCGTAGAAGTTTAACGTTGCCGTGTCTCCCACGTGCAGTAAGTTTTTCTCGATCACGACGTCTAATTCGGTATTCAGCTCGTTGCACGGATGACTCCTCGGAAGATCCGCGCTTTTCGGAGGAGGTAAGTCGTAGCAATTTTCGGTCGCTCCTCCTGACAGAAAAGTAAGCCCTCCCTCGTAACAGGTGTCGGGGCGACCGAAGTTATCGGTCTTTCTGTCGAAGTAGTA
>NW_022685834.1:0-1147 GCF_011630105.1 Anneissia japonica
TAGCAACTTGAGTATGTTTTTTTGTTATACCAATTTGCAATTTCTAGTATATTTTATATTAATGCAATCTTCTTTATTCCATTGATGTAGGCCCTACACTGAAAAAGAAAAAAAAAACATTTACGAGCTTGACAGAAAAAAAAAATAAATGATCAATCTAACAATACATAACAATTCAAATTCTCATTTTTGTTTTATGTAGAATAGGTTTATTACCGTTCATGCGGCAGTATATAACGGCCTATCATGATTGATGCTATGAAACACAGACATTAAGGTCATGGTTGAATGCGTTTCTGCTGACACGTCAATGTGTTACTGATCCGCAGTGTCAACGCATTTTACGTACCGAGACACGGACGGGAAAAACCAACAAAACAAAATCAAGATACATCGATTTTTAACGGATTCTGAATATTACCGTTTCTATTGATTATTAAGTACTTTTCTACTGGTAATATTTTTTTCATTTTTGCACCCGTGTGTTCCCGAGTGGTCGCGAGTGGTCCCGTGTGTTCCGTGTGGTATTTAGTAGAAAGCGCGTGCCGCGTCCGCGTTAGTAAGTTTGCTAGGCCATGACTAGGCCTAGGTCAGACCATTATGTTCTGTTGTGTAGGCTTATATTTATTATTACTGTGGTAGTATATTTTTGTTAGCATCTCTAGTTTTTTAAGCCATTTTCAACTTTTAGTATACTTGACTTTAGCTTGTGTAATTTTGCATATACATATTTTGTTCTGAAAAAATGATAATTTTATCAGCGTCCCAGGCGCAAGCCTAGTCTAAACCAAAGAAAAATGCAATTCGAGGCATTACATTCGTTCACAATAGTACTTTATTATGAATGCTACTCTATTATCAATGCAGTATTAAAATGAACGTCACCGATATTTTCAGATATTTAAAACATTTTTAAAATGCCATTGTGAAATGATAACATCAAAATCAGAATAGTGTACATGATTGATATAAGAATGGAAGTGCTAAAACTATTACTCCTTTACATTACGATTAATAATAATTATTAGACCCAAAGTTTAATAAACCCCCTATTATAAAGGTAATACCATGCCATTTTGTCATTCTAAACATGTATATAATTTTGTCAAAGCAATACCAATGGTAAAATGCTTTATAAAAAAGAATA
>NW_022685835.1:0-853 GCF_011630105.1 Anneissia japonica
GGAACCGACGACGGTCGACGTGCTATTAAAGTGCCCGTATTCTCTTAGGGCTCTATGATCTGATATTATAACCGTCGAACAATCGACGGAGAAAATTAGAACGAGAAGCATGATCGCCAGTTGTATCTCCATGCTCTTCAACTGCGGTCGCTACCGTCCGTTGGACGGCGACAAGGCTGAATTCGAGAAGGAGGAAGACCAGGTGATGGTGTTCTGTCGCGACTCCGATAAGATATGCGTGAAGATGAACGAGTTCAACAACAGAATCGAAGGAGTGGTTCAATTGCTGAACGCCAAGAAGCAGTACGCCAAAGACGAGATGCAAGATATCTTCAGAGAAATGATAACGTTGCGTAACCGATTGGGAGATGACGAAATGAACGGAGATGACGAATTCGACGAGGGCACGATGATAGTTGAGCTCAAGACACTAATGCGAAAAAAGATACAGTGGGAGAAAATGTTCGGAACGTTGAGTACGATAGACGGGAATCTGAACGAGTTGAAGATGAGAGGAGATTTTCACAGGCTGATCAACACGCTTCAGAATGCCTTGATGACGCTACCTTCGAGGGCCGGGGACGATGACCACAAAAAAGCACTGACGCTTGCGACCATGAACAACGACAAAGTAAAGGAGATTGCCGACCATCTCGAGTTACCCATGGACAGCGATAGTCTAGCCACCGGCTTCGTCGACGGCGATGTCGATGCTCGCGTAAACGACATGCTGGGCGGCATCGCATGTCCGCTGCCGACCAGACGCTATTACGCTACAGCCGCAGCCGCCACCAACGACGACGACGACAACGACGCTGCTGCTGCTGCTGACGTCGTTGCTGCAGTGTGAGTA
>NW_022685836.1:0-843 GCF_011630105.1 Anneissia japonica
CTTCTCTGATGCAAAACATATCCCTCTTTATCATAGAATGTTGTTAATAACTTTTCTGTTGATTTACCTTTAATATTAAAACTTTTATGATAATCACTTAACCATTCTTTCTTTGGAGTTTCTTTCTCACATGCAAAAGGAAGATCTTTATGCTTATTATGAAGATCACTCGGGTACCTCAAATCAACTTCAAAATAATAACCTTCTTCTTCGTCATTCAATTCCTCTTGAGAAGAAATAACAATATTCATCAAAGCCTTTTCATAATCCTTTTCTTCCACCCACTCTAATTTACCATAAGGCAGAGATTGAGACATTGCCCATCCATACAAATTATTAGCATCAAAATACATCAAATAATTACTATCTTTTTCACTATCATAATTTGGAAGATATTTATTATTTGCTTTAGCATATCTTTTTGAACATACTTGTGATATTCCACCTCTCTTGGACTTCTCAATCATCAAAAGCATATCCACATCACTGATTAAATCTATATCTTGTTTTGTCATTTTCAACATTGCACTCCAAGCTAAACCAGGAGCTGTGAAATAGTGGGCAGGATCTAATCCATAACAATTTTTATTATGACAGAGTGATCTAAAAGCTTCAAACACATCAGCTAACAATAAAACATCTGTTTTTAGATATAAATCGTGATATTCTCCAAGGTTCTTTATCTTAAATAATTTCCATATTTCTTGTGCGTGTTTATATTCCTTATCACTTATCTCTTCTTCATAAAGGTTATTATAGAAACTTTCTTTTGATGGAAGTTGTGTTTCTTTAAATCTCATAAATGAATCCATATAATCATAAGGATAAATTCCCTTACTTGTA
>NW_022685837.1:0-1192 GCF_011630105.1 Anneissia japonica
TAATTGGAATTGAAAAAGTTTTTTTTTTTTTTTTTGACACAAAGTATGGTAAACAATGTTTGTTCTTATAGCACATTTTATAATATGGGGCCATACTGTAGTTGGCAGTTAACAAAGTGCACTTTCTTTTTAGAATATGTTCAGTGGTTCTGGGCAGCTACCCCATTATTAGTATTGAGGAAGTGCCAATTACTCTAAATTTGTTTGGCAAAATCATACATGTGCTATTCTCCATGATAAAAACTCCTTGTATTATTACTGAGCCCCCAAAATGGGAGGTGGTCGTCTACGAAACGTGTTCATCTATGTGAGGTTCAACTGCATTAACTTTAACTAAAGAGAATGGTAAACAATGTTTGTTCTTATAGCACATTTTATAATATGGGCCATACTGTAGTTGGCAGTTAACAAAGTGCACTTTCTTTTTAGAATATGTTCAGTGGTTCTGGGCAGCTACCCCATTATTAGTATTGAGGAAGTGTCAATTACTCTAAATTTGTTTGGCAAAATCATACATGTGCTATTCTCCATGATAAAAACTCCTTGTATTATTACTGAGCCCCCAAAATGGGAGGTGGTCGTCTACGAAACGTGGTCATCTATGTGAGGTTCAACTGAATTAACTTTAACTAAAGAGAAGTTTTCAGAATTACCTTAAAAGGAAACTTATCTGTTCAGATACTTCTTTTGTGATTGAGTACATTTCTTGATTTGGAGTATTAACCTATGACCTAAAAATGTGTACATGATAATTAAAGTAGTAAACAAAATGTATGCTAATTTTGCAATATTGTCAGAATGATTTGCTAATGCTTCAAAAGATACTGGGCAAAAAATGCTCTCAACAATTGCTAGCTCTAGGCCTAACAACATTTAATTACAACCGAATCAATGCACATTGACCATTAATGACCCACAATCACATGGAGTTCTATGACCCATGTATATAAAAACAGCCCACTTGTAAATGTTAAAATAATTAATATACACAGTACTTTGGACAAAAAAATATAATAGATATACAAATCCAACATGGTTTGAGGTGAAGGAGTGAATTCTACTCTTCATGTTAGGAGGTCCAGCGGCGTATCTAGGGGGATGTGCAGAGGGGCACACACCTCTCCAAAAATTACTTGCACTCCCCAAGTTTCCCCCCACCCACCAAAAAAAAAATCACGGCAAAGTGTTAAAA
>NW_022685838.1:0-693 GCF_011630105.1 Anneissia japonica
AATCCGATCAGAATGACAAAATAAACTAAGCATCCACTGGAAGAATCCCAATATCTGCAGACTGATCCATTTTGGCCTTCCAGGCCTCATCAGTGCAGCTATGGTACAGACCCAAATGAAACGTTTGACCAGCTTTGGTAGGGCCCAGACTAGTCCAACGACCACTAATGATTACAGAGCCAAACCAAGGCAATATATATATACACAGCCCAGGTGTGAATGCAAATAGTGGAATACAAGCTATGCGGCTGGGTTCATACAGAGAATATTTTGTCATTCTTCGTTGCGCCACTGATTCTTTGTAGTTCCGCATTTTTTTTCCCCATGTGTGGAGGTACGGCTACAAGACCGTACTTTTTTCTTTGAAGTTCCATCCATGTGTTTTCTGTTTATTTAGCCCTACATCAAAAACTATATTAAGCCACTGTTTCAAAAAGTGTACGCCGTTGGTTGTGGAGAATATTGGCCATTGAAAAATAAGGTGGGTGACATTTTGAATAGGGGATAACAATCACAAAAGAAAAATTCTAAATGACTAGTCCTGTTCTTATGTGAATTTTCTCAATTCTCAGGTGTTCATGTAATAACAGTCAATGTACCTTGAGTTTTATATATAAAAAAAAAAAAAAAATAATAATAATAGTGTTATGTCCAATATTAGTGTCATCATTATTGCTATCGTTATTTCAAACA
>NW_022685839.1:0-1158 GCF_011630105.1 Anneissia japonica
TATATTCATGCCATTCTTTCTTCTTTACAATTACAGTCAAATCGATTCTCTAAAAATGCAATGTCATGGTGTCTGTTCAAATAGCTATGGTTCAATTCCCATTTATTTAAAATACAATGCTCCACAGTTGTTCACTCCCTTTAAATAGTAGATTGCATGTTAGCAATCGTTTCACTGAAGATGGCGAAGGATTTGCCGAACCATATCGAGTTTTGATAATAAAATTCATTAGGCTTTGCCTATAATGGTATTGAGGTTGAAAATTATTGTGGTATTCTTAAGATATATATATATATATATATATATATATATATATACATATATATATATAATACATATACATATATATATAATACATATGTATACATATATATATATATAATAATAAATATACATTTCAGCGAGAAGGCAATTTGTTGCCAAGTAAGCTGTATTAATTAAATCTAAATAGACAATGTTTTTGGCTGTACATCTCTATACCTGATACAGACTTAATATACCACAAACCCAATGTTTGCTCATTTGGATTATTACATATTCCTGGCAACTTATTACCATCTCTTTTTAAAAATCAGTATTTAGCACAGAGGCTCCTTACAATTCACAGCCTTAATCAAAAAGCCTCTGACAAAAACTAAATAAATAAACATGTTTAAAGTTAATTACGAACATAGTATTGCCTGTCTAATATCAAATGAAAAAAAATCTGATTAAATACTATAAATCAAATTAGTATATAGCTCGGAGGCTCCTCACACAGAATGGCCCTTGTCGATAAGTTTCTAACAAAAGCTAAACAAGTAAACATTTTTAATTATGAACATATTAGCCTATCTAATTGCAAGAGAAAACTAAAATATCAGATTAAATACTCTAAAACAAATCTATTATAAACTGTAATAAGATAATGTTTTGCTATAGGTATGTCAAACAAAAAATAAACAAATTACAAATTAATCCTAAAAGAATTAAAAGAGATACTGGCGTCTCTGGCCGAAACTACATAATGGTCTATGCTGTTAGAAATTTAATTGAGTACCCCGGTATTGCTGTTTCAGATTCATTGGATTACTCACACTACACTTCACAGCAGAAGTACTGGCTAGGTCTACCTTTGATAATCTTATTTTGTTGAAATTAGACCCTCATTAGCAAATA
>NW_022685840.1:0-824 GCF_011630105.1 Anneissia japonica
GGGGAGTAGCTCCGGGATATGACTTCTTCGGCCGCCGACACTTCCGGCCGCGCGAGATTTATATGGAGCGCCAGTTGGGCATTTCTCCACACCGCATGCTGTGGCGGCATATGCCTAACTTTAAGCCTTTGCTAAACTAAATAATCTGTCATGTCGCACAGTAATATTTACGTATTTATTTTAGGTATTGTATGTATATACAAAACAAAACGCAAAACAAAACGCATTTTTTACTGTATTTTTATTCATATTTCGTCAGTTTCCTTTATCCACAAAATAGAATTTCGTCAAATAAAATTTAGAATGATACACGTGCACAAATTTCGTCCTTTATCCACAAAATAAAACAAAATAAAACATTTTTTTAAATAATTTTATTTTTATGTCTGTTGTCTGTTCATGTTATCTTTTCATACAAGATCGGATGTAAAATAACACATTAGCGAGGGTGATGAAAGTGTGTTATTTACAAGAGTTGGAAAAAGAAATCTAGAGTAAATTTGTCGATCATTGGTGAATAAAAATTCTTTAGGAATATCTCTCTATTCTCATGCCCTTAATGTACATACACTTTATATCATTAAAGCCAATCTATTAATTTACTCAATAAAATAGTGTATTTAATTTATTGGTGATTTAAAATTCATGTCTTATATTTACATTACTGAATAGTAAACGAGTGCACATGTAAAAAATGAGATCTATAATCGATAACAAGCAATGATGTTTACCTTTAACAATTATTATCGTCAAGAAAGTATAATACATACTCCAAGTATTGAAATACACGCCATCGTGTTGGGATTCAATATTTCGACATTAAT
>NW_022685841.1:0-1383 GCF_011630105.1 Anneissia japonica
TAGTTTGGTTAACACTGCTCAGAGTATTCATTCAAATGCATTCTTAATTCTTCTTTATGCTTGACTAAGTCTTCCTTAATCTCTAGTCAAATACCTTGATAGAACCCAGTTTACGTAAAATTCCCCACAATTTGTTCTGGTGTCGCTTTTTTGGATCACGACTCGGAGATACTCGTTTTCTCTTTTGCCACTAAAAAGATACATTAACACAATAACAATAATTTATTATTTTCCTCAACATCTTCATTATCATCACCACCATCATCATCCTTATTATTATTATCATTATTATTATTATTATTATTATTATTATTATTATTATTATTATTATTATTATTATTATTATTATTATTATTATTGATGTTATTGTAATCAGCGCAACAACCAACTCCACCAGGTACCCACTTATAGGCCTACCTCTGGGTGGAAAGAAGCAATGTAGAGAAAGTTCCGCGCTCAAAGACAAAAGCGAAATGCACACCAAGGGATTGAATTGAAACTCTGACCCCGAAGTTATCATTTCATTTTATTTTATAGGATTTATATAGTGCACATATCCGAAAAAACTGCTCAAGGCGCTTTCCCCACCTTTATCACACAGATTACGTGCAAGCACCTCCACTTCCCGGGTATTTCCAATTATGGCTGCGTCAAACTGGTGTTTGGTTGTTTATTGCGTGTCTGCGTAGTAGGCCTACGCTACATTAGTGGTCTAGTTGAACATGTTATTGATATTGTTGTCATTAGATTGGTAAATTCATGATGTGAAACTAATAGCCTAAATGAATACGTAGGCTACCTGCGACCTAATGAAATTAATCGAAGAAACGGATGATGTTATTATTATTATTACTTTAGTTACTGTTAATATTAATATTATTATTATCATCATTATTTTTGTACATTATAATCCAATAAACCATACAGATTGTGATATAAAATAAACTATAGAGAGTCTACACAATTAAAAATATATTTTGGCAGCACACTGTAAAAACCGTCGTGGCATTAGCTTTAATCACGTTTGAGACGTGTTTAGCTTACGTGTTTGTTGTTACCCACGTAGCAAACTTGTTTATATGGTGTTCAGTAAAATTTGTTGACCTTGACAAATATCAGGGCTCCACACAATCCTCCATAGGGCTACATTCCAATTAAACACGTGGAGCATAATGCATTAATTACTCTGTTACTTAAATGCAGAGAAAGCCTACCTGACACCATGGATACACTGCATTTGCACAATAACGACACTTTTGTGATGTGTTTGCCCAAGTCCTCGCACTAGTCCATTCATTTGAGCAGTTGGAGCAGCAAAACTTGCCCATAGCACGATGCCTGCCCTGATATGGAGTTAATTGTTTCTCCACCTAAAACAGTGGA
>NW_022685842.1:0-1771 GCF_011630105.1 Anneissia japonica
GAATCAAATGCTTTTTTTACGTCTATTAGGACCATGCCTGTTAAATTACCTTTACTTGATTTTTATTGTGTCTTGTAAGTGAATGAGACACGTTTCAGTCGAGTATTTACCCGGAATCCTCATTGATAATCATTTATAATGTTACTTTCACTAAGGTATGTTTGTAATTGGGAGTTAGCAACGAACTCAATTATCTTGGATGCTAGGTAACACCGATTCGTCGGTTCTGACATTGTTTCTGTTATTCTTTTTATAGAGCGGTTTAACCCTGTCATGTTTTAATTCGTCAGGAAACACACCCATCGTAATGGAAGTATTGATGATATGTGTCAAGGGGATTTTCAATACACGCACATCCTTCAGACCCTTTGGCAGTGTTAAGCTGCTCTAGTAATTTAAAAATATAATCTTCGTAAACAGTTTCTGAAACAAAATTATCAGGATTTACACCTTTATTGTATAATAGAATTTTAATTTAGAGGATAATGTGTTATAGGTTCCAGCAGATGGCTTTAGTTTTTTCATTAATGATTTAGAGATATTAGTGAAGAAGTTATATCATGATCATAATAGACACTTTTAAGGGGTCATGGTATAAAGTACCATTTTCTTCTAAAACAATTTTAGAATTTGACTTTGATCCTCTAAATCCTAATTTACCTAGATGTTTTCAAAAAGTCTTCAGGTCATTTTTATGTTCATATACTTTGTTTTTAAAACAGCTAGATTTAGCTTTTCTGACATCTTTGATGAGTTAAGTATTTCTAAGAGCAGTGAATTTCTTATAAAATTCTTTATCATTGGGTCTTTTTATATGCATACAGGTATTTATCTCGTATATCACAAAGAATCTTTCAGGTCATCCAAGGTTGTGTTTGTGATTTTATTTGGATTTGTTTTGTATATAAGTATGTCGCATTTAAGAAGAAAACAGTAACTCACGATTCACAAAAATCTAGCAGCAAAGCACGTCAAAAAGGTTAAAACTCAAACGCTGATATGGGAATCAAATAAAACCCACCAATTAAAATCCACCAATTTACTAATTACATCATAGATGTATCGATCATATCGGCGAAAGTCTGAATCTTGAGAACGAGATAGTGTACAGCGGCTGTTGCCTTTGTGTGTGTAGTCAAAGTGAACAAAAAGAGAGCACAAAGAAAGCATGTCTGCTTAGCTCAAAGTACAACCACTAATTTACATGGGACTTTGACCTGTGACTGTCATCTATCACTTCAATCTGTTTTTTCCCATAAATGTATGTTTCTGTTTTGTAATACAACATAACTATAGATCTGTTGTGTACCAAAGTTTCTTAATTCTATCTTTACGTACAGCTTTCCACAAAGCAGGCCGACAAGCTGATGCAGTGAAGGTGTTAGAGCAACTAACTCACAATGCTGTCATGGAGAATCGATTTAATGATGCTGGCTACTATTATTGGATGTTGTCCATGCAATGTCTGGAAATTGCTGGAGGTATGACTAATCAATATAAGATGAGCTTCATGTGATAATTCACCCTGAGGAGCCTGGTCAGAAATTATTCATTTTTAACTGCATGCAAAAAACAGTACTGTATTACTGTTACTGAATGAGTTTAGTCTTGATCAGAAATTAATAATTTTTAACTGCATGCTTTACAGTACTGTATAACTATTACTGAAGGAGTTTGGTCTTGTCAGAAATTAAACATTATTTTAACTGCTTGCTCACGAGTATTACTATACTGTATGAAAACAATGCACATTATTAATATTATTACTGTT
>NW_022685843.1:0-1932 GCF_011630105.1 Anneissia japonica
GGCCTAAGCCTATGCGAGGTTTCCTTGCTAAAACTCAATTACCACAAAATCAAGACGATATTTTTTTAGGCCTACTGTACCTGTATTGTTATACGATAGTCAATCATCACAAATTAAATAACATCTTAATGTTTTCATTCAAACACATTTACCCACGTTGTCACTAACAAAAACAACATCGTTATAGTCTTTAGTCGGGTCGAGCATCGAGCCCCGATCGATCGCGAAAAACATACAGGAAGACCACGTTTAGAGAGCGCATGATCCATTCTACAAAGTACTGTACGCTATATGAAGCAAGAAGTAAACAACGAATAATAATATGCGTGTATTTTCTGTAAGATATCATTATGAAAAAAGTGAGACCAGGGAGATACATAAAATACATCTCCCCGGTAAGACAAAACAAATATTTTTAATGTTTTAATCAAACATAATTTCCCATGTAGTCTGATCACTAACAAAACAACATTGGCATGCTGTGCATGTGTCTACGAAGTATGGATGCAGAACGCGGAATAAACAGCTTCGCTCGACGTTGTGGTCATGATGTGAGAGAGTGAAACGAATAGCTCATTATCACAATCATTCAATTAATAATTATTTTATTTAATTGAAATACATAGGCTACTACTGTAGCAAATTTAATTACGTTTAGTAAGAACGGTAAAATTATAATTTAAATACTGTACTATCCGCTAGTCGTAAACGGTTTACAAAATTTATTCAACCAATTCAGGGATTCCCCATGTGCGTTGATTTGCTGTCGATTCGATCGTGAGTTGTTCAATGGCTTTTTAAAGAGTAGAAACCATTTCAGGGGCGGATCCAGGATTTAAAAGAGGGGGGGGGGGGTTCAAAATGTTCTTTTCCAAAAAACCACAAAATGAAATGGGGGTACTGGGGTCCTTGGCCCCGGGAAAATTTTGATTCCTAGATGGCCGGAAATTAGCTTTTCCGACTTTTGAGGAGTCTTTTAAGGTTAATTAAAGGTTTTCCCCCTCTTGATAAAAGGTCAGGTAATTTAATCTCATTCTTTAGGACTATCATGGAAAAAAATCAAAGACAGACAATATATTATTATATTCCAACAACATTGAGTAGTTGCATGTAGTCTTTCTTCTATGGATCGATGAACTGATAAGCCTGAAGAACGCATGTTCGTACATAAATTATTACGACGGTGAACCAAGAACAGTGTGTTATTTAATTGAAAACTAGATGGGCTAAGCCTAGTAATTGTCTGATCATCCAACCTATGCCTAGGTAGGTTAGCATGCCTTTTGTAAGCCAGGACCCAGTTTTGTTTTTATTTTGTTACGTTTCTTCACAGAGGGAGGTTCGTCCGAACCCCTTGAACCCCCTGGATCCGCCACTGCATTTGTTTTTTTACAAGAAAAATTGTTGTGTCAAGTTAATGTATTTTAACATGACTAAAACACGTCCACGTTTGAAGATTTGATTTTCATGCACCGTGGATTCATGGTACAGTACAGTACATTCATACTTGCCAAGAAAGGGCGATGCTAATTTGGATTCTGAAAGTTGAACTCCGCGTTAACATACATTTAACGAGAATTAATAAATTTACCTGACCGATAATGCAAGTTTATTAAAGTATGACTGTGCATGCGTTGTTTCATTTACGTAAATATATCATTTACTGATCTGTTTACGGCGACGTAAATATATCCACTTCCTAAAAGAAAATTTAGAATCTCTGCTGATGATGAAGACCTTTTCTACTAGGCCTAGGCCTACGTACTACATTACAGTAGGCCTAGAGGACTACTACTAGTTATAAGTACTCATAGGCTAGGGTCTAAGGCTAGGGTCTAACCCTAGGCCTAAGATTAAGAAAGAATGTCCGTGCCTGGTCTGTAGGCCTAGCTAGACCCCACACTCTAAAGTAAGGCCTGCACGGGGAATGTA
>NW_022685844.1:0-610 GCF_011630105.1 Anneissia japonica
GGGCTTCTTGGTTACCCGATTAGAGTTGGATGTAGTGTTTTTCCCTGGGCCAATGTCTTTAATCAAATCGGTAACAGTTACGAAATATACCTTCTGTGAATTTTTAAAATTAAACGTGAAACCTTTTACTGTGCAAATAGTTTTACCCTATAGTATATTTTATAACAATAATTTTTTATTTATTTATTTTTTTAGGGTCATCGGGGTCAGTGTCTTTAATCATATTGGTAACAGTTACAAAATATTATATCTTCTGTGAATTTTTAAAATCGAATGTGAAACCTTTACTGTGCAAACAGTTTTACTCGAGTATATTTTATAACAATAATTTTTTAGGGTTATCAGATTCAAAACAAGAAATAAATTTATCGTCTTTTGGTCTATCTCTTTTTTTGTCAGTGCCCTCTAAATAATCTCCGGTAGGAGGTTGACTATCTACTGGGTTAGTATATTGCTAGTAAAAAAAACGCAGGAATCTGATCCATAATATAGAACACGATTATCTACCTTACCTAAAAATCATATAATTTAAGATGGATGGTAGTTGTTGTGAAGCAGCGATCACTACATTTAATTTCTTATTAATTACATCGGATTGTTCTTCACTTTA
>NW_022685845.1:0-1037 GCF_011630105.1 Anneissia japonica
GTATTCAAGATACATTTATGTTTTACACTTACGTAAAATGTGAAAAAATGTTGACGTATCCGTCATACTAACCGTACGCGTTCGCGTGCGAAACCTCCCTAATGTCATTTTACACAGTTCAATATTTAAGCCTAAGTCTAAACTTATAAGAACTAATATTTCAACCAACCTTGATACTGTCGGAAAGAACGAAATCGTTCTAAAACAAAGAAATATAAACATTAAATATTAATACTAGAAATATATTCGACTGTACTACCGTGAATCAAAAAAACACATTATATTCACTTTTGAATTTTTTTAGATTTTTTGGCTTAGGGGCATCCTATGGATAAAATCAGTCATGGTATTATACGTAAGTCTAACGTATGAATTCTACAGGCAAAACTGGATATAGTGCCCAATATCTGATTGTTCATGCTTTATTGGCTTTTGTTTTAATTTAGTCTAGGACCTGACTGAGATTTGTATGCACTTTATTTAGGAGAGAATATCTCAACCGTTATAGACTAATATGAACCCTAGGAATAACATGGGATGTGTGCCAAAATCTCTATCCGGGACGAACAGCCCGAACATGACCACGCCCTTTTTTAAATGACCACGCCCCCTTTTTTTATATGACCACGTCCTCTTTTTTAAATGACCACGTCCCCTTTTTATAGGGTAGGGGTATTTTAAAATTAAGCTAGACGGTATGAGAAAATATTAAATGAAGGGGTTTTTGTTCTAAATGAGCACACATGACAAGGGGATTAAATTCCTGAAATTACATCTTAGTCACATTTTCCGTTGATATGCAAATAAGCTTAAATATGCAAATTAGGAGTAAAAAATTATGGTTCCCATGTGCTGAGAACCGCTGCCCCGAGAGAGTTCCTTTCTTTCCCAAATTGTTCAGACCATGCATATTTCTATTTGCTTTAATGTGACATTTGCTTAAAAAATGACTGAAAATGCCATATTTGACCAATTTGCAAATTTTCCCTATTCCCACGACTACTGACTAAAAAGTTTGTTTTGGTCTGAAACAACGC
>NW_022685846.1:0-4943 GCF_011630105.1 Anneissia japonica
TACCTATTTTCAATATAATAGATGACGATACTTACCATAATAAAAATATAGTTGATGATAATAATTTGTTTATTAAAGATATGAATGAATTAAATAGCGATATAATTGAGGAAGATTGGTCAGATGTTTATCAGTCCAACCTTTCGTTTACTTTGGATTTATTCCTAAATAAATTTTATTAGATTCATAATAAGCATCTTACAAATCTAAAACCTCAGGCTAAAACGCATAAACCTAAACAGCCTTGGATGGCACGTGGTCTTATCAAAAGTAGCAAGACTAAACACAAACTTTATAATAAATTCATTAAATCACAAAACGTACAACGTAAATAAATTTACATAAAACATAAAAACCTTTATATCAAACTATGTCGGACTGCCAAATGAAGATATTTTAAAAATAAATTTCAACGTGATAAAGGAAATCTTAAATTGACATGGAACGTAATAAACTCAGTTTTAAATCCTGGTAAACACAAGAAAACATTTCCCACAATAATACAAGACGGTTCAGATATACTAACATCCCAGCAAAAAATGTGTGATTCCTTTAATAAATATTTCTCCCAAATTGGTACTACATTGTCTAACTCCATACCAGACTCCAATATCGATCCATTGTCCTATTTACCAACTGCACTAGTATCTTCCTTCTTTATTGACCCAGTTAGTGTCGAAGAAGTAATCTCGGTTATAAATAACTTGGATCCAAATAAAGGATCTGGATTTGATAATGTTTCGTCCCGAACAATTAAACAAGTTGCCCCTTATATACTAAATAAATTAACATTTTCCATAAACTGGTCTTTTACTTCTGGCCATTTTCCAAACTTATTAAAAATTGCAAAAGTTATACCTCTATATAAAATAGGTGATAAAGATCAAACTTCAAATTATCGACCTACTTCCCAACTGAGTATCTTTTCCAAAATCATTGAAAAATTAATGCACCAAAGATTATATAATTTTTTAACAAAGTACAATATTCTTTATTCACATCAATATGGATTTCGTCCCAACCACTCTACTGCTCATGCCATCTTAGACCTACTCAATAACATTATACAATCTTTCGAAGAGAAATCTTATTATCTGTTTTTATTGATTTATCAAAAGCTTTATTATTAATCATAAAATATTACTTCATATACTGTATAATTATGGCATAAGGGGAACCGCTTTAAATTGGTTCAAAACTTACCTGGAAAGTCGCAAACGATATGTTACTCTTGGCTCTTTTAAATCGACAGTAAACGATGTAGTTTGTGGCGTTCCACAGGGTTCTGTTCTAGGACCTCTTTTGTCTTTAATATTTATTAATGACATTTATTACTCAAGTAACTATTTAAACGTCGTCTCGTTTGCTGATGATACCACATTATACTATTCAAACACTGATATAAACACTATTTTCGACACTGTTAATACTGAAATAATCATCACAATTACTGATTGGTTCACCTCAAATAAACTTATTATTAATATACAAAAAAACAACTACATCCTTTTTCGTACCAAACAAAGAAAGACAAATCTTTCTGCATCTTTTCTCACATTAATATCAATGGGAACAAATTGAACGCAAACCTGAAGTATTATTTCTTGGTGTCTATATTCATGAATCTTTGAGGTGGACCAATCACTAAAATTATGTAGCTAGGAAAATATCCAAAATAATTGGTGTTATTAATAGAATAAGACATTTCTTTCAAATTAACATTTTGCTTTCTTTATATAACACTTTAATACAACCATATATTTTGTATTTCAATATAATTTGGGCGGGCGATTATCCTTCCAACCTCCACAGCCTAAATACGTTAATAAAAAAAAAAGCTGTTCGTTTTATTACATTTTCTTCCCACATCACTTCCTCCGAACCTCTTTAAAAAAAATTAAATATACTCAAATTAAATGATCTACACAAAATGCAAATTGCCTCTTATATTTTTCAGTTTTTTCATAACGAACTTCCATTAAACAAAATCAAACCCGTATCCCACAAGTATAATTTACGTAATGTAAACAAACTTTGGTTACTTCATATTCCTTATGTTAAACTTAGGTTATCTGAACATTTTCTTTCCGTATCTGGACCACGTCTATGGAGTGGTCTTGATAACAACTTTAAAAAATGTATATCTCTTCCAGTATTCCGAAAAAACCTTAAAAAGCATTACATATCAAAATATAATACAACTAAGTTTTTGTGATGTTTTACTCTTGTTATTTTGTATTTATAATATAAGTATACTCATGTTTATATTTCTTTAAGGGTCCTATTGTGACAAGTGTTTTAGCACTTCTATATTATGATCCTCCTTACAATTTATACTTTAATCTACAATATGTATGTATACTAAAGTTTTGTATTTTGGAAATAAATGTCACGAAACGAAAGAGACACGGAAAAACAATTAACTGGATGTGTACTTGTGTGCCAATTGTAAGAGTTCGTATAATTTATTTCAATTAACAATCATCAAAATCAGTATATCAGTAGAAACCATTAAACTAAGAAAATCACTAACAATAAATTACATCTTACCATTGTTATATTACCCTACTTATAGCAACATTACCACTATACTAAATCAAGTATATACACAGATATTATTAGGTGTTTTCAAGTATAGTTCCATACATTTTAATAAAATAGTCGATAAGCTAACGACCGTAATAAACACTTTCACAGCATTCCATTCGTCACTGTCATCTGTTGTAGATACACATTTACTGAAGTAGCAAATTTAATTAATAAAATTAAACATTGAGTATTTTAAAAAAAGCTATGGTATTACCTTCTAACTGTTACCTAAACTAGAATGTGAAACCATATCCAGAACCGGTTTCTCCTGGACCAAACATAAATGTCAACATCAATAACTAATCATTTTGACCGACTATATATGATTAGTAATTTTCTCAAACATAATACTCTAAATTTGCATTTGCATTATTTCGTTAGTTGTATGGTACCGTAAGGAAGGTGTGTGTGTGTGTGTGTGTGTGTGTGTGTCACATGGGACTCTATCTACTCCATCGCAATTAAGGCATGCAGATGCTTCATTTTTAAAGGCATAATCCTCGTAAAGAGTAAATTGTTATGATTATAGTCCCGTCTAACAGAATGTTAATGTGAATGCCAAGTCTTGTATATTGGGGTTCAAATATGTTAATCACCAACTGAATTTAATGGATGTTAATTTATATCATGGAGTTATTATTATGTCTCGTGAAGTCATTAATATTTTAAATATAAGATATTATCTGCATGCATATTTAGTTCCAAATGCACAAATGTACTTGTGCGGTGCAAAGATGATTGGTAAGGTCTAATTTTAATTTGTAAGTTTGAAGTGTTGAGTGGAACTAGACGTTCTACCCTTCAATTCATATTGATACTTGTACCAAGTTGAATTGAAAATTGAACTTGAACTTGGGAACTGTGACGTATAATTGAAAGGGTTCTAGTGCGATCCAGAATCGTAGATGTGCTTTATTGGTGTTTGTGCACACGTGTGGATACAGTCCTTGTTCTGAAGACCAGAGTTCGATAGCAAGTCGTAACGCCCGTAGGAAACCGCGGAAGAAGCCGGTTGGGAGCGATACATTCGCTTATGATCAAACCGTCATATTTTTAAATTATATTCACTCTGTTGGTTATTTATTGCCATCCATATTGTCACGTTTATTAAAGCAGCGAAGTGACAAAACATTTCACTTGCTTGGGTGCCAACATAGGAGAAAGGCAGATAAACTTCTTTATGATCGTAGTTTCTTGTATATCTATTTTGTTGTAGTATAAAGTTATCAGATTCAGTAGCTCATCACATTCCCTTTTACTATTGAATCGAATCACAGCTGTAACAATTATCATTGTGTGTACCTGAAACAACATTATTATTATTTCCATTTCAAAAACTAATTGCAACCCTTTAATAATAATTTGTCAAGTAGAAACAGAACGTTCCCACCAAATCCGAACTGCCTCTGGATATCAGAACTTTATTTGTGTTATGAGACTCGAGATCATCAAGATGTGTCTGTGCAGCAACAATTATACACACTGCCACTCCTTTCTTCAAATTATAAATTTCAGTCATATCAAACAACGGCAAAAACAAGCCAAACCAGTCACTCGTCGCAAAAAAAAAAAATCCAGTTTTATTTATTCAAAATAAGAGCTATAAAATGGTAAAGAATCATTTAAATCTGACATTTCCTTATGAAGTTACAAATGTTTGAACATACAGCTGTTTAAAGAAAAATATTTGAGAAATCAGCGTTCAAAGTTTAATTCTCAGGCTGAAACTATCACAAAATGTTTGTTTTAACATTGAAAATGTATGTATGTATGGATATATAAAGGTTAGCTTAGTACAATAAAATAGATTTAAAAAATGTTGACATTTCAGCATGTTTTGGCCATCATTAACTCTAAAACACGATTTTCGAAAAATGACTGGTTTGGATTGTCTTTGCCATCAAGATCTGTCTGTGCAGCAATAATCAACACTCCCACTCGTTTCTTTAAATTTCAAACTTTAGTTCCATTAAACAATATCTTTACTTTGTTGTCATTAATTTTATACATTGCAAATGTAAACATACAATTTGTAAAGTCTAATTTATTTCATATCTTGAAGAAGAGAACTAATTGTTTACAATGAAATGAAATATGCAACTTACTTTTGATAAACTTGTAAATTATAGTAAAAATAGTAATAGAACATTTAAGAACATTATTAGTATTGGAACATTACGTAATTGGAACATTATTTTTTTTAAATACAATTTTTGCTAATTAATTGGAATAAAAAATCAATTATAATTAAAAGAGCAATCACAATTAAATCTAAAGATATATATCTCTGTAAAAGTATGTCTTCTGATTTCTTTTTATTATATTTAACATCTTATACATTTATTATTATTATT
>NW_022685847.1:0-1711 GCF_011630105.1 Anneissia japonica
CTACTGCTAAATTCGTGGGAAAATGAAAAAAAGAGGGCAGTGGTATTTAAATTTTTAACTCCTTTTTTGCTGGTTGTCAAAAATAAAGCTTCCATTCATCACCATTGTGAAAACTACTACTATTGTTTTAACGAAAGGCAACCAGCAACCGACACAAATACGTATGGCTGACTTAAGGGCGACAAATTGGACTAATGACGAAGTGAAGCAGCTACTGCTAATTCGTGGGAACACGAAATACATGCCCAAATGGACAGGACAATTCAAGCTGGTTTTGTCTACATGAAGATCATTGTTATTAAACTTAAGGTTTGATCGGGCGCCATATTGACAAAAATAAAAAATTGCACCCTCTGTGTTTTAAACTTTCAATATTACACCATTCTATGGGACGCATTATTGCGGTAACAATAACACAGGCGCTGTGAGATAGGTTATAGACTGGTTATTATGCCAACATGCTTACCACAACATTGCAGCAATTTCTATTTGAAAGGGGCTTCTGTTAGTATCCCTGGATATTTTTTTTTAAAATTTCCTTCACATCCAAAAATTACTTACAGGATGGAACAGTAGGCAGTTTTCGTGCTCGACGTACGTTAGTTACGGGTTTGCGCATGCGTATTTTGATTTGTTTACAAAAGGGGCGGAGCTTTCACGCTGTATGCTGGGTACTAACGTTAAGGTTAAGGTTAACGTCGTGTGGCGAAACTACCTAATGTTTCATAAAGACTGTTATTGAGGCCTATGCAGTGGAGTTGTTTTTAGTAGTGAGAAAATTTCTTGGTGGCTTTGGAATCGAACCCAGGATCCTGGGATTAGAAGGCAAGCATCTTAACCACTGGTTAAAATATGCCCATGGGTTTCTAATCGATCTAAAGGGACATTTTGTTTTGGTTGGTTGGATTCATGTAGTTTGAATATCAAGGATAGCCCACTAAAGTGTGCAGGCCTAATTTTATCATCTATGGCATAATTTTAATTTTTAATTTATGTATTTCAGTGCAATTTCTGAAGAAGAAAAAGAGACAATTCGTCAACAATTAATCAGAAGGTTTGATGAGCCTGCCCCCCAGGTGGCACTACAACTAGCAGTTGTCATCGGTAAAATTGCACGAGTAGACTGTCCGAGGAATTGGCCAGAACTTGTGCCAACAATTATGGAGGGACTAAAAGCAAATGATGATTTCCTTCACAATAGACTACTTTTGACATTGCATCACGTCATCAAAACATTGTCAGCCAAAAAACTTCCTGCTGATAGAAAGACGTTCAGGGAGGTAAGATGCTTTTACTAATTTTGTATAAACATTTAACAGTTTTTTAATTTTGATGTATTTAGTGAGAAATGCACCAAGGATAAACCATGAAAGTTCAAAGACTTTTTTATGATCTCTCTGGTGATGAATTTGGTAGTACTGTACATCAGGAGACACAACCGCTACTCTCTTCCAAACACTGCATTTTTTAACTTACACACAGAATTAATGGCTTTGACATCTCATCCAAAAACCGGTTGGCTGTTGAAACTTGCATTTTAGACTTTCTGCTGAAACAAAAGGAGAGTAACCCATGAAACTAAACTGTGGACCGAGATTAAATAACAATCTCCATTATGGTTGTAGCTACCACAAGTTTAGCCGACTGAACCCAGCTACTCTGGATAATACTTTTAATTATGATCAAATGATAATTTATAATATTTATGCCT
>NW_022685848.1:0-1397 GCF_011630105.1 Anneissia japonica
ACCCACGTTATAATCAATTGAATGCGTGGGGGCACAATGAGAACGTGCTGCACATGCAGTTTTTATTGATGGGTTATTACTGTTTTCCGTGCCGGATAACATTGTCCGACTTCATAAATGACCTGCCGACGCCACCGGAATTCGCCGACACGTCGATACCGTTTTTCGATTTCCTGAGAATTTGGAAATTTGTCATCGTCAATTCGGAAGAGAAACGTCAACGTCTGTACGCCATGATAACATTAGCTTACATATTTTCTATCGACGACCCAGAGAAACACACTTATCACGCCGTCTTCGAATTTACAAAGCCGTTGCGACTCGTTCACGTGATAAAAACGTGCAGCACCAAGCATCCCGTAGACGAGAAGAAGACGAGGCAAAGGGACCTGCAAAATCTTTACTTCGCAAACAATTGGTACCTAGACGGAGACGATAGGTGCAACACCAGCGTCGAGTACCGCTACGACGCGAACACCGTTCGATTCGATCTGTACGTTTGCCAGCCGGATCAGGCCCATCTCGGTTTCGTGTTGAACATCGACGACGGTACCGTGGAACCGGCACCGCCGATCGGACTGCAGCTTCGTTCGGAGAAGGACGTATCTCTGGCCAGACAGAAACCGATGGAATATGGCAAACGACTAGACCTCTATTTTAAACCGTCTTCTACAGCCCGATACATATGATATTTAGATCCCAACTTTTGTTCATTCATTTCTTTACTGAGATTTTAACGAATCAATAAAGTTATTGTGACAACATAAAATAATTGTATGCGTACATATTATGTGTTTCGTCTATCGTTTCATCAACTTTGTCATCATCACCTTCATTCAACTTTCAATATCCAACATTTTTTCTTTGTTATTTTTACGAAGTTAAAATAATCAGACAATACAAAACTATTATGGTTTTTTATTTTATTTAAATTATTCTTTTTCTACGCCATCCTCATCGGCTTGATGCTGTCGAGAAGGATGGGTAACGTCTTCCGACAGATATTAGCATATGGCGATGCTTACGTCGACGGTAAAAAATGATACGTTGGATAGCGTATGAATTCGTTCTTACGACGACCTCCTTCGTCAAAGGATCGCAATGTCCGGACGTCACGTGCAATTCCAATCCCAAGTCGTATCGTTTCGAAAGTTCGTCGCAACGCAGGAGACGGGGATTTCGTGCACGTCGACGTGGAGGACCTCGAGGTGGTCGTGCGATTTCGAGTGGGAGACGAAGAGTGGTCGGCGAGGAGTCCCGGGAAACTCGCAATTGGTAGCTGGCACAGCGTCGCGGTGTATAGGGTAGGACGGTCGATTCTGGTACGGTTGGACGAATGAAATCATTAAAATGTCCCGTAGAAAAAAACGACTGTACCGAGATGCTAAGAAACATCC
>NW_022685849.1:0-1946 GCF_011630105.1 Anneissia japonica
TGATCTTAATAGTGGCGTTAAATAGGTTTGTTTAATACCAACTTGTCTTACCTGTGTAGGTGTAGGCATAGCCTAGCATTTAGTGCAGTACTACTGTATGTATGTAGAGAATACGGAATACTACTCTACTGCCTGGCGCGGCCTAGGCCCCTAGTTTAGGCCTATAGGCATACAAACTATATAATAATATTTCAAATATTAGCAAACAAACAACACTATTTTAAATAAAGTGCATTAATTTACATGTTAATTATTAGGTCCATGGAACTATCTAGGACCTACTACTACTACTACAGCATTACTAAAATGCCAGTTTATTCGTCCTGGAATGTGAATGCTACCTTGAAAACTAGCTCAAATTTGCGCGGAAAATGGCTTGGAAAAATGTGCACAGAACTGAACTTCTGCATGATACATTGACAATGGTTATATACAATATCCAGATTAGTTCAAAGACTAATTTTCAGCATTCTGCTCGGAAATACAACCACCAGCCTTAGGCATGGCCCTGTTGGTTCCATGCTGGATCAAAAACTAGTAGATGGTCAAATGTCCAGCCATTTTGATGGTCAAAATACAGGGACATTATTATTACTGTACATTAGAAAAGATTGAGAAACAAGATAGTCTATTATTTGTCTTCATTTGTAATTTTTAAACTAATTTTTATTCTTATATTACAAAAAAGTATTATATTAATGAAGTAATAAATTCTATTCAAAATAATTAGGTCGCGGCTATGTTACACCACTTTGCAATGCATTTGAATATGGGCTTTTCACAGTGATGGTTAATATATATTTTCAACAAAAATTATCATTGATGATTAATGCCAGAATGATTAATTCATTTATAAAGATATTGTAATATCAATACTAATTGTTTTTGAATGGTGTAAGAAGTGTCACTCTGATTTTTTTTTAACTAGTCTGTTCAAACTTTTTATTGTACTTCTCTTCTTACAGGAAATACCGACATATTGGATATCGATGGCTTTCATTTGGTAGGTGTTTAACAGGCTAAAGAAATCATCTTGAAGAAGTCATCCCATCTTGCACTGTGTGGGCGATTAGGGACAAGTTCCCAGAAGCTTTGAAGACTGCCCTGGGTTTTTTTGATGCTATAGAAGATGATGAAATAAACTGTGTGTTGGAAGAATTATTTATAAATTGTTATGGAAGATACCTGATAAGTCCATCCTCATTAATGCAACAGATCTTATGTAATAGATTCATTCTTGACAATTCATGTGACAACTGTGTTCTGTTTTTTTGACAATCTCATCACTCATGAAAGGACATTTTGTCAGCATAGGCCTAGAGCTTTTGTATATGAGTAATTTCACAGTAAATGGACATGATATCCTAACATTTTCATGGAAAAATAGACTACAGATGATTTTGGCTAAACTCTGTGGAACAGAACATATGATATCAATGTTTTGGAAAAGGGGTATTATAAGATAGTTAAATTATCTTTTCAAAAGAAATATGCATGTTTGTATTTTAATACACTACAAATCCTATTCCCATGTAACGGACGAACAGGATTTTGACATACATTTGGGTCATTGACTTTCCATTGTGGATGCACCAAAAATAAAATGCATGATTACCAATTTTTTTTTTTAATATCTTACTGTATATATTCACTAATTTTATAAACATTTAAAAGTAACAGATATATTTCTTTTTTAGGAACATTGGGCCATTTTTAACTTCCTAAATTGTTTGACATACAATGTTACATCCATTACAAAAACCATCAAATTGCATATTTTTTTTAATAAAAAAGGGTTTTATTTTTCTTTCTAGTGTTTTATCTTATTAGTTTCCAATATATTTCTTATAGAAATAATGAATCCATCCTTATAATACAATTTAAAAAAAATATCCTACATCTAATTTTTAGACATTTTTGTATGGTGAAATATGGCTAAAAAGTAC
>NW_022685849.1:2345-9587 GCF_011630105.1 Anneissia japonica
ATAAATTATTTGCCATGTACAAGGATGATAAATTGTGTTTCAAAATATTTATTTAGTAACACCAGTAGTCTTGAATTTACTCTATGTACAACAATAACTAAGTGAAGCACCAAAAATATGGATGTTGAATATCATCATTTAAGAAGAAATTTTGGCTATGGTAAATAATACAAGACAATCATCAGACATGATAAATAGAGCAGTGCAATTAAACTTGCCTAAGATGACTAATAATACATGCCGAATTGCTGTGTTTTCCATTACCGTAAATGCAAGTCAAATTTTGTTAGGGTCGAACAATTTCTCAATGGCATTTTGGATATGACATAGGCAAGATCAACTATATATTTTAAAATACTAAACAAAAAATGGTGTGCAGCAAAAAAATTGAAGCTTTCTCTTAAATTCCAATACCAAATTGATCAGCATGGAGACATAGGCATAAGTCCAGGCATTAAAAAATAAGCAGTTTCATAGAATAACTTTACACAAGACTGTACAAAGCCATACGTTAAAATAGTTGTTCCTGTATACTGTATATTGAGCCACATTTTCATACTGTACTATCAACTTTGCACATTACATATTTCAAAATTAATCCTCACAATTTGTTTTCTAAATCTGGGTCACATATTTGCTTCAAAAGGATTACTATTGAATGGGATTATACCATTTTGGTGGTGGAGGACGATAGTTGCTTGTACAGGGTTACCGGGTAGCACAGACACGAAGGGACCCTTATGGGCAAAGAAAGTCATTGATCGAGTTCCTAGTCCACATTCCAAGTGCCCTGAGCATCTTACATTAGATGGATTTGTGCGCTATATAAAACTACACTATTATTATTTAATAATATTAAAGATATTTTGCAAATGAAACAGGTACAGAAATACTGGTACAGTATTTATTTATTTATTATAAATTTGGCATGCAATATAAACCAGATGTAGACCAGAAAAATAAATCACTAGATAAATCATTTTAATTTAATTCTTTTGAAATATTTTGGGCTCAATCACTGAGCATCACCACCTTCTGCTAACCATGGATTGGACATGTCCATTTCATCATGTCCACACAGATGGGACTGTTTGCATCACATCCGTTTGAGCCTGTCATTTGCTCCTATTGAGAAATAAGTATACTTTAGTTACAATAATGCAAAACCAGGTTTGTTAAAAATCAAAAATTTTATCAAACATTGGCATTTGCTGCTTTATCAATAACATACCATACTGAGATACTGTATACTAATCTGGAAAGACATTCATCAATTGACAGTATTTTCAAATTTTTTAATTACTTGATTGAAGCCTTCCTGTCTGCTAGTGTGTAATGTGTTATTGTTGCTCTTAATAAAACTGACACACCATGCCGATATTTTTTTACCATTCCAATATATTTGTTTCATGTAGTCTGGCTGAACAGTGATGAGATATTCACTTAATTTTCTTTTGCTCACCTTAAATTGTGTGTAGCTTTCATTACAAGTTTCAGCAAACAACCAGAGTGTTTCTTTAGGTTGTTGGGTGCTTGTATGCTTTGTACCACCTTCTTTCGTAGATGCCAATGTTGGGTGGTTGTACTCATGGCAAATGTTGTGGTATGTTTGTCATTATGGCGACTGGCAAATACCTATGTGGCCAGAGTGTTATGTTTCGGCATATCACATATCTTGTCCTACAAAAAAATATATATACTGTTATATATTTTATTTGAATTCCACATTTCAACAACAGCTGAAAGTTAGGTTTGGAGTAACATATGCACCATGTTATTATTTAATGGGGCATTATTGTTGTGTAGCCTAGCTTCTAGGCCTACATTATATCAATAATAATTGGTGTTGGCTCTGATGATATACTGTAGTGTTATAGCACATCACCTTTATTTTAAGACAGTGCGGTTTTTATATTTAGGCCTAGTCTCTAGACAGTTTTTCATAGGACCAGGCCTATAACTTGGCCTTATAATATTATTAGTAGGCCTACTAGGGGCCTAGGCCTATTATGAAAAAAAAAATTAATGTGACAAAGTCGCCATGGCATGACAATTCTAGGCTAGAAACCTACTAACTTTACCGTCAGCTGGATAAGGCTGCGTGCGAACTCACCTGCTGCGGGACTGAAGCAGTGTCCTGGTCAGGAGTGCACTGCTGCTGGGTAGACACTGACTGTGCTAATCCTAGGCATAGGTCTAATTATAAACAAACAAGTCATCGGACTGATATACGTTTATTAATTCAATTGAATTATTCCTCCATGATTGAATTGACGTTGACTAAACCGTCTCTCTGTAACTGCGTACGTAAACAATCACAAAAACTCACGACTTCACACTACTGTTATGTATTGTCTAGGCTAGTTGCTCGATCGTCGGGACGATTTTCCGATCAGCTGCTCGCCAAAATTGACAGACTGGTCTTGAATATTAATGAGTTGGTTAGAAAATGCTACCAAGCTACTGAAAAAAGTGATCAGCCTCGTTTTCACCTGATTTTCCCGTCTCATCACATCATGTTTTATTTCTCTAATTATCGTTACATCTCAACGTTTTGAATTTTTTAAGTATTTTTCCCGAACTCAGGAAAGGTTAAATAAGCAATATATGGCCACTTGTCTCATCCCCGCACTTTCCCTTTAAAACTCAGTCATTTACATTAGGCTATTGCTTTGATTATGTTTCCCCAGTACTGTATGCTATGTTCTGTACTGTACAGAACAATGATGTTTAAGGATTTTTTTTTTTGCTCGGACAGAGTTTGAGGCAAATGTCAATAAAATTTGATAATTCCAACGATCTAACCTTTTTTTCCATATTTTCGCCAAGTTTTAGAGTATTCAAAAATCTATTTCTCATTAAGCTCTTCTCATTAACCAAGTTTTTTGTCAAAGTTTAAGAATAATAATAAGAGCGTGATGTTTCTAGTCTTTATTGCACATTTTTCTCCTGTGTAGATATAGCAGAGTCCGTTTCATGTCGCAATCCACTGGCACAAAAAGTTGTATATAGAGTCCACCCAATAGTGCGAATCATGAATTTTAGCTTATAGTCATAAGCATGCGCATTAAAGAACTTTGTAGTTAATTACTGAACTGCCCATGCATGTAATGAAAAAAAAAATTCAATTTAGGCGAATTCACCTAGTGGAAAGAAATGACGGCCACACGAGTACGAGAGCACAGTAGCGCCGACACGTAAACAGTAAGGAAGGAAAATAATACACTGTATTTATTTCGAATTACTGTAGTGGTTATTTACATTTGGAATAAAAAATTAGTTTATATTTTGTTTTACGACTAGGTATATCATAGGTTTATATGTAATCGAGTTCTACATGCTGCCCTGCAAATTTTCCATTGTAGCGCTAGGCAGGCCTACATCAGTGGAACTTCTTAGGGGGTGCGGCCGCACCCCTGCACCTCCCTTACTCCCCTGCTCATCATGATATTGATTTATTGTTTGGTACATTTAATTATGAGTTAAATAAGATTAGCCATTGGTTATCTGCAAATAATATTTTGATTAATACTAAAAAATCAAAGTTTATAATATTTCATATTCATCATAAAAGAAGTAAATTAAGACATATAAATGTTGATATTTTTATTAAATGGGAAAAAAAATGAAAGAAAAAATTAAACAACATTTCTTGGTTTAATTCATGAAAACTTAATTTGGACTAGGCATTAGCAATGTATAACAAATAAAATTTCTAAATACATAGAAATATCAATATCAATATCATATTACCTAAATTGCTGTATTGCAACATTATTTTGGCAGCTGATTAACCCTCAAATTTACTATAAATACTTCAATTACAAAAAAATGTGGTTTTTAAAATAAGTTTACAGTAGTTTCTTACAAAACTATATCTGAACCTCTCTTTAATTCTTGAAATTAGTGATCTTCATATAATTCAAGTTTTTTTATTCATGTTTCAATATGTAAATAATTTGTTACCCATTTCTATTTTAATGGTCTTTTCAACCCGTTAATTACTCACACCTATAACCTAAGATATCCTAAA
Source organism: Anneissia japonica (assembly GCF_011630105.1). NCBI lineage: Eukaryota > Metazoa > Echinodermata > Crinoidea > Comatulida > Comatulidae > Anneissia > Anneissia japonica. The sequence continues at coordinate 6,379 of NW_022685849.1, forward strand.
TGACATGTTCCTTTTAAACTATTTAGAAAAAGTCAGTTTTTTTGTTACTTTTTCTGGAACTACTCAGTAAAATAATTTTGATATAACCAACAGTAATTGTAAAACTACTGTGAAACAACTTTTAAGGCTCATATGAAAAATATTTAATTAGCTAATTACCAGTCAGATATCTAAAAAATAAACTTCTGTGCTGTTTATATTATATTATATTATATTATATTATTATTATATAATATATATAAGTTATATATATATGCGCGTTATTTTTAAAAATTATCTTAAGTTATTATTATTTTTATTATTTTTGTTGGAGTCATTATGAAACAAGTTATTCTTCTAGCAGCAAACGTCTATTTATTGGTTAATATTATTGAGGGCCTAATACATGTAAGAGGAGCTAAATTTCAGTCTACCTAGCAATTTTCAACTTTTTATCTTCATTATTTCCGGAGGTATAGCTTCGTAAAATCCGTACAAAGTTAAAGGAGCCATTTCCATCATGAAAAAGGGGGTGTGGTACCTAAATTTCAAAAGTCATAACTTAAAAACCGCTTCGAAATTGGAGCTAAAATTTTGGAATCTTTCTTCTGACATATCGATGTATTTTCAGAATTTTTTTAAAGGAAAATCCAAGAGAGAGGGGTCACATGGGAACTTTTAAATTTCTGGTTGATTTGAGCTGGAATTACCCTGCTTTTAAAAAGCCAGCTTTTTAAATCACATGATTTTAATAGTATGTGATCCTAAGGTGTGCTGTTTTTGTTGTATGCACAGCCATTGTATGTATAGCCAGTCCCAAAAATATTTGATATTGTGCTGTATTGTCGTGATATGGCCCATACTGTCATCTCTGTATAAAGAATGTCCTGTTGGGGTTTTTATATTTTTGTTGGTTTATGTTGTGCTTGCACTCCATTTTTTAAATATTTTTCTATGCTGTTTTCTAATAATATTAGCGATCACATTGATATTGTAGAATTGTTTTGGTTGTTAATAAACAAAACACAATAGATGTTACTATCGAATATTTGAGAAAAATGATGATGATGAATGAAACTTACCGTAACAATTATTTTCATATAAATGAGTTCAAGGATACTATCATAAACAACATTTCAATAACTTTTGCTTAGTTTAAATTGCAGTAGCATTGTGAACAAATTTATTCATTGCCGACTTTATGATAACTTCTCTTGAGTACAACTTCTCCATTGACTGAGACATGGCTATCTTAAAAGGAAATCATCAAACTCTACCATCTTCAAAACTATAATATCCATAAAGATTGAAAAGACAAAAGAGGTGCTGAAGTTGCCTTCTATGTTCAAAGTAGTTGAATTTACACAATACATGCGTGACGATTTTTTATTCTCATTGATTGCTCATGCTGAGTGCATACTACTAGAAATTGAATTGTATAGTTAGAAATCTATACTTTGTGGCATACCGTAGTCTATAGACCACCAATAATGCACACTTCAATTTAATGAGCTATGAGTATCTAAAGCTATGAAGATTATTAATACTATAAAAATAGAAGCATATAGTACTGGTGATTTTAATCTTAATCAGTATAATTCCAACCCTTCTATTCAAGCACATGTTGGCAACTCCACTCTCAGTCGTTCATACCTTTATTTAGTCAGCTTGCGAGAGTTACAGAAAATACCTCCACCGTGGAGGTATTTTTGTAATTGACAATATTTATTGTAACTTAAATTCCACTCACTCAGATTCTGTCAAACATGATATTTCTCAACAACAGTTATTAAACCTTTGAATCTGTACTTAATAATAAAAAATTGTGAACAGTTAGCTTCCGACAATGCAAATATAACATACCAACAGTTCACAGGCACACATAAATAGGCAATACTGATACATGTTCAACTGTAGGTGCTTTCTTATCAAGGAAGTTCTATTGCACAAAATCTCCATGGACCACTGAATGTATTGCAAAATCTATATGTAAATATGTCTGTATTTCTCATAATTTATAAACCAATTTGAACAAAATGAAAAGGACTCTAAATTTACATAGATATTTACATTTGACAGAGCAGCTTAGCTCAGTCGGCTAATCTGGTGGTAGCCACTGTGTGTGTGCTGAACCGTGGAGAACCCTAGGTCCCCGGTTCAATTCCCATCGCTGCCTCTCCTTGTGTTTCAGCTGGAGGGCTGAAATACAAGTTACAATAGCGCACCGTCTTTCGGATGAGACGTTTAAGCTGTTGGTCCTGTGTGCATTTATGGCCCATGTGCACGTTAAAGAACGCAGTACACTCTTCGGAAAAGAGTAGGGGATTGTCTCCTGGTGTACTGTCCAATCACCATCAGAAGGACCCCACTGGAAATAAGTCTTGTAGACTTTCGTGGGCTATCCTTGGTGTTTACACCAAATAAATCCAATCCAATCCAATCCATAGAAAACCATCAACAACATTTTAGGAATGAAAAATAAAAATACAACATTACCACCGAAAATTTGTTGCCCAAATATTTGAATGAACTGATGAAAAATTAGAAGCATTAAATTCATTCTTTGTTAATTTTGGTCAAGCGTTTTCTGATAATGTAAATAATACTTCTACAAAAAATCAAATCAGTTGTATCGTTATATACAGATTTTTTGTAGTTGTAGGATCAACTTTAATTAAAGCTCAAATATCAATAGTAAATACGGCCCTCAAAATTAGCTCCGTCGTTCTGCAATCCCGACGTAAAGCTTTTAGGCCTAGGCCTACCCAAACTAACCCTGGCCTACTGTAGTGGAGTGCAAGTGGTGGTAGACTCAACAGGATGGCCGTGAACACAATATTAAACTTTATTCTTAATGAAAGCAAGTTATTTAATGTCTTTTATGTTGTTTTATGAGTAAAATGTGAGTAAAATCAAACTGGATTGTGTGTTTCATGGAATTACAAAATATATTATACTTACTTTTTGGATTAGATTTCTTCAGATAAAAGATGCCAAAAAGAGATGAGGAACTTAAAATCTGAAGACTTTACTCTGTGAATTGCTTCTATTACAGTATATTCTCATTTCATTTGATTTCTGTCAAATATGAATTTATGTTCACTAAAAATCATATTAATGCATTCAAGTTCTACTTGCAGTTTATTTGTGTTTTTTTAGATGTATATATGTATATGTATATGTCTGCATATATGTATGTATATATATATATATATATATATATATATATA
>NW_022685849.1:9736-10741 GCF_011630105.1 Anneissia japonica
GTGTATATATATGTGTATATATATGTATATAATGGAAAGAAAGAAACTGTAAGAAAGTTTATCATGAAGTTGTAATTGAAATTACATAAAAATTAAATTTAAGTGATATTACTTTACAGATTGGTGTGACAGCTCTACATCTTGCTGCACACGAAGGACATCCAATAATATTGCAACTTCTTTTAGATGCAGGTGCACAGCTCATAAAAAGAAAGGTATATATGAAATCTGCAGAAGAAAACAAAAAACACATTTATCTTGTAAAATTTAAGGGAAATAATCTTTCAGAGGGCAATAAATAGCATATAAGTCAGTTTCATACACTGGGGTTTCTATATGTCACAACCATATTCCGCTACTCTTCAAGGCTGGATATGGGATATCAATGCAAAAAACAGCCAAAAACCACCAAAAATCAATACCTGTTTCGCCATGTTTCGCGAGTCGCTTATCGTCACATAAATGAATCCCCTCTGTTAAACTGTACCGCAGTGCTCAGATATAAACAAATATCGTGTCAGGCCGTAAAAGAAACAGTCTGTTTCGCAGCTTCATTACGTCACCGTGCAGTGCTTCTCATGTCAACAAATCAACAAAATGAGTGAGCAGCAAGTTCCCGTTCCAAACTTTGGAGTAATTGCATTAAATACTGGATATTACTGTAGGCTTATGGCTCAAACTTAAGCATGTTTTAGAAATCGATCAGGTAAATGTAGACACCTGGACACAAGCCTAATCTCGGCAGTTGTGGCACCAGCGGATGGCAGAGGCTTAAGCCCCCCATCGGTCTGGTCAACCCCTCCCCCCTCATCTGCTAAAGCTCGTCGAGCAGTTGGAACAAAAATTTTTTTTAAAAGAGGCCTAGTTTTCCCATCCCAGCTATTTCCGGCCATCTAGAAGTCCCAGTTTTTTTTTTTAATCTTGTTTTGAGAGGACGGGATACCCCCTTCCATACCCACCACTGGCTCGGGGCTTCAGCCCTCAGATAATACTGCACGCTATAGT
>NW_022685849.1:10854-36793 GCF_011630105.1 Anneissia japonica
GAAGCTCGGCCTAATCATACTGGTTTAGCATAGCCCTGCTAAGCAGGCCTAGCATAGCCTATGATAAGAGATAGACCCAGGCCCAGGTTTAGTTTAGCTAGCATAGCGCCTGACCTAGGGCTTACCATCTCTCTCACGAATCTGGGGCGATTTGGATCGGGTCAATATGGCTATTCTTCCGCAATGCCATAGTGCATTAAGATAGTGACACTAATATAGTTTAGGGTAAGCCAGCTCCACCAATCAATACCTCAAATTTATGTGAGCACATCGGGACAATGTTTATCTAGACTACAGGTTTTTTTAATGTTAGTACATAGATACATAGCCTTACATGCATCCACCTTCTTGATTCAAGACAAACATTTCTTTATGTCCAACTAGGCAAGGCCTACAGTACTGTATATATGCTGTATTTTTATGTACAAGAGGGTAGCCCAACACAACTCAGGGGCAGATCCAGTAGAGGAGAGGGAGGGGGAACGTTCTAGCCCTATATTTCCACTAAATTTTAAAAATTTCAATGCAATGTTATGTGCTACTCACATTTATTTTGAAACCGTTTGGCACCACAGATGACTTTATTGCAATCCATTAAAAAGAGAGATTGAAGTCAGTGGTGGCGCTATAGCCACCCCCCGTCGGGGAAGCTTAGTCCCCCCTCCCGTCGGGGAAGACAATAAATTTGTCGGGGAACAAACAAATAAAAAAAAATATTTACATGTAATATTCGTTTAGCCACCATATCGTTTGTGTTAACTTTTCATCACAACAACAACCACAATAAGAATAATAATAATAAAAATAATAATAATTATAATAATAATAATAATTCAATGAGACTAATTAAAAATAATTTGCGTTCTGTTATGACAAATGCTCATTTAGATAGCCTCATGATGGTTGGAATACATCGTGATAGGTGAAGCAACCTCGACCATGACAATGTGGTTGACAGATTTCATGCAAAATTTCCAAAATATAGAATTTCACTTTCAAGAATGAGGATTTGAAAATAAATTAGATGGTTACATTGCATACTCTTTGTTTCTTGCTTTATTCAAAATGTTTTGGTTTTGGTAACTGATGTCAACATTAGAAAGCATAGCCTACATGAAGTCATATTATAGTAACTCGATGCCTATCAAATAAGTAATAAAAATTCACCATAATTCATTATATATCCGTGGCCCCCTGGACCCCCCGGGGGCCCTAGGTGGCTCCCACTGGCCCCCAGCCAAGTGACACTCAATTCGCTCCACTAGCCCCCCTCCCCCCGTCAGGGCCTTTAGCCCCTCCGTTGGGTAGGTCCTGGCGCCACCCCTGGATCCACCCTTGATCAAACTGCATAATAACTCCTCACAAGGTCTATTCAGCAAAGACACTCAAAACAAGAGACAATCTTTAGAAATATAATGACATGGTAACCATAACATCCACAACGATTGCCTCCTCAACTTCCTGTATATTCAACAATATTCATCGCCACTCCCCACTCATTCAACACTGTGCGGAACACTGGTATGCTACTGAGTGTTGGATAATATTGCAAGGAATTGCTGCAATAACACTGACACCTTCTGAAAGAATATCATTTTGAAAATGGGTACTCTAGTGCTAGTAAACCTGGGATTAGCTTGTTTACATAGTAAATAATATTATACTCAAATTAGGTTTTGCTGCATATAAACAAATAGATAAATTTTGACAATAATGCTCAATCAATTTTAGGCAGTCCTGACTTGTGTACATTCTTATTCAGGTCGGAGTAAAACTTAAAAACTTCACATTTTGATTGAAGTTTTATAATCTACATGTTTTCACACTTAGAACTGACTTGTAATCCTCAGTCTTTCTTTGAACAATATACATGTTTCAATTAGAATTATCAAGTTCTTTCATCCAATTTTCAAAAATAAAAGTTGATGTTAACATACTATTAAGATTCACTTTAAATTTAATACATTTTTCTGTGGACAGTATTCATATATACAGATAAATCATTTTAATTGATTGTATGTAGTGCAATACATACCTACAGTATCAATATGTAGTTTGTTTAAATATAATATAAATTTTCTTTAATGTATGTGTTTTAGAATGGCAACACTCCTCTGCATGACTGTTTCAGGGATCCCAAGCGAACATATTCACAGCATTTCGAAGTTAGCAATGTTCTATTGAACAAAGACAGAAACTTGTCGTTTCTTAAAAACAATGTAAGATATGCATTTTATTCTGTTTTGATGAACACTATTTAGATCTCTATTGGTGTAATATTGCCATGAAACAAAGTTTTTTAACACTGTACTTCAAATTTATGAATAACAGTATGAGGTATATTGTCTTATATTTATAGTGCAGGTATAATTTTTATATTTTAATTAATTTAATGGCAACACTCCTCTACATACTGTTTTTGGTTTCCTGAGCAAACATATGCTGATCATTTTGGAGCCAGCATTGTTCTATTAAAGGAAAACTGAAGCATGTCTTTTGTTTAAAAAAAATGTAAGAAGTTCATTTCGATAAACATGTAGCTTTCTAATAGTGCATTGTTAAAACAAATTATAGAACACTGTATTCAAAATGTATTAAAACTAATCCAATACTGTTCTAAACTTATAGTGGAGATAATATCACATAGGCATGATCTCATGATTATTATCATCTGGACGAATTACTGAATATGTATATGTAATTTATAAATACTTTCTTCATTATCAATTTTGTCTTTACATAACGAAAATCGTTAATTTTTTTGCTTTTTGATCAACAAAATTTAGTTTGGTGAAACTGCTGCCGACATCTACCAAAACCATGAATGTAGAGAATATTCAGATTACCATAGATCTGCTGCAGAAAGGGAAAGATTACTTTACATACTGAAAGGTTAGTTGCAGTTTTACTGTTGATACAATCATTGAAAATAGACCTGTGCCAGGGATGTAGTCTATTTTGTATGTTAATATTTATAGAATCCTTGGTGGATTTTACTGATTATACAAGGGGAAATGTTTTTGAAAATGGGTCTTGAATTTCACAATGAAGATCAGGGGTAAAGTTCCCCTGTAGTCACTATTCAGAGAAAAAAAATTTCTTAATGAGCTTAATGCCATAAGATATTCAAAACAAACTATGCTAATAACACTAGTTTTGATCTATTATGCATTGAGGATAGTTTTCTACTTTAAAAGACCTTAATAGTATAGCAGATTGGTGTGAAAAGAACAAAATGAAACTAAATGCTACTAAATGCCAAGTATTTCACCAGCCATAAAAGAAAGATTAATCAAATGTTATCCGTTCTACTGAGCTTCAGTCCATTTCTTCACGCAAATATCTTGGCATTCACTTTACTAGTTATTGATCCTGGTCAAAACATTTATCATTAGTTACCACAAAACCTATACAGATTGTTGGTTTTATAGAGCGCTTTGTTGCACGTGAGTGGATTTCCCGTACGATTAAAAATCGTAACGGTACTGGGTTGGTCTACAGGAGTTTGTGCTTCGAACAGGTCATTCCATTCATAGAAGAAGCCTTTTGATGGAGAAAGTAAAATCCACTCACAATACACCTAAAAACAGGATATAATTTTATAAATAAACCTTCAACGTAGAATTACTAAACTTTGTGTTAAGGGAGATTTTGAACGCCTTGAACAACTTGATTTAGCCACTATGGATCACAGAATGAAATATTTTGGCATTCTTTATTTTAAGTGAATTTATGGACAAACTGATCTTAATATACATGATTTTAATTTTTGATATTCCGATTCCCTAATTTTAAAAAACACAAAATTGCCAGAACCAACTCTTTTAAATATTGATTGTTATATAAATTTTCCTCGTCTATAGTAATCTCTTCCTATTATGTACTTGTCAATTGTAGTACTTAGTCCTCCCCCCCCCCCCCCCCCCCCCCCCCCAAAAAGAAAATGGATGGATTGTTTTAGCTGATTGATAGAATTTATTCAATATCAAGACAGAAATTAAATAAGAGATTATTACATATACTGTAGTAGAAACAGATTTCCTTGTCTTGGCTTCACTCAAGGAGGTAGAAAAATAATTTTTATACCTCCTTGGCTCACTGGTGTATTTTTTGACGCAAACTAGGTCAAATACACTATTCACACATTTTCACGCAACACAATCACGCCACATCAGCGGTCTTCATTGTTGTGTGATTGGAGGTTCGAATTTTTAATGTAATTTATACCTTGATCTATAAAAAAATGAAACCATGATGGTAGACCTAGAGTACCAGTAGGCGATTTTTTAATTACCAAAACACACAGCAATTGCTGAATGCCAAGTGTAGGCTAGGTAGGACCAGACCCAGTGCCATTTGACAGCACTACACCTAAAACCCTGGCTACTCTAACATGTAAAATTTCTGACCCTTTCGAGGCCAGTTATATCTACCGGGTAAATTTTAGGTACGTCCCCGCACTACAGGGACGCAACTATGTGTACGTTCCCGGCTCAGTTGCGGCTAGTACCTTGCTATAACCTGGGACCGGGAGTGGGGGGGTGGGGGGACTACAATTGACAAGTACATTAGTATAAGAGAACAATTAATATACAGTTTTAAATCATTCTCGTTGGCTTTTTGTTCGTATGGTCAGCAGTTTTAATGTATAATGTTATTTTATTTTGTTGATTTTTAAAATATTTTATTGTACAGTAGAACCCCTCATTTACGAACCCCGATTTTACGAATTCCCGATTTTAGGAACGTAAAATCATGTAATTGTTGTCATAAATAAAGTTCCTATTTCATGAACAAAACACACACCCCTGTCTCTTATACACATCTAGATGTGTATAAGAGACAGCCATAGATCTGCTGCAGAAAGGGAAAGATTACTTTACATACTGAAAGGTTAGTTGCAGTTTTACTGCTGTCTCTTATACACATCTAGATGTGTATAAGAGACAGTCTTTGAAGTGGTCAAAGTTTTAACTTTTATTTATTTTTATTTATTTAAAAATAAACTTGCACTAAGCCCTACAAAATTTAATGTTCTAGCTATTGACAGAAGGAAATCTCCATCTTCTAATGGTCAAGTTATAGTACTGGTTATGCACTTAAAGTTCCTTTGAGTTTTAATATCCCATGACCTCTCTTGGTCAAAACAAGTTCACAAAGTCTCAAAAACGTGCAATAAAAAATTGGGTGTTGGTAGGGCAATAGCTATAAAAGAGTTGTTATGCACCCGTTCTTTAAAATTATACCACTGTCCTCCCTCGTCTTCAGTGCTTTATGATGTGTGGTAGATGAATGAGCAAATTTAAAGAAGAGTATCCCGGTTGATTGTACATTAAAGTATTATTATTTTATTGTCTTTTCCTTGTCTTTTTTATATAAGTCTTGATGTTATTTTATATCAAATAAATTCAATTGAACAAGTCATCTGAGGAAAGACTAGGCACTTTTGATATTATGACCACTAATGCTATTAGAGATTATTTAAGTTACTGTTCTCTTTAATTGTCTGCAATATTTTGCTTTATTATCAACATTCTATTATTTACAAGTCACACCAAAGGTGGACTTGAAAACGTTGACTCGGGCATTATGACTATGTGTTTTATACGTGATGTACAAAAATAAAATTTACAACACAAATTTGTTAATATTATAATAATTATTGAATGCGCATCAATCAAAATCATTTCCAATCATACTGGTACCAATTTCTAATTAGTTCTATTTAAATTATGTCTCATAACTTATATGTATTCAAACAAATGTTCAAAGAATTGCCTTATTATTCCATTAATTTATATCTCTGCTTGTTTACCTTTGTAATTTCTTTTAAGCATAATACTGTCAGCTAGCTCCTGCAGCACCTTCAAAATTAAATCACAAATTACTAGGCATATCATGCTCCCACCTTGGGCTAGTATCCCTTGTAGGCTGACAATCATACAAGTCATACACCTCAGGTGGCACTGCAAATAGAATCCAATACTACAATAATATCACAAGACCAATTAATATATGTCTATACTCTTCTACTTTATCCATATTCAAGGTAAGTATTTATACCACATATTATTTTTTTTTATTTATTTATTTTTCTGATTTTTCTTAATTCTTATTAGTAGTAGTATTTGTTTATCTTTCTCAAGTTGTTGACATTCTTCACCTCTATTTATAAATTTCATTGTAGGTCTGTTGGTGTTTGTTAGTTTTAATTATAGTATCTCTAGGGTTTTTATGCATTATTATGTTTATATACTTCTATTTTTGTATTTAAGTGGAGCAAGCTGTTTTTGACATGACGTGTTGACTCGTATCCGTCACTGTCTTGTTAGAAGTTTATTAAATACAAAAATAAAATAAAATAATTTATTTATGTAACATTCATCTCTTTAAGCTTCAATATTCATGAACCGAGCACTGATGGTATAGTGATATCTAAGCTATGTCGTATCAAACCTAATGATACATGGACAGTCATTTCTCAAGAAGGTAGGTACAAATGATTTAAATATATTGGAATATGTTTGAAATATAGATTATAATACAAGTAATTAATTTTTCAAGAAATTTGTGTTACATCAGATTGTGTTCATTGATGTAAATCTATTCCTAAAATATACACATAATAACATACTAAAAGTCCAGAAAAATCTAATCAGGGTAACATTGTTCATTATAAAGATATTTAATGGGTTAAAATCAAACGCTTTATCGCACAACTACTGTGCTGAAGGGTATAAACGCATGCCGTTGCCAAGTTGTTGCTAACGAAAAAATGTGAATTATAGGGTAATACGCCCGTGCAAAATCCAAAGTTGGGGAACACATTGGTTTGTCGCATCAAAGGATCTGTTGCCGAGTGATCTCCTTCTCAATAATACCTCCATAATGGTAAAACTACACATTTGATAAAATATATTAAGTCAATATATGTTGTACTTTGCCAAACTTAAAATTATAATTTTTTTCATGAATACTGGTGAGAAATATTTAGCATTCGCAGTTTAATTTTATGTCAGTTATGTTGCAATACTCTCATTGATAAAGCTAACATATAAATTTGTGTATAAGTTTGTATTAATAATAATGTAATTTTCTTTATTATAGGACAAGCAAAACAGCTTCATGAACAAGCACTTGTGGAATCGTTTGTAGAGACATCGCTAAAACGCAATCCCTCCAAAGCAACTGCAAAGGTTTTTTTTCCCCTAAATTATACAGTAAACCGTAATTAAACTGTTATCAGAGAGTAGGATACCGCAGTAACAGTATGTAATGCGTCTCAATTTAATACCAAAATATAATCTATAAATGTTGCATAAAGTATAATGTTTATTATATACCACATACATAGATTCTAGGCATCTGATTGGTTAAAAAGCTGGCAAATTGAAAGTACTGTTTCGCATTGGATATAAATTTTTTGCCCTGTCGCGGGATATGCAATCGCAGGCTGCGTTGCTATGTAATTCATGAGACGCACGAACGGTAATGGAGACGTGACCTCTACGACGCTGAGAGAGATTGGCCCTTTGACCGCCAACTATTTTAATTACTAATGTATAAGGGGTATATAAAACAAATATTGACTGCTCTAGATTCGGAAAAAGGTGAAATCTATAGCCCCTCGAAGATGTGGAGACCTAGCATATCTACGTTCTCCACATCAACTCGGAGCCATAGATTTCACCATTCCCTCATGAGCAGTCAATATTTGTATACTATAACAAATAGTCATGTATACTAATTTTCTTTTTAAAATAACTAAACCAACTGACATTTATGTTTTTCATTGATAAGGAAACCACTGACGATGCAAGTCTTGATTCATCAACAGGTATATTGTAATTCTCATCAAATCAAATTCTCATTGAATTTGCTGCATAGGTTTATTTAAACAAATAAATAATAATAACAGTGCTTAAATAAGAACATGATGTTATACTTGTATCAGGTGTATCACTTCAATAAAATCTTCCTTTTTCAGTTGTATGAAAGAAAGTGTCCGTTGGGATGCAAACCTACAAACTCTTGCTATTAAGGCGAGTATCATACCACTAGACCACAGAGACGATATGGTATATACGCAGATCTAACCCTCAGGCACTTTCTCTCATAGTTCAAAATTTGGAAAAAGTAAAATGATGATGTACATCTGTAAACTCTACTGTATATTAAAAATTAAAATATCATTGGTATTTTTTTTTTTGGAAACACATTTTTTACTCAATTACACGAAAGTAGCATTTTCCTAGTTAAGTCATAATTTTCTGTTGGAGGGCAGCATAATATGTTATAGGCACAAATACAAACCCTAGGAACTTCTCTAATAAAACTGGTCCTAATGAATTTTATGATTTTAAGCATTCTGATAGTCTACCTCCAACTGTGTGTGAGGATTACAGTCAGTTTTATGAAAGAAGGTGCCATGGAGTTTTTATTTGCACCTATAATAACATATAACTGTCGATCTCTATGGTCTAATACTATGATACCTTGATAGCAAGAGGTTGTGAGTTTGAATCCTGCTATAGGGCAGTGGTGGCGCCAGGATCTGCCCGACAGAGGGGCTAAAGGCCCCGACAGGGGGGGGGGGCTAGGGGAGCGAATCGAGTCTCACTTGGCTGGGGACTGCCTAGGGCCCCCGGTGGCGGTCCAGGGGGTGAAGCCCCCTGGAAGCCACGAATATCTGATGAATTATGGTGAATCTTTATTACTTATTTCATAGGCATCGAGTTACTATGACTTCATGTAGACTATGCTTTCTAATGTTGAAATCAGCTTCCAAAACCAAAACATTTTGAATAAAGCTATAGCCAGCCCTGAAAATGGATGGCGCTGAGCGTGCCGCCTATGCCGTCTGTGCAGAGCAGTTTATAGCCCCAGCCCCCCTCTGCCCCCCCTCTGGCGCCACCACTGCTATAGGGACACTTTTTTTGAAAAGGAATGACTCGATGTATAAGCATGCAGATCTAACCCTCGTGAGTTTTATATTTTTAACATATTGTTTCTTAATTTTCCAGATGTAACCATTTCTATGAAACACATGGATATTCAAGGTACGTTTACTTCAAGTTCTTGTATTTTGTTATATTTCCAGGTGGAGTGGGAGTGGCAGGGCAATGTCACCAAACGAGAGTATAAGTGGCCGTGGTTGGGGCGTGGCTCAAAATTTCTTGGAAGTTGTCCGGGGTGCTATAGAGCCCTCAGAAACTAAGGCCTAGTTCAGACTGGGTGGATAAACCCGGCTCAACTCACCGGGTTTATCGACCTGCCAGTCTGAACTAGGTGGCTTATCTCAAGCCGGCTGTGTTCCTATAGTAACTAGGCTTGGCGCACCATCATGTTTAACTTTTCTAAGCCGGGCTTTAATCGTTGCGGGGGGTCTTGCATTGACTTCGGGTGACGAAATGACCAATCAGCATTGAATTACATACGCTGTGTGCGAGCGTGCGTTTCACGAGCAATGTTTTGAAACACGTTTCCTGGTTACGGTTCATTATTATGCAAATTCTCTGAATGCCCGGCAAAGTTAAGCCGGGTTTAACATTGAGCCAGGCTTAACTCAAGTCTGGCTTATCTCTAAGTCTGAACGTAGCCAGCTATGTCTATGTTCTCCCTGACTGGAGCCCACACCCCTCCCACCTGATGACCCCGGTGGTGCCACCCCTGATACTGAATTCAATCAAACCTGCACATAAATGCTGTAGCTTAATATGCTTGCCTTCCAATCCCATGGTCCTTGGTTCATTTCCTGTCATGGTAACAGGACTCCACTCCCTAATATAAAACTCATTTTGAGAATTAAGTTTATGTAAACCATTTTATTTATGTTTGTCTTGTGAATTGGTTGGCACTTAATGACAGGTTTGCTATTGGCATATCGTTGGCCTTGTGCCTATACTAAAAACAGCTGACTAAGTTTCATTTTAACATGTATCAGTAACAAATTCATGTCAACAAAACCCATCACATTTCACTGATGAAACAATGGAGAGTAGTCATAAAGCTCCTCTGAACGATATTTTTATTTTAGGATTTCATTAGGCCTTTTTTTTTTTTATTTGCACAGTATTGATAAAGGTCTAATTAAATAACATTCAGTATGTCACTGCAGTGATATAATAATTTTCTGTTTTTGTATACAATAGTTTAGATTTCAATATTTAATGAAATAAAACATATTATATTTCCAAAAATTTTCAAGTGGAGGCTGGTCAGGTTGCTTAAAAGGGAACTTTTTTAATGACATTATTACAATAGATGCATTCTATGGCTATAAGCCTAAAAGCATTATCTCAAGATATAATATACATCACATGAGAGACTTTTACATAAAATCATAATACATTGCCTATATAGGGTATATTCAGATATTTTTAAAATCAATTGGTAATCAATTGTTGTAGTTGAAGATTGACTATACAAAATGAGCAAAACAAGTTGTTTACAACTGCAGATCAAATTATTTAAATAATCATTTTCCTTTTAGAAACGTCAACTGCAACTGACATAGAGATGTCCATAAGGCTAGGTAGGTTCCTGATACGTTTCATAAAATTAGTTTATACTCTGTGTGACTTTTCTTATTAAATCTAGCATATGTATATTATTGTATGTTACCATAATAATTTCTTTTCGAATGTCAAGTAAACAAATGATAGTAAAAGCTTAGTTTATTCGGTATTACAGCACATGGTTTTGATATACATCATTCAAAAAGATATTAAGTAAGCCAATTTTATTAGGAATCTCTCTAATATAATTTCCCCTTTACCATAATGATCAAATTATTTGAATAATTATTTTCCTTTTAGGAACGTCCACTGCAACTGACATAGAGCCGTCTATAACGTCAGGTAGGTTCCTAGATATGTTTGATAGAATTAGTTTATACTTTGACTTTTCTATTAAATCTAGCTGGTATATTATATATTATTGTATATTACCATAGTCATTTTCTTTTGTTTAGCATGTCAAATAAACACATAACCATAAAAGTTTAAAAGTTTATAAAGTAAGTTCATACGCAGTCTGATTTTCTATTAAATCTAGCTTGTATATTGTTGTATGTTACCATAGTCATTTTCTCTTAGCGCGTAAGTATACACATACTGTATTTGTTAGAATAAGCGCCCCAGGGTGTTTATTGTTGAGAATTTTAATTTTAAGGGGGCGTTTATTGGAGGGGGTGTTTAATCCAATTGAGGCTCAGGAGGAAGAGATTATTCGATGGGGGAGTTTATTCAAAGCGGGGCATTTATACAGTAATAATAAATCAAAGTTCATTCAGTATACAGCATATGGTTTTGTTATAAAGTATTCAAAAGTCAAAAGGCAAAAAGCCAATTTTGTTAAGAACCTCTTTAATAGAATTTCCCCTTTACATTAGTGAGCAAATTATTTACTACTTACTACTTACATTACTGCCGGTCCGCTAGGTATTTGGATGACTATCCTGCCTTGGCTGCTTTGCTTATGTCTTGGATTGCTTTCCTCCAATCATGTCTGCTTTCTGCAATTCTTTGAATTGTATCTACATCTTTTAAATTATTTAAATAATTATTATATTATTATTATATTACAATAATTTTTAAAATTTGAAGAATTATTTTCCTTTTAGAAACGCCGACTGCAACTGACATAGAGCAAATTATAATGTCAGGTAGGTTCCTAGATATATTTGATAAAATTAGTTTATACTCTGTCTGACTTTTCTATTAAATCTAGCTTATATTATTATATGTTACCATATTAATTTTCTTTTAGAATGTCAACTAAACACATAATAGTAAAATTTTATTTTATTTAGTGTTACAGCACCTGGTTTTGATATACATAATTCAAAAAGATATTAAGTAAGCCAATTTCATTAAGAACCGCCTAAATATAATTTTCCCTTTAAGCCAATATAGTCAAATTATTTAAATAATTATTTATTATTTTTATAATTTATTATTTTCCTTTTAGAAACATCAACTGCAACTTTCATGGAGAAGTCTGTAAGGCCAGGTTGGTTCCTAGATATGTTTGATGAAATTAGTTTTTATTTGAATCTATTCTATTGAATCTAGCTTGTGTATTATCGTATGTTACCATAGTCATTTTCTCTTTTTTAGCATGTCAAGTAAACACAATATTAAAAGTTCAAGTTTATTCAGTATTGATGAAATTAGTTTATACTCTGTCTAATTTTCTATTAAATCTAGGTTGTATATTATTGTATGTTACCATAGTCATTTTCTCTCAGCATGTATAAGTAAACACATACTGTATTTGTTAGTAAAAGCACCCCACAGCTTTTATTGTTAAGAACTATTTTTGAGGGGTGTTTATTTGAGGGAAGCATTTATTTCAAAGGAGGCTATGGAGGGGGAAATTATTTGAGGGAGGACGTTTAGTCTAACCGGGGCGTTTCTACGAATAAATACAGTAATAATATAAGTCAAAATTCATTCAGTAATCAGCATATGGTTTTGTTATACAGTATTAAAAAATTATCAAGCAAAAAGCCAATTTTAATAAGAATCTCTTCAATATAATTTTCCCTTTACGATAGTGATGAAATTATTTAAATAATTATTTTCCTTTTAGAAACGTCAACTGCAACTGACATAGAGCCATCTATAATATCAGGTAGGTTCCCAGATATGGTTGATAAAATCAGTTTATACTCTGTCTGACTTAGTCAGACAGAGTATGAACTAATTTTATCAAACATATATCTAGTTTTCTAATAAATCCAGCTTATATCAGTGTATGTTACTATAGTCATTTTCTCTTTTAGCATGTCAAGTAAACACATGATAGTAAAAGTTTATTCAATATTAGCCGATTGTTTTGTATATACAGCCATTATTTTTAAAGATTCGCCTTATGTAAATTTGCCTTTCAGTAACACCAACTACTTTCATGGAGAGGTTGCCAGGTGTGTATGGTTACAGTTGCCATACATTTATTAATGAGAATTATTTTTGAGGGGCATTTATTTGAGGGAAGCATTTAATCCAATAGAGGCTCAGGAGGGAGAGATTATTCAAGGGGGAGTTTATTTAAAGTGGGGTGTTTATTTGAATAATACAGTAATAATATAAGTCAAAGGTCATTCAGTATACAGCATGGTTTTGATATACAGTATTCAAAAGTTATCAAGCAAAAAGCCAATTTTGTAATAAGAACCTCTTTAATGTAATCTCCCCTTTATGATAGTGATCAAATTATTTAGTACATACTTACTACTTACATTACTGCCGGTCCGCCAGATATTCGGATGACTTTCCCACCTCGGCTGCTTTGCTTATATCTTGGATTGCTTCCCTCCAATCATGTCTGGTTTCTGCAATTCTTTGAATTGTTTCTACGTCTTTTAAATTATTTAAATAATTATAATTATTATATTATTATATTACAATAATTTTTAAAATTTGATTAATTATTTTCCTTTTAGAAATGCCAACTGCAACTGACATAGAGCCATCCATAATGCCTGGTAGGTTCCAAGATATGTTTGATAAAATTAGTTTAAATTCTGTCTAACTTTTCTATTAAGTCTATATGTATATTATTGTATGTTACCATAGTAATTTTTTCTTAGCATGTCAAGTGAAAATGTACTAATAAAAGTTGATGTTTATTACAAATAGCTTTCTTTTGCACACAGAATAATTTATCTGTAAAACTAGGGTATGTGTTACACCATGTTTGATTACAATATGTTATGTACGGTTAGATTAATAATTTGTATACTGCCAACAGAATAGAAGTTGGTAAAAATGTCTTAGTTTTTATATACTACTGACGTATTTGCAAATCTTTTTTGTAACCATGTTTTTAACCATTTGGAGATGTTAATTTATTCCATATTTACTAATTCAATTAGTCTATCCAAACATTTACGTGAATAAAATAGTTTGCTATTGTTTGTCAAATAAAATAAAGGATGAGACATTGGAGATTTTTAAAAAATCATTTATATACTGAATAAAAAGGTAGTAGAACCTAAAATTCAACCTTGTGGTTTTCCACAGTTTATTTCTGTGGTATTCAAGTTTATAGTCCCACAAATGTGGTAATGTTCTAACTTTTGTAAAAGAACTTTGTGATTTATCGTGTCAAATGCTTTAGAGAGATCAACAAATATACCAAACATGTACACGCTTTGATCAAAAGCATTTAAATCAGTAATTGCCATGTAAATAGCACAGTTTTCTTGAAAGCCATACTGATGTTTATTAAGAATTAAATTTTCTTTTAATATATTGGAACAATCATCTGTTGTATAAAATTCTTTAAAGTACTTTTGAGGTAACAGGTAGAATTGAAATTGGTCCTAACATTGCACTTTTCTCCAGACTTAAAAACTGGAACAACTCTCACCATTTTACACAAATTAGCAGGAAAAATACCACTTTTCATAGATAAATTAAAATAAATGGTACTGGTACTGGTACTTGTAGCCGTCTGATTTCAGACATTCGGCAGCCATAAACATTACTGTATGTTGACGTTAAAAGACTGCATATATATATAAAGGATTGGCTATAACAGAACATATATGTTTTAGTGTGATAGTACTGACATCATCAAACCCTCTGTATGAATTCTTCATTTTACTAACAATTTTTCAATATTTCATGTTCATTCGTGGGACTTCTATAATTACCCTGCATAAAATCTTAATTGATATATACCTAACATGCATTGATGTTTTGTATCGCCACTGTTGTGTAAGTGCCCAGTGGTGGTGCTGCCATATTTACCTGACGTGGGGTCCAAGGTCCCCCCCCCCCTCCACACCAAGGTGTAGGCAGGCTTAAAAATCCCTCAAAAAATATGACAATTTAGGGGTTTCAAAGGCTTATTTAATTGTTTTTGGGGTCCACTATATGCAGAAAATGTACATGTACATTTTTTTTCTCCCCGACGAATTGTGATGTTTCTCCCCAACGGGGCCCCCAGCCTCCCCACTAGTGCCACCCCTGTAAGTGCTGCTGATGTATAAGTGCTACTCATATATAAAGCACCGACACTCATGCCCTTCCACCAGTTTCAAGAACAGCTGTCAAGTTAGTACTAGAATATATTAAACCTAATTTATTACTTACATTACAGACCACATCATCATTTACAAGTATACCTTGTAAGCCTAAAACATATTGGAATACCTCACTGTGTTTTACATGATCAAATATATCACTATCAAATCGTGAAGAATTTTCTTTAAGTCTAGTTAGTAAGCATCTATCTGTCTTTACAATATAATCACTATTACGACCTGGACATTTAAAATGATTGGCAACAGAACTTCTATACTCTAAAGGGGTTTGATCTTTAGTAGATATAAAATGAGAAATGTTTTTATACTACCATAAAGTTATGAATTTTACCTCTATAATTAAATGTTTTTTTACTTTATTTAAACATCTACATAAAGTGAACTTCCCTGGTTTTCCTGAATAAGGCAATCTCATAAATTTTCTAATGTTACAAAGCTCTGCTTGAAGTTTATCAGGAGTACACAATCTGTGGGCTCTAGAAACTAATTAACTACGAATCCAGGAGATTTATGTTTCCATGGAGCAAAGCTATCATAAAGGACATAATTTACCTGTATGTGTATTTTTACGATATATACTCATGTAAATCCAGAAAATGTACTATGTCACTGTTTCCAAATGATTCGAATGTAAAATGTATCTGTCTATGAAAATCATTAAAGTGATGTAGATTATGGTCATGATGACATCACATCATGACCATTTATAGGCACATCATGACTATATATGGGCATATGACAGATTTTTGTCAAACAAAATCTGATAGTTGGTGGACAGAGCTTTAGCTGCTCACCAAACATCAATTACCAATGACTCAGATATTAATTTTCAAAAATGCTTTTATACTTGATAAAGATTTGTCTGAACAATTTGAAGATGTACAAGAAATTGAAGATGTACACCACAGAAAGGAACATGTTAAAATGTCAACGAGTTTAAGAACACAAGAGGAAGACCAGAAGAAGGAAATAGATAAGATGAATAGAGAGCTAGCACTTCCAGAGGACCTCGGTGAAAGGGTGCTTGAATATACGTCAACGAAAAAACCCGGCAAAGGAAATGAGCTATCTGTAAAGATATACGATTTTGCAGGCCAGCAGGTTTATGCTTCAACACATCAGGTATTTTATGACTTTACAATTAGGCAGATAGCTGATTTCACTGCCAGTTACTGATCAATACCAGTTTGAGACAAACAAGCCCTGACAGTGGTGGCGCCAGGATTTGCCCGACGGGGGGTGCCAAGGTTCCCGACGAGGGGACCGATGCCCTGACGAGAGGTCAGATTTCCCCGACGAGAGGTCAGCCCACGAAAGCAAAGTGGGCGTGGCCGAGCGTCAATTAAAATGTCTCAAAAGTGGTCCTGGGGGCGAAGCCCCGAAAAGGCTTATTTAATAAATTTTTATAGTCTATTAATATGTAGAAAATACATATAATTTTTTTTCTCCCCAACGAATTGTGCTTTTTCTCCCCGATGGGAGGGCCAGCTCTCCCCGACGGGGAGCCTTGGCCCGGTGGCGCCACCTCTGAGCTCTGATAGCAGGTTCATTTGCAATAAGTGGCAGAGGTGTCACAAAATAGACAATTACAGTGATTAATTTGAAAAAAATACTAAACTACAGGAATGCATTAAATATTTAAAAGTCTTTAATTAAGAAACAATATTTCCTTTGTGATAAAATAACTATATTTTTGTTTCAGTGTCCCATATTATTTATTCTAGAAATAATGCAATACATTAATACTATACATCAAAAAATATACAAGTCAGTTACAAGTCAGCTAGGATATTGGTATTCTATGAGTATTATTACCTGAATGAACAAGGCGAAATTAGGTATATTACATAACGCAATATTTTTATGTCCTTTAGTCGAGCAAATCAATATATAGTACTTTCGAGGTAAATTCCAATAAGAAAACTGGTCTTCGCTTCATCCAGTGTTCAGTAAGCAAAACAGCTGTCTGAATTTTAATTAATATTGTAAGTTGTAAACTGTGAAACTTTATTGCAATCAACAATACCACTGATTGGAGTTTAACAAAAATGAGTAGTTTTGATATCCTTAATCTGATTGGAAAAAAAAAACAAAAACCTCAAAACCACATCAACCAGCAACGAGGAGTTTGACTGCAGGGGAAAGTACCATTCATGATAAAGACCAAGATTAATAATAAATGTTTTTGAACGATTAGTTTTAACTTTTGGAATACAGAATTCGCAGACTCTTTTAAGGTTATATGGGACAGAAGGAGTTTCTGGTAATAAATAATTCAATCTACGATTTTTATTTTTTATTTTAACAAAGAATTCCCTGCACAGTCGAACTCAATGTTCTTCTAAGGCAGAGAACCCAAGTACACCACAGGCACACTCATAACTTTCTCCTGGAAGGATACATTTCAAAGCTTTTCTCTTGATTTGTTCCAGTTGTTGGCTCTGTTGTTTAGTAATATTGGTTCCTCAAACTGGGGCTGCATATTCCAATATTGGTCTTATGATACTTATATGGAATTGAACAAGTACCGGAGTACTTAAAACCACTCTGTGGACCCTGTTTGAGGAAGTGCATTCTAGTATTACTTTATTAATCCTGTCGCTTATACACATCTAGATGTGTATAAGAGACAGGAACAATTTGAAGATGTACATATATATATCTAATTTATTACAACAATCCAACAAGAATGAAGTTTGTACTTTACAGACGTTAATATTTCTTATAATGATTTAATGTTTCTTCATCTGATACTTTTTCAGGTATTTTTGGCATCAAAAGCTGTTTATATTCTTGCATTCAATCTTTTGGATGACTTAGATTCAAATCTCAAACATGAGCATGTCCAATACAGTGATCAGGTAAAGTAATTCCAATTCAATTTAATTATACTAAATTCAATCCTTCCATGACTCTTTCAGTGGTCGTATGATCTTGTCATTCATTTTTTTAAACTAGTGATTATTCATAAATGTAACAAAAAGACAGTAACTCCGAAAAGAGACAGAGACATTTTGAGATTCAACGTTTCGATCTATTTGATCATTTTCAAGAATACTGGTGAGAAAATCTGACCGATCCATATATATCTACCATGTTTACAGAAGTATAACAGAAAGCAAATGAAAACTGACCAATGAGATTAAAATCAAAGTTATAACTAGTCAATTAAAAATGAGGTAGTTAAAAATGAGGTGTGTCTTATATTAAGTATATCACTTATTATTGTGAATAAACAATGAATAATCAACAATTATTCAACAATAGTATAAAAGCCTGGGAATGCTGGCTGAATGAAAGTCTCATGACATGAATTTACCTTGAATCGGTCAGGGTTAAGGGGGCTATTCAGCCCATTATAAACCCATGAGCTTGTTTATTTCTTTTTTGAAGCTTAGTAGATTTTGAGCAGATACTGCACTCTGTGGTATTTGTTCCAGTCATTTATAACTCTCTGGCTGAAGAAGAATTTCCTACTGTCCAAGTTTGATTTTTCTTTCTTCATCTTGTAAGAATGCCCTCTTTTTTTTTGTATTCAGTTTGCTTAAACATTTTTAAGATATTTGAGGTGTTCAAGAAGGTTTTCCCTGTCCGGAAGCCATGCTTTGAATCACTAATAAGACTATGGTTATCTAAATGCTCAATGAGATGATCTCGAATAATGATTTCCAGTACTTCCCTATCACAGATGTTAGACTTATTGGTTTATAGTTTTCAGGCTTTGACCGTGCACCTTTTGGAGTTATGTATGCTGTTCGCCAATCTTTAGGTACATAGCTTTCAAATATCAAAAAAGCAAGAGGATAACATAACTGCTTTGAAGCTTCCTTTAAAATTCTGGGCGAAATGCCATCAGGTCCTGATGTTTTAGTCGGGTCTAGTGCATCAAGTTTCAATTTAACACAATCTTTGTTAATACTGATATCATAGAACGTCTCGTTTGCTTCTCCTTTAAACTTTTGGCTCACATGTGGTACCGTGCCCTGTTCTTCTGTAAAAACAGAAGCAAAGTATTCGTTCAGACATTAGCAGTTTCTTGACCTTGTGGTATTGCTTCTCCTGTTTCCTTCTTAAGTGGTCCAATGGCATCTTTGATTTTCTGCTTGGAGCAGACATAAGCATAAAAGCTTTTGGAGTCTTCTTTTATGTTCTCTGCCAATTTTTTTTTCAAACATATATTTAGCTTTCCTAATTTCTGATTTGATTTCTTTTTGACATCTCTTGTAGTACTCTTTATTTTTATTAGTTTTGTGTTTTTGGTATTTTCTCCAAGCTCATTTTTTTTCTTCTTGCGAGTTTCAGTGCTCTTTTAGTAAGTCAGCCTGCCTTCTTCTTCTTTGGTTGTTTTATTGGTACATGTTCTAGAATCAAGTTGTTAAGTGTGGTGTTAATTTTACACCATATCTCTTCTGTTGTGCAATTTTTGTAGTTCTGCTTGCCAGTTGATGTTGTCAAGTTTGGTTCTGATCTGATCATAATTTGCACATTGGTAGTCACGTTTTGTTACTGCTGATCTAGGTTCTATAAGATAATTCATGTCCCACTTAATTAGCATACAGTGGTCACTAGATCCCAGGTGTGCTTGAACTTCAATGCTGTCAATCATATCTGGATTTGATGGGATGACTAGATCAAGAATGGAATCCTTCCTAGTGGGACTGATTACATGCTGTGTCCATGTGTTGTCTAATATTCTTACGACGATCGGTAGTGCATGTGCGATTAGCTTCCTTCATCAGGGAAACTTGAACGGAACGCATCGCGTGTCTCTAGACCTAGAGAAAGCTGGCCACACAGGCTTGGTAGAGGCTATCATACACAGCAGGCTGCTAGCAGTTCTATGCAGCTAGGAGTGGACTAAGCTTACAATTTAAATTTTGTACATGAAAAACAAAAATTAAAAATTTATTAACGTGTATTCATAGGGCCACCCCATCATAGAAAGTTAAATATGAACAATTAATGAATGTGTAGATAGGGCCTCCCCTAACATGCTCAAGTGGCCTACATACAAGTCTATGTCAATCCCAACTCGACGGTGGGTATTTAAATTCTAATGCTTAGGTTATTTTATATACTTTCTTATTTGAATTTAATCAGTGGACCTTTCACTTTCTAAGCCTATTTCACATCAAGCTTCATTCAGGGATGTGCATTAGACCTACTGTTATTATATAAATTATAATGCTTCATAATAAAAGACCATGCGTTTTGTTACAATATTGAATATAAAATTTGTTTTGTAAAATACTATGTAATAAAGTTACTGTAACAGAACATTTCATATGTTTGTTTTCAAGGCTAGATTCAAGATAGTTTCATTATAGGCTATTCATCTGTTGTTTCCCGGCTATTTAGAAAGACTAGGCCAATATACATTATGGCATCCGAATCCAAACCACAAAATTTGTGGTTTGGATTCGGATGCCATAATGTATATTGGCCTAGTCTTTCTAAATAAGAATAAATAGTCTTTCTATAAGAATAATCACTAGTATTAAAAAATGAATGACAAGATTATATTACCACTGAAGATGTATGTGCGTGTTTACATTGTCATCATTAACTTGGTTCTGCTATGGTTCCAATATTTTTATTTTGTTAGAAAATAATTAACATTTTTTAAAACATTTAATTGAATAATAAAAATAATTATTATTATTATCTATATGGATCCAGATTTCACACAATATTAAATATTGTGTGAAATCTGGATCCATATAGATAATAATAATTATTATTTTTATTATTCAATTAAATGTTTTAAAAAATGTTAATTATTTTCTAACAAAATAAAAATATTGGAACCATAGCAGAACCAAGTTAATGATGACAATGTAAACACGCACATACATCTTCAGTGGTAATATAATCTTGTCATTCATTTTTTAATACTAGTGATTATTCTTATTCTTAGCAAAACCCGCCCCTGAAAATTTCTGAGGGTGTGATGCTAAACAAGTATATATTTTTTGGCCTAAGTATTAATGTATTTGTTTTTTGTCACTGAATTTTTAAATGTGTTAGTTAATAAAGGTTGATTATTCATAATATTTCATTAATGTACTGTAATTACACATATATTTTAATGATGCTGAATTGAAATATTGCTTAATTAAAGCTTAAAATTTGTCTTTCTTTTTCCGAATAATTATTTATTTTTGTTTTTAAAATTGTTTAAAACACATAGTTTTGAATGTTTTTCTTTTCACTGATTTAGACTCGCTTCGATAAGGTGAAGATGAAGTTAAAACTAAAGAGTTCATCAAAGACAGTAGAGCTTGAAGAGACAAATCTTGAACGGCTTCATTTTTGGCTGAAGTCAATACATGCAAATGGAAAAGTAAGTGGACAAGCAGCAGGTCAACAGCAACTGTCACCACCTGTATTCATTGTTGGAACACACATGAAAAAATTATCTGGAAACAAAAAAGGAAGAGAAAAGAAGGTTGGTTTTTGTATAAATTATGAATAAACTGCTGAAATTCAGTGAAATTGAGGGGCATTTGGGTAGGATGCTAGCTTCATGAACCTGGGGTCTTGTGTTCAATTCTTGTGTCAGCAGGGTTTCTTCTCATGACAGATCTACCCCACTGCCATAAGACATTTGGTTTTAATAAAGCATCGTTCCATTTTGTATTGGGTGAGTTTCTTGATTTTGGATGCGAATGATTTATTTTACTGTAAAAATTACATTTTAAATACATATCAAAATATATGTTAATGATATTTCTATTAACAATATAGTTTGACAATTAAAACGAATACATTATTGATAGATAATTTTAGTGTTTGGATTATGTTAGTGGTCACACCTGAGGCCACACTCTAGTGGTAGGCAAAACGTTAGTGCTGTATTAACCAATGAAGTTGTAAAAACAAATGAATACAAAGATTTTTATAGCCCAGCGCCAGGCTCCGCATACTTACATGTCATATCATCCATATAGCTTCCGTATTTTTTGTACAACAAAAAAGATAAACAGTATCCCATTCCTGCATATTAAAACAGTACCCCTGGAGTCTATTTAACAGCATTTTAATTCAGAGAGCTTGTTTGTTTTTTAAGGGGTTTTTATTATAGTACCATTGAGGAAGTAGTACATTCAGGTATCTATTAATTTCTATAATGTTTTTATCAAAGTGGCGCACTGGGAGAACACATGAATATTTTAAATCGTGGGTAAAGCAGTCATTAAAAAAATAGTTACCAAGTTAGAGAGCAGCTTAGTTCAGTTGGCTAATCTAGATGTAGCCACTGTTTGTGCGCTGAACCGTGAAGATCTCTAGGTCCCCGGTTTAATTCCCATTGCTGCCTTTCCTTGTGTTTCAGCTGGAGGGCTGAAATACAAGTTACAATAGTGCACCGTCTTTCAGATGAGACATTTAAGCTGTTGGTCTTGTGTTCATATATGGCCCATGTGCACGATAAAGAACGCTGTACACCCTTCGGCAAAGAGTAGTGGAATGTCTCCAGGTGCACTGCCCAATCACCACCAGAAGGACCCCACTGGAAATAAATCTTCTTCTAGACCTTCGTGGGCTATCCTTGGTGTTTACACCGAATAAATCCAATCCAATCCAAGCAAGTGAAAAAAGGACTTTTTAAGAACTGAATGTCAAATAATATATATCTGCAATTCGCTGTAATGTCTAAATTTTCTGTGAGATTGTCAAAGATGTTTGATTTGATTTGAATTTATATATACAATTCTCTGTCATATCTTTGTTGTTGGATTTTCAAAGATGTGTGGAAAAACCAAGAAATAAAAGAAGTACTTGAATTAACATAGGTTTTTGCAAAAATACCAAAACAACAAATTGCTTTAATTCTAATTGGAAAATGAATGAGATTTGTGGATTAAAAGTCTAAAAATGAAAATTGGTTGATTTCACTGGCCCTATTTCAGATAAGAATATCAAAAGGTCATAACTTAAAAACAGCTTTGAAATTAATGCTGAAATTTTGGATTCTTTCTTTTGACATACAGTATCATAGTATTTTAGATTTTTTTAAGGGAAAACCAAAGGGGGTGCAATTGCAGGGGAGCTTTGAAAATCCTTGTTGATTTTAACTGGAATGACACAGTAGCTTAATCTTTAGTATATTTTCCACTTGTTTTAGCTTAAACAGATTGAGGAGAAGATATTTTTGTCATTGAAAAATACTCCTTATCAACGTCATGTTGTTACAAAACTGTTTGCCGTTGAAAACAGTTTAGATGAAGACAGTGGAATTTCAGAACTTAGAAGTCACTTGGAAGAGGTTTGCCTTGCTGAGCCCTACATGGATTTTCTTACCCCAGTAACCTGGCTGAAATTGCTTGCAGATCTAGAGGAGAAGCGAAATGAAGGAAAGCACTGTCTTAAGCTAGAAGAGGTGAATACAATTTTATTGTGTCATTATAGTTTAGTGCACAGGTGGGCAAAGTGCGGACCGCCTGTGATTTATTTGCGGCCCGCGAAAATGAATTGCAAACTCTATGTGTGTTGAAGAGACTATTAGAGATGCCAACTATTACAATTTTTGGGTAATGATTATGATTTTTTACCCCTGATTATGCTCTTACGATGTCCCAATAAATTATGACTATCTCAGTTTATTTCACCCAAAATAATTATTTGCTTGTTGAGAAAACTTCAACCTGGTAAAGTACATTATGCATTCACTAATCTTGGTCCTCATAGGAAAGAATAAAATTTTTGTTGGCATAAATGAAAACAAAATAACTGGCTTTAAATTATTCAACATCCCGTGTGTAGTGGTTTTGAACTTAATTCAATTGCGACCAACTAGTTAGGCATCGGACCATGTGCACTATTTTTTGGCAGTCACTATGTTTATGCAATTTATAAAACAGAATTACTAACACAGAAAAGCTGGTGTCTCACAATAATACTAAAATAATATTGAAAATGTATTAAGCTCTGGCATTCTTTTGAGAGAAAACGCTCATCGACAATAAAGTCAAATTATGAAATAATGTATATATGAATATATATATTTTCCCCTTAAATTATTAATTGAATGTTTTTTCTTTCTATATCGATATGAAATTAAAACATAAAGATGAAATGAATGAATTCTGTTGATAATTGTTAAGCTATGAAATATCTACTGTATAAATATAATAAATATAACAATATTTTTTAAGGTGAAGGCCTTGGCTGAGGAATGCAAAATCAAGGGAAGTATCCACATTGTTTTGAACTTCTTTCAAGATATCGGAGAGGTTGTTTATTTTGGGAGAGAGGAAGATCCTGACGGAAACCTTTTGAAAGAAAATATCATTCTGGATCCACAATGGCTGGTTGACTTGTTTAGAACTGTCATAACACACATAAATTTTGATGAGCAAGTAAGTTTAATTATTAAGTTTATTAATAATCTAAAGCCCCATCACACTGTAGGAAATAGAGCGAATGTATGCCGACGTTTATGAAAATTTTGGTTTACCTTCGTGTAAATTGACATTCATTTGTGACGCGTTCGTTATACGTTTGGCATACGTTGTATTCGTTAGCTGTTCGTGGGGTTACGCGGAGGTACGTAGCATGTGTGTGCACAGTACAGCAACAGTACACGTAGCGTTTTTCTGTCTGTGACGTCACAGCGGCTGCGAGTACCCTTCATTTCTACTCAGATCAGAAAATTTGAGCGTATCTGGACTTCGAGGGCCATTAAAAAGAAATCCTCTTAATAATGTGTGCGTGTTGAATATAAGGTCAAAGTAACAATAAATACAAACATTTCTAATATGCCAATTTCAAATACAAGTCTCCTCCAGTGAACACCCCTCCAATGAGTGGGGGTGGCAGTGTGGCATTTGCGAGCGGTAAGGCAGGGGCGCTGCCCGCTACAGCCTTAACATCGGCGCCGGTTCCAGCCACTCCTCGCACATGGTTCAGTTGGTAGAACCAAGTCTTCTCGGATAAGGACTTGAATTGATGTCCAGTGTTAACATCTGGCTTGTGTGCACTTTAATAAACCCATTGCATCCTTCGAAGGAGTAGGTGGTTACCCCGATGTTATGGTTCATTTCAGCCCCTGTTGTTGTGGAATGATGTGAACATGTATCTACCATGAAACGCCTATTTACGGCTGTTAGGTAGTCACAGACCAGGCCTATACGCAATTCAGCACAATGACGCTTCAAGTTCTGGGATTCTTCTACCTTTACATTACGATAAGTTTGATCGTCGCGAATTCATTTAATTTACAGTAATTCAAAACGTTCGATTTTCAGCTGTTTTCGCACATTTCTCTTCATAACTTTAATTCTACTTGTCCGATTTTCGCCATTGTTCTTTTATCCTATTCTAAATTAACAGTTTTAGTAATCTTAATTTTAACCCATAAGATTACCAAATCTCATCGGACTTTTTCATTTTGTAACCGTGGGTTTTCAAATTTTTTTGTGTAAAACCTACAGTTTTAGCAGAAATGTGGTGAACCACCCGAAGTTTTTTTGTAGTAGCTCCGCTGATATTGGGCTGAATTTCGGCATTGTTGTGGCAACATGTAGCTTTATTTA
Source organism: Anneissia japonica (assembly GCF_011630105.1). Classification (NCBI taxonomy): domain Eukaryota; kingdom Metazoa; phylum Echinodermata; class Crinoidea; order Comatulida; family Comatulidae; genus Anneissia; species Anneissia japonica. The sequence goes on from NW_022685849.1 coordinate 36,445, forward strand.
TTACCTACAACATATGTAAAAATCAATTTGATTGGTTAATAAATGACGTCGGACTTGTTATTTTTTTAAGAATCAATCAGTAGCAAGTCAGATAGAGTATTTATTGTTTATTTGTTGATCCGCTAACGTTAGCGGATCACCTCTTGTTATTGTCAGGGATCATCTTTTTATTCTTCTTTCTTTCTCCCCTTTTCTGTTCGCACGATATCTCAAAACTGCCACGAGTTACGCACACGGTCGCTACATCGATCATTTTGCCTTCGCCTGGAATAGTCATGGTAAGGTTTTCAACGCGCTCAGTCATGCGTGACGTCATCTACGTGCAATTTTGCGTTTTTACATTATCGAT